>NC_088716.1:17351173-17660339 GCF_963576615.1 Watersipora subatra
CTCTGTAGATGTATCAGGTCAGCGTCTGGAAGCCATACAAGAATAAGGTCTTTGTCGAATTATTGCAAAAGGAGAGGTCAAGGTCAACCTGCGGTTTCAACAGTCACACATTTTTCTCATGTTTTACACCAATTAGCATATGGAGATTTCATTAAAACTATCAAAAGTTTGTGTTTCAGCCTGTAAAATGCTGAAAATTGAGTTTCAAATGCCCTCCAAACTCCTTTAAAACTTGCCTCAATCAAATGAGGTTATATCCCCTTGTCAAGCTTTAACTTGGCTGATTATTAGAATATTATCCTATCAAGTTCAAATATGCCGTGTAATTGCGGTTTGTTATTGTGATAGTAATGAGCCTAAAATATTTTCTTAACTTACATTCCACAATGTTATCAATTGTTGTAGCTTCAAATGCATATGCTTGCCTGATTTGGTGGTAGATGGTGGCGCCACAGCTAATAGAACATGCTCTTGTGGTACCCAGCAGATGTCATCTTGCTGTGGCCATGTGAAATTGTTTGTTGAGCCTTTGCACATGAATCTCACATTAACACAAACGTTCTCTCGATCATAGCCAATTGCCATCCCCATATACCATCGACCATCATATATACAGGCCAGATATTGTCCAGGTTGAGGTGTTAAGGTATTGCTGGTAACATGTGAGTCATCAGTCTTCCCAACTTTGTATTCTTGTAGCATACATTTTTCATCAACCAGTGGTGAAAGTTTGCAAACTTCAATGGCTGTTCTACTGAGAAACAGTAGAACAGTAGAACAGTAGCTTGAAACAGTGCTGGTTCTGAAAACCAATGACTCGTTGTGCTGCCTTGAACCTTGGTTTTTAATTCGCTGCTTGTTCTGCGGCTTCTTCAGTGAGTACATAAAACACCTCCACCCCGGCAATGTTTTCTCTAGCATACTTGCACAGTGGTTTAGCACTGAGCAGTCTTTCTTTTCCTGACTTAACTAACTGCTTGGAGTGGCGGGTGGCCAGTCTCTTGACCACCCCACGAATCCCATCTCACGGACCTTTTTCATGTGAGATGGCAAAGAAGCTCCAAGATGCTGTAAGATTGAAATCAAGCTCATGGTAACATAAGTTGGCAAAGTTCTTGTAATTCTTGTATTGGGCGCCAGATCCATCACTGAAATAATTCACATGAGTCACTTGAGGTAGGTTTTTTTAATGAATCTGATGAGCGTTCTCTGGAATGTATGTATACAATCTAAAATGCGTTATCCGGATTGTACGCTTTGGATTGTAACCGAAAAGTGCTGCAGAAATTGTTTGCGATGTATTGGGTCACATAATCAGATTACGACTTGCCGATTAGACCAAACCAAAAGAAAACGGTAAAGTAGCAAGCATCTATATTTGATACGGTGTCTTCGGTAAAACCCGAAGTGTTTGTCATAAACCAGTTCTACGATAAGTTTTATATTGAGCTTTTTATTGGCCTTTCAATTCACATGAGAACATCACGTGACAAGACAATAACCAAATATCATGTCTACGTCCAAGAAATAAAGAGATTCCGTTTTTGAGCTTTTAAGAGCTTGTAATCACATTTCCACACATTTGGCACCTACACCGCAACAGAGTAAGACATGGTGAATCTTTTGATACCAAATAACTGTAATGTGAATTTTGTTGCAGGTCAACCTTTAAGTCAAGAAAAGAAAGACTGCTCAGTACTGAGCAACTGTACAAGTATGCTAAGGAAAACATTGCTGGGGTGGAGGTGTTTTATGTACCCACTGATGAAGCCGCAGATTAAGCAGCGATTTTGGAACCAAGGTTCTAATCAACACAACGAGTCATTGGTTGTCGGGAACAGCACTGGTTCAAGCCACTCAGTAGGAAAGCCATTGAATTTTGAAAACTTTCACCACTTGTTGAAAAAAATGTATGCTACAAAGATACAAAGTTGAGAAGACTGATGACTCACATGTTACCAACAATACCTTAACACCTCAACCTGGACAATATCTGGCCTGTATATATGATGGTCGGTAGTATATGGGGATGGCAATTGGCTATGATCAAGAGAACAATGATGTTAATGTGAGATTCATGTGCAAAGGCTCAACAAACAATTTCACATGATCAAAGCGGGAAGACATTTGCTGGGTACCACAAGAGCGTTTTTTTATTAGCAGTGGTGCCACCACCTACGACCAACTCAAGCAAAACATATGCATTTGAAGCTACAACAATTGATAACATTTAGGAATATATGTTAATAGAATAATTCAAGCTTCATTACTATCACAATCACAAACCAAAAGAAAACAGAAAATTTGATAATGAAAAGGATAATAATCAGCCAAGTTAAAGCTTGACAAGCGGGATCATCTCATTTAATTAAGGCGATTTAAAAAGGTGTTTGGAGGGCATTTGAAACTCAATTTTAAGCGGTTTACAGTATGAAACACAAACTTTAGATGGTTTTAATAAAATCTGCATATGTGAATTGGTGTAAACATGAGAAAAATGTGTGACTTTGTTGAAACCACAAGTTGACCTGGACCTCTACTTTTGCAGTATTTCGACTAAGACGTTAATCTTGCAGGTTTATGGCTTCTATACGTTGACCTGATGCATCTACAGAGAAGACGAGACTGGTGTTGGATAGCTGAGGCTTGGGGAAATTCAGAAATAATAACAGAAACAAAGGCAAATTATATGTTAGGAGCAATAATTGTTTTTGAATAGTCGCTAAAAAGCATTTTTGGTCATTTTCGGTCGGAGTTATCTCCCACATTATTCTTCTGAAAATTTTCATTCGTTTGCTTGTGTAAATATACAAATTGTGTGTAAACACAAAACAATCTATACCTCTCACTGGTATATTCTTGAATTTATAAGAGTCTAAAGTCAGCTAAATATGCTATGCCCTCAAACTCTGGCGAAAAATGGTTCAAGTTTCCCAAGTTTCATGATCAGATAACGACTAGATGATTAGACCAAGCTGAAACAAAACTGTAAAGTAGCGAGCATCTATATTTGATATGGGTTTCTCGATAAAACCCGAAGTGTTTGTCATAAACTAATGCTACAAGAACTTTTATATTGAGCCTTGTATTGGCCTTCAATTTCACGTGAGAACATCAGTTGTCAAAACAATAACCAAAAATGCTTGACTAGCCTACGTCAGTAAAATAAATTGATTCCAACCGGCGGCGATTAACTGTTCGATTTATAGCTTTTAAAAGCTTGCAATTACATTTACACATATTTTGCACCAACAACACAGCAGAGTAAGACATGGTCAATCTTTTGATACTATACACCTGTAATGCGAATTTCTTTTGTGCAAGTCAACCTTTACAGCTTTTGATTAAAAGCTCTTAAATTAAAAATTAGATTAAAATTCTTGTTATATATGTTGGATGAAATGTGGTGTACTCTTGCATGTGTGACACAATAGTTATGATATAGTTAACCAAAAAATTCACAGACGTCTAAAACCATCACTTTTTGTGAGATTTACAATGTAGCTCTCTGTTTTAAAGTTCATTGTATTACACGAGCTAATTATATTTATCAAAGCGTTTTCATAAAAAGATTAAAATGTTGATATCATCGAAAATGTTGCAACTCTTACTTACTATTTATTGAGTAGGACGTACAACTAATATTGATGTCATTATTTGGCAAATACTTCCTATAAACCTTTTAAAACCAATATTTTGAAATTGTCCATTGCATCAAGTTTTAAAAATCGTTATATAATCGTTATCTTTTCCTTCTTTTGACTTTCTGCATGTTGTTTTATGTGATTTGGCTGCAGGGATGTTTCAAAATTAAAATGGAGAATTTTTGATTGCATTGATAAAGTTCAGAAGAAAATGTTTACTCCAAAAAGATGTCAATCATTGCACTTCCTGTTCTTCCTCCAGTGATGTCATCGGCTATTGCAGCTAAGTTTCGGTGTTATGCATATTTATTGACGTACATATTATTTGTGTTTGCTTATGAGTGTTTAGATGCAAATTAGAATGTAAGCCTATCCTTAGATACACCGCTATAGCCAGTTTCAAATATTATAAAGATAGTTTGATTAGAATTAGTCCCACTGTTTTCCTTTAAATACTGTATGATCACGTGAGTATCCATTGATAACGTGACAGTATGTCTATTTTTATAAACAACTAGCATGACTATGGATGTAATTTTTGGAGAGGTCTGAGCACTTTTTTTGTGTGAGCATTGTAACTGGAATTGAGATTTGCTAATTTTAATCTTAAAACATCCTGTCTGCCAGAACACCAAAAACAACCAACAAAATTTCAAATGATGGAAAAACTTCAATACTTTTTGACCAACTATTTTTGAATTTGACAGGAAAAGAGTCCGTTAAGACATCAAAGCAAATGAACTATGTATTAAAATTGAGACTAAAATGTCACAAGCATCTTAATTACTGTTTAAACCGTATAATAATTGCTGACGTTTCCGGAAGCACAGCAAGCGTTATATTAAAGTGTAACAGGCAGCAAGGAGAACCACACGTTTTTAAAAAGCTTGTGAAAAATCATGGCAGCTTTGACTATCCATCATCAGTGGCCTCTAAGCACAAGTTGTCTTATCCTGCATATATGCACAGCTACAAGCAAGGTGCCTGGATGATTGTATTGGTAGTTCATTAGTACAGCCTTTTCATTAGCCTTTTCTCCATCAAATACAAACTCCAAGCAGTTCTACTTGTAAATGTATGAGAGTGTAAACTGATCAGTTTTTTTAAATATTTTTTACAAATGTTTGTTTGCATCTCCTTGCTGATTTTCTACCAATAGTACAAGATTGCTGGGACTGTTCTTGATCAGTGTGAAAACCTAATTTTCTCAGCTGTCGCTATCCTTGTGTTTTTCCTCTAGCTGTCTCTGGCAGTGATGTTTCATGAACAGGCTGAATTCTAAAAACTTTACCTCGGGAAATTATCAAAGCAGCAATTTATTTGTAAAAAATAATTTTTTCGTTGCAACTTTTCAATCTTTACCCAGTATGAAACCTTACCTATTACGCAACGTTTTTCCCAAACCTCCAACCATGGCTTAGAGCAGAGGGAGGCCTAGAATTCCTATTACAGAAAAACTGGTACCCTGTCAGTCTGGCACGCTGAATTTGTAAAATTATTACACATAGGCTATGGGCCGAGCAGGAAAGACAGTTCTAGAAAAGATGTTCCTTTGGCACCCCATTTCGGTGGCATTTTCTGCAGTGATTTAGACTAATTTTGGTATGGAGAGCTCAAAACTTAAGAGTTGCCGCAGCTGCCGTTCCCACTTCTATGATAAATTTGATAAAAAGAATATATTAGGATTTATCTCCCCTGTAAATTAAATTATTGCTATAGAAGCGTCAGATTAGCAACTTTTTATCATAATTATTTTGCTGTAATTTAGGATGTCATTGCTGAAGTCGAAATTTATCTTCCATCTATTTTCGAACATTCCATATCGTACTATTGTTACACCCACATGTAAACTATATACATGTATATATGAATATGTACATACATGTATGTAAATAATTGTATGGTTTAATAGCTTTATTTTACAAAAACTATTCAAAACACTATAATTATGTATTATAACCTGACACAGTTAGTTATGTTTTATTACCTGACACAGATGAATAATAGAAAATAATAAGATACAAGATAAGTGCATTCATTGTTTGAGCTTTGACATGATTTGTGTAGCTCACATACATGACTCTCAAAAAATTAACTTAATAAACCTTGACTAGTCACTGTCTAGAAAGCTGGAAAACACTTTTAAAGAGCCTGAATGGTCTGTTTCAAATAGTGTATGCTTCAAGTTGTCTGCAATCGCTACTAGATTCACAGAACATATGCCATCAGAGACGAATAACAGCAAAATTGAGCTTGTTATGAGAAAACACTGTGAGGTGAGTGAGTATTTCAGAAGTCGACCTTCAGCAAGTAATGAAAGGACTCTGGGAATCATTTAAGTTTCAAAGCGACTTTATTCTCTCTGTGAGACCTACACACGCAGACTCTATGGCCAAGGAGATAGCACCCAAGAAAATGGTACAGACTTCAACTGACTAACAGACTGGCTGTTTGTGTCTAGGTCTAAACCAGTCAGTCCCTCCCTTCAATCGCTGAAAAACCATGTGCATTGTGTCAATTATGTAGCAGCTATACATACATGTATATGGAAAGGGTCAACAACACAACTTGCCAAAGCACAATTTCCTTCTTTACATCGGTGGATACTGGGTAAGGAAATTGATGAGTATGCAGTAAAGTGTCATACCAGAATTATCGCCCCACCTGAAATTCTACAAGCTGTTCTATGGGAGTGTCAAAATCCAGGTTCCGAGGGAACTGATGTGCCAGTATCATGGCAGAGCTGCCTTACACAGAGCTTTACACATGCATGCACTGAAACAAAACTGTAGCAGGAGTAGCAGAAGATGCCGATAGTGAGGAAAATGATTAAGAACTAATTATATTGAACAAATAGTTAGGATATGCGATATTTTGAAATATCCCAGCTCGTTTTGTAAGACTGCTGATATTAGCTGTTAATAATACCACTAATAATAATGCTAATAATAATCACCAATAATTATATTCTATGATTCATCAGTTTCAGGTTATAAAACATAATTAAAGAGGTTTTGAATTTTTTTTGTAAAATAAAGCTATTAACCATACAACTATACACACATTTACATATACGTATACGTATATACATGTATATAGTTTACATGTGGTTGTAACAATCGTAAGATATAGAAAGTTAGAAAGTAGATAGAAGATGAATTTTGACTTCACCAATGACAGCCTAAATTGCAGCAAAATAAATATTATAAAAAGTTGCAAATCTGATGCTTCTATGGAAAGAATCTTATTTACAGGGGTGATAAATCCTAAAATAAAATTTTATCAAATTTCTTTCAGAATTGGGAATGACAGCTGTGGCAACTGTTCAGTTTTGAATTATTCATACCAAAATTAGTCTGAATCACTGCAGAAATTGCCACTGAAAGGGGGTGCCAACGGAGATGCAAGAATAAACTGCCTTGGCCCACTGCCTAACATAGCTGCAAGGTGGTTAAGCTGAGCCGTTTTTTAGTGTTAGTTGTTAGTGTGCACAGCTGCTCAGCCAAAGATTTGAGTTCAATTTCCCATGCAATGTTTTTCCTAACCTCTATATCTAGCTTTAGACATATGGACAGACACTGCTATTATTTATATTATTAGTGTCATTCTAAAAACTGTCTTCACAACCGGGTGGCTGGTAGGAGGTGAGCCAAGGCCTTAGCCTGATGATTTTGACTTTAACGAGTCATTTTACTGAATAGTCTTCCTTAAAATCTGACCAGCTCCTAGCAGCACTGTTTTCTGAGTTGTTTGAAAGACTATTGAACACTGACCTCAATGAGATATGACACAAGCTGGCTGAATAATGTATCAATCACTCCAATCTCTACATACATTATATTACTTTCGGTTGAAAATTCTACAGCCTTCGACGCTCCAATCTTGCACTTTGTACATCTCCTTTATATATTTCCTTCTTCTTTTTACTCTGGCATCACATAGGATGGTTATACAACTAATCTGACAATCTGTTGTTTCTTTTTTGATCAGTACTAAACCTTTCACTTTGTCATTCTCAGACACTGGCTCTACCCTATGGTTATACTATTATGCTGTGTGTGGTATGCCATGCTTCTTACAGATACTCCAGTAATCTGCTGAGGCCACTTGATCAAGTCAGAGGTTGTATTCAGTTTGTGCAATCTTTGAGCACTTGTTTACAATATGGCTGTTTCACCCTTTGTCTTACACAACCTGCACTTAGTTACCATTCCTGGAATTGGTTTGCAGTGCTTAGTCTTGCGCTGCTGTTATTAGACACTCTGCCTCTTTCTTAAGGCCTCTTTTTGTCATCCTCTTTTGTGTCCCCTACTGTCTGATTGCTTGTTTTCATTTGTTATAGTTCATTCATCAGTCTTGGTGTTCATTATCTAGCATAGCACCTTCTAGTTTTTTTTTCGAAATTCTATCTTACATGTCTTATTCATTGTTAGTTATCAGTTTATTTAAAATATGTATATGTATGTAATATGTATTTTTTCAGACTGCGGCTTTCATACTTTACAATTATCATTGTATTGCTATTACTAGTACCCATGGCAGTCCGCTGTACTTTGAGGGATGGTCATGCGTGTTGATAAAGTGCAGAGAATAATTACATCCACAATTATTCTACCCTTAAAGAAGACAGCTCATTATTGCATGTGTTAGGGTAGTCGACTCTTAAGCTGTATGCCACCAGTAGCCAAACCAATAAAAATAGTTTTTTTAATCTCTGCCCCTAGCTTCAGAGGCACAGACAAAATTGTTGCGTACTATAGAAATTATTGACTACTGTCTGCTCTGTTTGATGTTTGCCTATTAAAACCGGTAAAAAAGGAAAGCCTGAACCTGTTCTTCATTAGATGAAGTAATTCGCTTAACCACTCTCCGCTTTGTGAGGTAGCATTTTATTGACAAACAGCAATGTTTTATTCAATACAATTATATAAATATAAAATGCTAGTAGAAACAAAAAAATTTTCTTTGTAACTATTGATGCATTGTTGTAATGATAGCCAATGAACTAAGATAAAATAACTGAATTTTTGCTGCCTTCATCACAAAATTAGCTGCAAGCGATTCTTACAGTATGTTTGTAATAATGTAGCCAGAACAGTGTAAGCTTTTTACTTAGTAGCATGCCTAATGGCCTGTTCATGGTTTTCCAAACACTTGTTATGAAGTCAATTAACACTTTGATGCCGTATTGGCTGTGGGCCAAGACAGTTTATTTTGCGTTTCCATTGGCACCGTTTTTCAGTGGAAATTTTTGCAGTGATTTAGACTAATTATTGTATAGATAATTCAAAGCTGAAAAAGTGCCGTAGCTGTCATTTCCACTTCTATGAGAGATCTGGCAAAAATGACATTTTAGGATTTATCTCCCCTGTAAATACGATTTCTTCCATAGAAGCATCAAATTTGCTATTTTTATCTAAATTATCTTGCAGTGATTAAGAATACCAGGGGAGAAGTCAAAATTAACATTCTATCTATTGTTGAACATTCCATATCCTACGATTGTTACATGCACACTAAAACTATATACATGTACATACGTATATGTACATGGATATATAACTGTATAGATTAATAGCTTCATTTTACAATACGAAATAAAAACATTATAATAATATTATGTTTTATAAACTGACACTGATGAATCATAGAAAATAATAAAAACACATTGTGAATACTTTGTATGTGTTTGAATAATGATGTCTCTACTTTTGTAGAATATATCTTTTAAATTTATTTGGTATTATATCGTTTTTGTAATTAAGTATCAATATGTTGTTGATTTCTTAACATTAATAGCAAAAGATGATTTTTTTAGCGTAGTTCTGCATGATCATACTATATTTGCATAAATTTGTTTCTGTTTGCTATTTATTTTTAGCACTGTTGTGAAGTAATAAAATACAAACTATTTTAATTGGTTTTAATGCATTTACAACTTTTTGGATAAAAATGTTAAGTAAACCAGCTGTTTTAGTACCTACCATTCAGTTCCTTCTTGCCATGACAATAACCAGTCAGCCAACATCCACATTTGCAAACTATATTTGTTGTACAATAAATAAAATGCTATGAGTTTTTTATATTGAAGAAAAGTAGCCAATTTACACATAAGTTCAAAAGATAGACCACAATCATCGAAATCAAATCATCAGTTTTAAAGGTTTATATTCAAAAAATAACTTCTTGCTAATTCAATTCATAATTGGTTTGTTTATTATTCACATCACATAAAACTTTGATTTCATGCTTGATAAAAACCTGCCTATAAAAGCTCAGCTGGCAGCCATCAGTTGTGCATTTTATTGCAAAATTTGGGGTAAGGAGACTTAACTCTTAAGTGTGTACAGATTTTACCTATGAATTCATTAATTTTAGACACAGATCCTTGAGGAGACAACTCCAAGTTCAAAACTACCTCTAACGAATTTAAAAATATATCCTCGATAGGAGGCAAAAATGTTCCGCCTCCTATTATCAATTTGCTATACACATTTTAGATAATTTTTATATATACGAAGGCCTCTTATTAGGGGGCCTCCCATCCTACATATTTTGAGTATATATATATATATATATATATATATATATATATATATATATATATATATATATATATATATATATACATGTATATTATTTTATGTATATATTATATATTATGTATATTGTTGCTTAATAAAAATCTAATGACTAAATAACATGAAATAACTTTGAATGAGTATTAAATTAAATAAAGGTTTTTTTATAATAGTTTTTAACCACTGGTTGTTATTCGTAGTATATTGTTCGTATGCAATGGCTGGTATGTGTTTTTATGTTATTACTTGATTACAGATGCTGAGAGTGAAGTGTATTGGTTGACTACACCAAAATATGATAATTGATAACTGGCAATGATCCATTTCTAAATGATAACTTTATCATTAATGGATGTACAGTAAGTTTTATTCAAAAAAGAAAAAGTTTTTCAGTCCTAATGGACCTAGTACCAAAGGAGTGGTGTTTTGCAAAATGACTCATTAAAAGCCTACATAGTTAATATCTTTAAACTTTACTTGTATATTTAATGGCTTTCAAAATCATTTACCATAGTTTTGTAATTATGCTATTTTTGCTTATGCTGTGTTTACAAATGTTTATAAATAATAATCAGTTAGTAAGTTTTGTCTGTGAAATAAAAGTACATGTATGAATGACCAAAGATCTAGGTCATTGGACAATAAGTAACAACAGCTAGGAAATGAATTGTAGGCAGAGTATCAATAACAAAATTGAGTTTAAAAGAACAGACACAGTTTATTAAGAGTTGTCTGACCTACCAATAGCTTATGAATTTGTAAAATTGTTTAAATAAACAGTGTTTAGGTATATCTATGATCTTCCTCATGTCTCCGGCTATTTTTTCAGCAGGTTACTCTAATAATTGGATAAATAGACACTTTGTTTTACATAAAAATAATATATATTTCTTATTCATATTTTGTAATATGTTAGAATAAATAATATTATCATATTGTATGATTTTTGTTAGCACACGGCATGCATATTCTCATGAAATAAAAGGTAAATATTTAATCATCAGTGAGCTTCTGTCCTACAACAGTCAAAAGTTGTAAAAAAGTGGTGTAGTTATCTTGTAACAGAATTTGTACTTGCATCCTGACAACTAACAAATCTTTATTTCTTACAATGATACTATATGTGGTAAACATGAGTCACAAACAGGTTGTGCAGTAAGCCTTAGCAGAATTTGGCAAAACATGTCTTTGACATATTTTGTCTTGCTACATATATCTCTTGCTACAGAAAACAAACCGGCGCAGGTGTCTTAGATAGTCCAGAAGCTGCTGATTCCGAAACTGGAGAGCTTGAATAGGCTGGTGCTAACAGGTGCTTCCGGATATGAACTTATTCTCTGACCTCTACTATCAAAAGAGCCTCATATTGTGTGTGACGAATTCCAAATGAACAAAGTGGAGCAGCTGACTTGATTTTATGCAGATGCTGCAATACTAAAACAAAGCATAATAATAATAGAAATCAAAGCAAAATAATAATAATGATAATAACTGGCAGATTATATGAAATACATTGGGAAGCTTCAATATTGAGACAAAACAAACTAATAATGAGAACTAACAGATTATGTGGAGATCATCGGGAAAGTCTACAACAGGTGACTACAGTCATTGGAGAAAAAAGAAACAAGAAAGACTGCAAAGAGAAGAAAAAGGAGAAGAAAAACTAAAGACTGGACAGGAAAAGCGTTACATGGTAATATCCTCGACTAGTGGCGGACACTGAAGGTAAACTAACATATGCATGAATAAATAATGGCTATATGAAGATACAGACATAAAGGATGTTGATAGCAGCTCAGGACCAGACACAACTGACTAGATAAAAAAGGAAACATTGAAAAGCAGACAGACATGACATTGTGTATAGCATTTTGAATAGCATTGTGTATAGCATTATTTATTGCATTGTGTATAGCATTGTGTATAGCATTGTGTATAACATTGTGTATAGCATTGTGTATAGCACTGTGTATAGCATTGTGTATAGCATTGTGTTTAGCATTGTGTATAGCATTGTGTATAGCATTGTGTTTAGCATTGTGTATAGCATTGTGTATAGCATTGTGTATAGCATTGTGTTTAGCATTGTGTATAGCATTGTGTATAGCATTGTGTATAGCATTGTGTATAGTATCGTATAGATGTTTATAGCATTGTAATTTACTTAGACAATGGGGTATCAAAACAACTCAAAACATGTAAGGAGTGGCATGACAACCAGACAGAAACAGTCTTAGATAATGAGAAAGCACAGATGTTATGGGATGTGAGCATTCACAAAGATAGTGTAATAAGTAGTATTTCATTTGTAAAGAGTTTAATGCAATGAAATTCCAAAAAGTTTTTGAAACCAAATGTTAGTACAGTCATCCCCTGTTTTTTCAGGCTTCATTTTTTAGGCTGCGTTCATGTCCGTCCGACGAACAACATTTTGCACAATAATTTGGCTCAATATGGAATTTTCATTGCTAGGTTGTAATTGCTGTAACTTGACACACGGTTGTACAAAAAACCAATGCTGAGATTAATATATATAGAGTTAGGATCAGCATTAGCAGAAAGAAATTGCAACATTACTTGCATAAACTTGACAATCTTGACAATTAGGAATTATAATCGTAAATATATATTAGAATGCGTTCAAATACTAAATTTACATGTTACCAGATAAGGACAGTTATGATCAGCATCTAAATGTCATCGATGTTAATGAGGTAATTGTGTTATTTAATATTTGCTTTCTAAAATCTTCAACTTGCCTCTAACCTCCTGACCATTCATCAAGTTCCTACTTCCCAGAGCAATAATTGCAACTTATACCAGACACCAACGTCTTGCCAATCCACATTATAAAACAGAGTTGTGCAAACTGAGCTTTTTCTTTCAATACACACAATTTACTTTACTATTCATTATCTTTTATGTCAAAATTTAATTTAATTTGTGCGACCTTGACCTTTGATAATAAAGTTAAACCTGTTAACCTGTTAAAATGTGAAACTATGAAAGAATATCATATAGACAAAATTAACTATTACTATAGTAAAAAATAAATCTTTATCAGCTTTTATGTAAATGATTAGGTAGTAAAATCAAGTATAGTATTATAACATACTATATATATATATATATATATATATATATATATATATATATATATATATATATATATATATATATATATATATATATATATATATATATATATATATATATATATATATATATATATATATATATATATATATGATGCACCTGAGACCATCCAACACATCATCAGTGGATGCAGACAGCTAGCAGGGAACGCATACACTGAGCGGCATAATCATGTCGCAGGTATTGTGTATAGAAGTCTATGTGATGAGTATGGCCTTAATAAACCACAACACTGGTGGGAAGCTCCTGGTAAGGTCAATGAAAATGACCGCGCTAAGATCCTCTGGGACTTCTACATTCAAACTGACAAGCATGTCCTAGCAAACCAACCAGATATAGTGGTGGTAGACAAGGAGAACAAGAGGGCTACTATAATAGATATAGCAGTACCCAATGACTACAATATAGCCAGCAAAGAAAAAGAAAAGGTAGAAAAATATCTCCCTCTTGGAGAAGAAATTGAAAAATGCTGGAATGTAAGAACAACCGTAATTCCAGTAGTGATTGGGGCACTGGGCGCAATAACACCGGCGCATAAAATGTGGCTTGCCCAAATACCAACAACAATCAACTCAGGTGAGTTGCAGAAAAGTGCGCTATTGGGAACAGCTAAGATCTTGAGACGAGTGCTCAAACTCCCAGGTCTCTGGTAGGAGACCCGAGTTAGAGCAGAATTTACCACCCATACGGGGTATCCGGGGTGAGGAAACAATTTTTTTTTTATATATATATATATATATACAGTATATATATATATATCTATATATATATATCTATATAATATTAATATTGTTTCATAAATTATTACCAAACAGCCAACGGCTTGACAGTCAACTGCTGTTTCATTTGCAAAGAACATGCAATAAACTTCCATTAAGTTTTTTGAAACTAAAGGTTAGTAGAGTCAACCACAGCGTCTTCGGACTTCAGTTTTTAGGCTGTGTTCATGTCTGTCCAATGAATCAAAATTGTGACACTTCAAGGGAGCTTACACAGGCTCCTGGTCCTGGTTTCTCGGTAGCATCTCTTGGCATGAGGTTTCTGCTCACTCTGCTGTATTCAGGAGACTTATCTTTGTAAATACTTGGTTTTGATGTGTTATACGCTCTTGGTCCTGGTGTCTGTAATCAATTGAAGTAAGGAACTTACATCAAACATTGAAAAATCGTTTGGTGTTTGCCTTAGAATTACTACCGTACCAAATCAGAAAGTTTTTGATGCTTTGGTTCCTGCACTTATAGATATAGCAACTTACTGATGATTTCTACCTTCACTGACTGTGAAAACAATAATGCATAATTTATAACATGATTTCATAATATGTTATATTTGTGGATTAAAAAGTTTATTATAACTTGGAATTGGACAACAGGATGAAAGAGATTCAAGTGTTATCCAACATGATATACTCTTGCAACTTTTAAAACTTACTCTTATAAATAAACTTTGTCTGCTTCTTAGCCAACCAAAACTTCAGTTAAATATTGCCAACATTTAGTCATAGAACAAGCCAGCTGTGATCATATATTGGTTTTATTTTGTACTTTTAAAGTTGTCCTACCTTTTTCAGGTCTTCATGAAAGCTACCAACTTTCTTTCTGTCAACCAGAGAGTAGCAGGCAGCCTGCGGTTCACTTGACTAATATGACTAATAGGTTTGGCTTAGCATTGTGGAACATGTATAACTATAATATAACAAAGTATCGGGTTTTGCTACCTTTTATTTGAAATAAGGCATTTTGTTCCAGCTAATGTGCTAGTAAGCATATTTTCTATGTTATGAAAAAGGACTAGTCTAAATTAAAATGTTTTGTAGTACCTAATTATTCCATTTATCAAAACTCCCTTCATCGATAAAACCCAGTGTCAAATTTACAACAAAGATATTAGTTTTATACCTTTCATTTGAACTATTTATACATTTTCACAGCATGTCCTTGTGGTTTGCTTCTTTTATAAACTGCAGCAAGCAATGTCAGTATGTTCTAATACAATACTTGAAAATGTTTGTGTTCATGTTAAGTATACACACCAGCGTATTTTACCCAAGTCTATTAACTTATTCACTATCGCAAGCCGATGTATTGGCTCGAGTTATCTTCTCTTTGTGGCCGTAAGCCGACTCATCGGCTTTTAGACAGTGTGTTGGTTTTTTATAACTACTCAGCTTTCACATCAGATAGACCAATTAGACCTGGTCTCCATGAAAGCAAGCTTGTTGCTAACGATATTGACTAATCAGCTTGCCTTTCACTGACGGCTCCAATTTTGTACTGATTTTCAAACAGAAAGTTCACAGCAAAAAAAGCATGAACGAAAATAGAATACCCGCGATCGATTACGGCTTTAGAAGATTTTAACATTCTCAGCCATTGTGACTCCATTAACTCAATACCGAGTGATTCTGACTTTTCTAGTGAATGTATTTCATGTGAAAAACTGCAAACAAAATAACTGGCAGAAAATTGTTGGTAAAGTTTGTAAACTTTGTGTCGTCTTTTACATTAAGACTTAATTATTTTAAGATTTTCATCTATTTCTTGATATAGCACTTTATTCTCAACCACCTTTTAAATTAAGTGAATATTTTCATTTTTTCTCCTGTTATCACAAAATTAGGAACATTATGTCAGCATTTGCGTGAATAGAAAAAAGAAATCAGTCAGAGCTAAGAATAAATTTGGTAGTAAATGAGTTAACTCAACCTTCTCATTAGCATTAGGAGTTATCCTTACTTGTTTGGTGCAGTCACATTCTTACTGCACCTCTCTCTATATCTTGTCTCGAATTAATATTCTGGGTGTCTAAATTAAGCTTGTTATCCGGAACCTTTCCAGAGCATAGATACTAGGGCCTGGTACAGTAGGTCTACAAAAAAGCAAAAGTAATTCTGTCACAAAAAACTAAATTCTCAACCTGCAGTCTTGCTAAAACATATCAGAAGTTATACTAGCACCATCAATACTCATTTGTATTATTAATTGCCAATCTATATTTGTCTACTCTTGTCCAAATAAAGTTCAAAAGAAGCTAACTCCAATTTGATTTTATGTAGCACCCGCTACAACTAATAAATTATTACTTATGTTTACAAGTTGTAATCATTGTTTTCGATCGCAATGAATAAATTAACAAGTCAGTACACTGTACAGCTTTACTGCTTATTCTATTATCACTAAGTGACTTCGGAGCATTTGATCCACCAGTGGTGACCTCTATTTGAATACTTGTAGCAATACACTGTCATCATTGTTGCTAAGGTATGAATGGGAACTCACAACATATTGATATGAAAGTCTCCTAGCAACGAGCTGGTTGTTGTCAGCGATACAAACATAATCTTTACAAGATTAGCTCAAGAGTACTTTTCAACTATTGAATGAGATTTCTCTGTTATCTACAGAGTCACTACCAAGTGCTTTCTATCACTTTGTTACCCTGACTCTGATTGGCTCAAGTATATTTAGCATTGACTTCACCTCATTAATATTTGCCCGAGTCTCTCTTCATCATCCAGTTCTCATGAATCTCATTAAGTTGGAAGTTGCCTGTAGTCCTACTATAAATAGCTGGAGACAACTAGCTGAATTTTATAAATGTGCTGATGCTTTAGTAGATGTGGTACAAAAAAACCAGAAGCTATAAAGGGTTGTCTGTTCATTGCAACTCCTAAGCCGTTTTAACCTGAACTCCTGACTGTTTTAACTGTGATTAAGTTTTGATGATGTTCTTTTGCAGGCATAGTGAAATTACAATTGTACACTTTTAATATAGTGCATTTGATATAGACCAGTTACAGTACAACTGTAGCTTGCACAGACCAGCACTTTTCATGGCCAAAACAACTACATGTAGATTGACAGTAAACCAAGGTATTAACTAGACTAAATGTTGAAAAACTTGGGGCTATTTACTAGACATCCTCGCTTCTTTCTAGATAGTCTCATTTTTATTGCTGAAGTTTTAAAACTATGAACTGACTTTTTGTTGAACCTTTTATTAGTTTACCCTGCTAGACTAGCATTCTGTTTTACTTGTTTTCCTATTTACTCCTCAGAAAATAAAATCCAAGGATCATCATAGATGTGGTTGGTGTTTTAGATTGCCCAAAAAAGTGATTATCAAAAATTCATCAATAATGTTGAACAAGAAGATGTTGAAGCCAGAGAATAAAATAAAAATTGTATGTATTGAGCCCACTAGTTAAGAATCAATTGCTGGAAAGTAAAGTACTGTATAAAGTTGAGCACTTGAGATAATATAATCATAGACAACTACTAACTAAAATAAAATTCTTCAAGGCTGCTTACACAGGGTTTCTGGGCGGTAACTCCTGGCGATGAGGTTCTGCTCACCATGCTGCATTCAGAAGACTTATTTTTGTAAGTAACTGGTTTTGTTGTGTTATGCACTCTTGATCTTGGTATCTGTGATCAATCGATCTATCAATATGCGCTACATCACACATTAGAGAGTTGTTCAGGAATTGTCTTAGAATTACTATCACAACAAATCAAAAAGTTTCTGAGGGTTCATGCACTTATCGATATGGTAGGTTATAAAATTACTGATAAATTCTGAAATAAATAAATCAATACTGCATAATTCATTACATGACCTCATAATACCCTATATTTGTAGGTTAGAATGTTTATTATAATTTGGAGTTGGAAAACATGCTCAAAAGAGTTCAAGTGTTGTGCAATAGAATATTTTCTTGCAACAATTTTTAAAACTCATTTTTATAAAATATGCTTTTGTCTGCTTCTTGACCCACCAAAACTTCAGTTTAATATTGCTGATATTTATTCATAGAACAAGCCAACTGCCCTCATGTGTTGGTTTTATTTTGCGATTTAGAAGTTGTCTCACATTTTCTGGTATTCATAAAAGCTCCAAATGTGATTTGCCAACCGTTGAGCTGCAAGCGGTCTGCAGTTTACCTGACTAGTAGGTTTTGCTTAACATTGGGGGAGAGGTATAACTCGAATATAACAAAGTTTTGTGTGGCAATCATCCTAAAATGTTGAAGTAGACAGCCTGCTTTGCTATTTTTTATTTAAAAGAAGGTATTTTTTTCAAGCTGATTTGCTAGTAAGCATATGTTTTTATAAAATGGCAAACCCTTTTTTTAAATTCAAATGTTTTGTAGCACCCCAATTATTCCATTTGTATAAATGCTCTACATCTGTCGTATGAAATATCCTACAGTGTTAAATTCTGTTGTGGTTATCGCTGAGAGAATATACTGGTGAGTGGTACTATGTCTTTTGGAGATGGTAAAGAATTCATCAGTCCAATTTGGTAAGTATGATTTAGTCAAAGTAGTGGCATATTTAAATATTCTCCCTTTATTCCCCGGTTAAAGTTTAAACTTTGGTTGGATTTCTGTTATGTCCTTATCTAGATTATAATTAATTTTTCATACTTCTCCATACCTTTTCTTGGTTAGTTTAATTTATCTCATTAGAAACTTTATGGAATTAATATTATTATTATTTATATTTCCGTCTGAAGTAGATGCATTGATGACGTCTTGGTGAATATCAACAGTTTTAAAGAACTCAGATTCATAATATGAATCTGTATGACCACTATATTATAGTGGTCGCCATTCAATATAACAATAATTATTATTGTTATATTGAATGGGGACCACTACATAATACATAAACTCAAAACTGAAAAAACTTTGTCAAAACTGAAAAAAAAATATTATTGAATAATAATTTTTTTTCAGTTTTGACAAAAAATTTTTTCATAAAATCTTATCAATCCGGGTATAAACATAAACTTTACCGCTCTACCCGAACCAGAAATTATAGTGATAAAGCTATGTTCTAGAGTTAATGTTGAGATTATGGTAAATTAGGAACGATGTTAATCAGAATTGTAATAAGTTTTACAAAGTTCAAACAACTGATTATTTAGAATCGGTATACAGTAGAATACGAAAAAGAAGATTAGTCCAAGTTTCAACTTTAAAGAAATATGTATTGCCCTTCGATAGCTGTTACTAGTGAAACTACATCTGCTTTGTTGTAATAAATTAGAATATCACACAGTTTAGTCAGTTTTTTAGATCAGACATTTTTACATTTCTCATGTTTTTTATAGCTTCAACCAATGTAAATTGTTTATAAATCAAGCAAATTCAGATTCAGCAATCCAGCTTTTCAGTTTCTACACTCATTGTCTTTATGTAACTGGGTAGAGATTTTCATTTTTGTAAAAAGTTAGGGATGTCTAGAAATTTGAGCTTTTTTGTTGGTATCACCATATATACTTGCTACCTTTTTTAATAACAGTGTTATTTTTTGTGTGATCTTTAACAAAAGCCTAATAATTTGTATTTTCATCAAAAGAATATTAAATGATTTGCTTTTGAAGCCAAAACACAACAAATCTTTGAAATAGCTCCCTAAACTTTTTTCGATCATGTCATACCTTGATTCTATTGACTCGTACCAGTTTCATCAATTCCTGAGAACCCTCCTTCTATAGATGATGCTCTGGTCTTTACAAGTTCATCGAATATATCTTTATATCGCAATTTCAACCTTCTATAGCAGTTGCCAGAATGAATTTTTAAATACATCGTAATTTTTTTCACAACTAAATAGGATACCCCTTGTCTTTATCATTAAGTGTGTATCATCACTTGGTGTACTACTTTAAATTGGACATCCAACTGAAATAATAAACTTGTAAGAGCAAATTAAGCTCTTCTCTGAAGCTGTTCTGTGAGCAATAAACTAGTGTAGCTACAGATGATTTCTCATTTTCTTCTTGCTTGAGGATGTTTAATGATATTTTAAATATTCCCCCAATATCTGCTAGATCCTTGAGTGAAAGACTATCCAAGTGTTTTTGCTTCCTTCTTGGTGCTTCGAACATACTTAATGAATTGTCTTTTTTTGGATTTAAACGATTTTCTTCTTTGATTTAATATTTAATAAAATATACATGTGTACATTTTACATATAAATACTTACAATATATAATATATTATAAGTGTATAATACTTACAACTTATACATGTATATTTACAAAATATATAATATAAATATATAAATTATACATACATAAATACATATATATTTTATTATATAACAAATATTATACCCATTTTGCTTAGTTAAGTAGAGTAGACTTAGAAAATTTTTAAAAAGATTCTAATTAATTTAGTACTAATTGATACCATTTATTTCCATTTAGTTCGTTCTCGTGCTGCAATAAACACTGTCATGGTTATACAAGATAATATTACCTGTTGTTAAAAATCACACTGTAATAATCCAATCAAAAAGCATCATTGGCGTACATTGTATAAGTAGAAACTATCTTACAATAGGATACAACTTGACTACACTTACAACTATCATTGATAATCCTTTCATTAAATAATACAGTTCTATTATACCATTGATAGAGGGTATACCATTGATATTTTCATGATTACTTAAAAATATATTACATATGAAAGTTGTTCTTTCCTTTTGTTTTTACAAAAATATACTATTATATTATTGCTGAGGTCATGTTGTACAAATAAACTATTATATGGATGCTCTTGAATTGCTAACTGTCCAGTTTGTGTTTCTATTGTTAGTACTACTGTTTCTCATTGCTG
This sequence comes from Watersipora subatra, assembly GCF_963576615.1. Taxonomy (NCBI): domain Eukaryota; kingdom Metazoa; phylum Bryozoa; class Gymnolaemata; order Cheilostomatida; family Watersiporidae; genus Watersipora; species Watersipora subatra. The sequence goes on from NC_088716.1 coordinate 17,372,191, forward strand.
CATGTAAATTCATATTTTTGTAGACGACACAGTTCTATGATGAGTATTACAGCAAAGTTTAAAACTTACAGCGAGACAAAGGCACAGAGGGGAAAACCTTGATCTATACTTGTTAGCGTAAAATTGTTTAGCTTGGTCAGTAAGTTTTAGTTCCTGTCGTACTCCCACTGACCTTGTTATACAAAAGTATCAGGCAGTTTAATTGCTAGCACTGGTGCATTTGAAAAAGCTTGAACAAGTATAACTTCTTATGCAGAACATTTAAATCAAGAGAATTGGATGACATTCCAAAGCAATAAATGTTACCATGTGTGATCAGTTGGTGTTACATAGTCCTAGTTTCACTCCTTACTTGTAAGTTACCACTAACCATCTGACCATAATCTTATTTTTTAAACAGATCACTCACAGTTCATATAGCTACTACAGTATACTCGTCTGAGTCAGTGGATGTATACACAATAAAATGGTGCCATGTACACCCTAGAGATGCAATAATAGATCAATAATGCTATCACGCTGAGGCGTGGCTGTCTGCTCATAAATATCGCTGTGATTGAAAATGTGTGTCAAAATTGAATATTATTTTAATGTAAAGAAGGTGCTGTCGTATAAACCCGCTGTCAGAGGCATACAAAAAGTGTGGACAAACACTTATATTAAAAAGTTTATTAAACATCTATACGCTTATATCAAGTCTTTGGTCGATCCTGCATAAATCTTTTGAAGATTTATTTGTATTAATAAGTGTAGAAGCCTGCCTATCCTGTGCATAAATACCAAAGGAAAATAGACCAAAAGCAAAAATTCTCTAAATGTAGAATCTGGACAAAAAAACATTTTAAACAAGCAGAGAAGTATCTATGGAAGCAGTCAGCCATACATAATTGTGTTCAAGACATGCAGTGATGAGCGCTGATGCGTACTCTGCACACAAATACTTGAAGAAAATGTGAAAAGTAAGCACTATGTAAGTGCAGAGGCTGCAACATAACTACTCTTGTCTCCCTTTACAATCAATAGTCTTCTATGGTGAGCCTTTTGTAGGGCAGCTTTAATACTTACACTTGATAGCACATTCAAATCGACGACATGATAATATGTAAGGATTATGAATAGATAGTTCTACGTCAATAACGGTAAAGATAAAGAGGTGGGTTTTTTCGCGTCTGATGAGTGCTCCGCACGAAACAAATTTGTAACGCAAATACTAAAATTTTACTTTTTTCGCAATAGTTTTTCAAATATATATATATATATGTATATATATATATATATATATATATGAGGAGTTCATTTCCAAAACCAGTTATTTCCGATTTTAGCATTTTTCTCAAACAAGAAAACTTTGTATACTCAATATTGTTCAATATAATTGGCATAGTTTTTAGCTAATTCTCAAGACAAATGACAAAGCAAGCTTATACTTTCTTTTTGTTCAACAATTTTGTCAAGAAGCATGGTAAACAGCCAACAGATTTCTGCCTTTTTTTTCAAAAGCAGTTATTTCCAGAAATAACTGCTTTTGACATGAAAGAATCAGCAACCCGTGATTTTAACAATAAGTCTTAGATAATAGTCTGACTTTAACTACAGCTTTAGGTAAACTACAATGTAATAATTAATGCGCACTAGGTACAAGCGGTGAACCAACATGTTATATACAATAATATCTCAAAAATAAAAACATACCGTATATCGTTTTACTGTAAAATGCATCTTATTTAGAAAGAAATTCTCTACAAGATATATGTATAAAATTGTTTAGTAAATCTCACACTCGCAACTTTTTTGCGTTGAACAAACGGGGTGTGTTTCTTATATCTATAAGTATAAGGATCTGGTATAACGATCTGGTTTTGCCGTTTTGAAAAATAATTAAAAATGAAATTGTTAAGCCAAAGTTTTTTTATTGGTTGCACGTGATTGGCCGTAAGGTTGTTTAAGACATCATTTGATTAGTCTAGCTAGTGTTTGGGTCTTGTAATGAAAAAAAAATTGACACCCTATCGATAAGGCGATCCATCGAGGTATGGTCTGTACTTATATTACTGTGCAAGCCGATACATTGGCTTGCGAAAGAGTTAATAGCATAAATAGTAGTAGATTACTACTACTAGCACTAGTTAACTTTTGTACTAAACACAAACAAACATGCATTGTGTTTGATGTGATTGCTTCATTTTTCTTTGCCTTCTGCAATTTAGTTAAATTTTGGTTTCAAGCCAATTTAACAGTAAAAGGTTTAAATTAATTACCTTCTACATTCTCTTTGTTCTTTTTACCAGGTCGGGTTATTTGTACAGGTTCTTCCAAAAAGTCATTTAATGTTGCTACAGTATAATTACTTGCTGAAGATGCATCCATCATGAAAGCACAGGAAGTGGAGAGATAGCTTACATAACTAAGCCAACGAATCAAAAAGTTGACCTAGTTTTACAACAACCAATTGAAAAGCAAGCACAAAAATAACTGCTTTTGGAATGAAACCCAATAGGAAATAACTGGTTTTGGAACAAAACAAAGATTTTAGTGGGTGCAATGTATGAGAAATAACTAGTTTAGGAACAAAATATCCATTGAACAATGTACTCATATTATTAGAGTATAATTTAAGATTAAAAAGTCAAAAAGTGCCAAAAATGGAAATAACTGGTTTTGGAAATGAACTCCTCATATATATATATATATATATATATATACATATATATATATATATATATATATATATATATATATATATATATATATATATATATACATGTATATATGTATATATATATATACATATACAGTCAAACATGGATAACTCGCCCACGGATAGCTCGAACACATGGTTAATTCGAACGGTTTCTTTGGTCCGTTCCCACGTAATGATAAATTGCTATAGATAACTCGAACTCAACACTGTTAATTCGAACTGTTTTTTTGCCCAACGGCTACCGAAACGGTTGCTATCGCTTTAGAAAATCACTTTATTCCAAGCTATAGAGATAAACTTCATCTTTTCGTAATTCATAAGCATCGTTATTACCAACATCGGCAAAATATTTTTGTCAACGACTTTTCTAAAGGTTTGGTGAAATTTGATTTATACTGCTTTACGATGAATAGCACGGGTTAGCCGAGTCACGCACTCAAGGATTTTCGCCACACACATACAAAACAAAAACAGCATGTTGTTTTTGTTTTGTATGTGCATGGCGAAAATCCTTGAGTGCGTGACCCGGCTAGTCCGTGACGAATAGTTTTCCGACGTTGATTCCGTGTTAAATCAACGTCAGAATGTTGAATGTTTAAAACGTCTTAAAGATTGTTGTAATTAAACGTATACGTTGTCTTAGCTAAAAAACTATTCATCGTTTCACATAAACACAGAATACGTTTGTACATTCAATAAATATCCATTCAAAAAGCATGAGTGATATACAATGTACCGTAAAACCTCGTAAAACTTCTAATTGAACTGCCTCGGAGTGTTGCTCTTAACGAATCCCAGGTAAAGTAAGGTAATCTTTGCATAAACTTCAAGAAAAATCGGCAAACTTGATCGTGGGTAAAACGCTCAAAAGAAAAAGATGTCTTTTCTTTTGAGAATTTCAACAACGATCAAGTTTTACCAATGTCAATCTAAAAAACGTCCTGGCAATTTTAAACTTTACGTTTTAAACTTTACATTAGAAGCATTTAATGTGAAACAAGCCATTTTTGCTTTTGATTTATATTATAGTTTGTATATGTACATGTATCTACTAATAAATAAGTAAATACATGGACTTGTGACAGTGCTCTGATAACTTGAACGCTCTGATAATTCGAACACTTTTGCTCGGACCCGTGAAGTTCGAGTTATCCATGTTTGACTGTATATATATGTATATATATATGTGTATATATATATATATATATATATTAGTTATTTTATAAGCTAGTCATGTCATTTAATTACTTTAAAGATTATCAAACATCAAAATACTTCCATTAGCAAATAATATTTTGCCCAAACAACAAGTGGAAGAAACATAGGTGTCTCCATCAGCACCCAGTTTGGTGAGACCTGAAGGATCTTTGTTGCAAACAGATCTATCTTATGATTATGTTTCTCCAGAACAACTAGAGTAGCTGACGAAACTTGGTGAGATCAAAGTGATTTATGTTTTATAACATATAAAGCATGTTAATACGTAAATTAGCTAGTTACACAGTTCTCACAGGAATTGCAAGGCTAGAGCAACTGCATTAGTCTAAATGAGAGTTATGCAGTTGCTATAGTGTGAACACTATATACATTTATAAATGTGTATATATGTACACACATATATCATGTATATACATATATATATATATATATATATATATATATAAATTTGGTAAGAAATTTATTAAAATTTGACTAAGCAAAAAATTACTAAAAGTTTCGTATTACACGAAAGGTGTGTAACACTCATCAGATAAAATGCTTAGTGAGGACTATACACAAGATTCTGCATTAGCTGGTAAGCTGAAATAAAAGCTCAGGTATTAAAAGCTAGATGGATAAGATCTAATATGTAATGCTATTTCGTAAAAGGTGTTTCTTAGCATGTCTACATGTAGATATAAGTTCACTACGTTTGTTAAGAGTTGCCTTCTCAGGTCTGTAAATGATGAAATATTTTTCTAATGTACATAATCTGCACTTTCCGGTGCTTTTAGAGTATGGCTTGGCGTGTGATAAAATCTTCCAGGCTATGTTGTAGTCAGCGCCGCTTTCCTTGAGTTCCCATATGTGGCTGCTTAGCTCGGTAGAGTAGCGTTTAGAAATGTCCTTGAATGTGGATTTGTGAAGGTTATATCTAGTTTTGAAGCTGTTTTCGGTTAGCCCTACATATGTGGCTGCAGGTTTATTGTTATCGGTGGTAGTTACGCTTGCCTGGTATATCACTGATTTTGCTAGGCAATTGTCTGGTAACGGGCAGGTGTTCTTATTCCTGCAATTGCAGCCAGGATTAGTTGTTTCTTGATGGTTCAGTGACAGCAGCCTCTGATTGTGAGAGTTGATAGCCTGTTTCACATTGTTCATGCAGCTATAGCTTAATTTTATAATACTTCTGTTAAAGATTTTGTGTAGCTTGTGGTCAGTAGAGAATTCTTCATCGATTAATTTAAAGAAAGTTTTCCCGATGTTGGTGTGTACGGTGTTGCTGTAAGGGGGGTTATACCAGATTATGTTTCTTTTTCTTTGTCTATGTCTTGCCTTTAGCGATGTAGCTTTAGGTGAAGAGAATTCTAGCTTGTGTTGGTATCCGCTTTTTTTTAAGGCTTCCTGATAAATAGGCTTCCTGATATATATATATATATATATATATATACATATATATATATGATATATATATATGTATATATATGATATATATATATATATATATATATATATACATATATATGTATGTATATATATATATATATGTATACATATGTATATATATGTATATATATATATATATATATATATATATATATGCACAATGTATATATATAAATATATATATATATATAAAGCAAATATATATAGCACATAATTATATACACATTATTTTTTCACGTAAACACTATAGAGAGTTATGCAGTTGCCTTAATGTAAACAATTTAGAAACTGCATCACTCTCCATAGTGTGAACATTATATTATATACAGGATGCAATTGCACCCTTTCCATGGTGCTCACATAGAAGTGTTATTATGATAGCGTATGTGCTTGCTGTGCTTCACACTTTTCAGTTAGAGATTACGATAGAAGGCCAGTATAAGCAACAGTCAAACTCCTGACAGTCAGATTGGTAGACTAACACTCCCACAACCACACCAATCCACCACCTTCTGATGGCTAAAAACAACTGTGCAAATAATGGTTCTCTCTGCTTTGTTGGCACGCCTGATCATCACTCATGACACACTAGACTGCAAGCGTACTAGTGTGTGTCAGTTCACTATGTGTCTTACGCTTCAGTTGTTAGATAGGAATAATTATGGTGTCATAGATACAAAGACATAGATACATAGATACAAAGACTATATGGTTTCATCAAAAATTAACTAGTTTTCTTCACAAACAAACACCTTCCAATTTTTTGCAATTTAAAAATTATTGGGGTTGTCTTGGCAAAATTTTGATTTAAAATGAAAAAGGTCATTATCACTATCAATTTAGATAAGTATAGGATAAAAATGAAATAGTTCATATTCAAAGTTTCATATCCCACAATTTAAAATTTTAAAAACACCAGGGAAAATAAATATGTGCAGCCAATCAAACAGAGAATACACAACCATGAAATTTTATGGGCTAGAAACTTTTCTGTCAATAATTTAGTTGCAGACAATTAAAATTCCTGACTGAATAAAACATATCAAATGCACAATCTACAGCGGGCTTTCGAGTTACAGTGTTCCTATCTATTGGTTTTTTTCTCTATGATGTGAAACACAAGGTTTTTCTGCCTCTTCTTCAGGGCATTTTCCTCGTCATATGACTTCAACAGTACTGTCTTTGGAATCTCAAATTTGGTCGATCATTGTGCTGCTTACATCAGAGTGACAAAACTGCAGATATGTTATTTGCCCGAATCCTTGCCACAATGCCGGAAAGTGATACAATGTTTGCTCTCCCTCAGTTCGGCATTCTTCATGCTTTGTAAAGGCTTGATCTCACACGTGTAAAACAAGAGCAAACTTATTGTGCCATTTGGTGTTTAATATAATATTTACTATAAACTTTAATTATTTATGTATACCTATTATGCTACTAATCTTTGATATATACAGTATGTATAAGAAATTTTGATGTTTTTTATTGGGGGGCGATCTTTGCATTACATAATTACTGTAGGTTCATGTACCCCTTTATGCAAAATCTTTACTTTATGATTCCAACAATGGAAGGTATATAATGTCAAATGGTAGGGTTCACTGTATTACAGCAAAGCTACCATTTTGAATGACACATAAGAGAATAGTATTAGATATAATGAAACATCGTACAATTCTTATAATAAGTTCCGTAATACCTTAAAACAAGAAATTTGCATCAATCTGCCAACTAAAGTTATTTTACAGTTTTATACTATGAGTTAAAGCAAAAAAATAAAAGTAATCTAACAGAGGAGGCAAATCCAATTATTGTAAAAATAGACATCAAGCAGCGTATTTTTTCTGATATGTAAAAATCGATGAATTGTATTTGCTAATGATAGAAAAATATGATAAGTAAGCGATAGCCTCACTAGTTTTGCACGGCTTGTATGAAAATGTTTACATTTCTAGTATCTCACTGGCTAAATCGGCAAGTGGCTTATTTTACCGTAAAAACTTTCTAAATTGACAAGTGCACCATGGCAATGACCACCGAGTCAATGAAGGACAACTTGGTTTTAAAAAAACAATAGTTTTAAAATTTTGAAATTATTTCTTTAGTTTATCGACATGGCCTATTATCTATCACCTGTAATGGCCTGCCACCTGATACCTTTTATTCATTGTGACCTTTTACCAATTACATGAATTTGTAACAAGGTTCTGTGAATAAAGTTAACGCAGAATATCAGTCAAGAGATGTTGAGTGGTTGGTGGTCTCATGCTGTTTAAAAGCTCCTATTTTTGTTTGTGAATGAATGTTGTTGTGTAATACAAGGTTGAAGTAAACTGATATGTTATTGTTCAAAACCAGCCATGTAAAATACATAGTGTTGAGTTTAAAATATTAGAAGTTTATCATATTGATTAGTACTATACTTATTAATTGATTTGCAAATCGTTGCACTGTGTACATGGTTATAGCTTTTATTAAGTAGTCCACAAGGTCATTTTACTAATAAAGATTGCCTCGGTGAGGATGGTTGTTACCAAAATATGAACTCAACTTTTATCAACACTGTTTTTATAAATTTGTCGAATAAGTAATGTAAGTCTATCAATTTTTCGCGACACAAAATTTTTGGAAATCTTTTGCAAGAATAGTCTAACGAAGGAGTGTTTCACTCAATGCAGCCATCAAGTAAAAATTCAAAAGTTGATAACTGCCTTGGAAGTAAAACAACATGTGATCAAAGAATGGGTTTCTTTTTATATTATTTTAGGCACAGAGCTGCATGCTTTCAGATCAAAGGAACTTAAATCGAGCTCAAAGAGTTGTAACTGAAAGAGTTCTAGACCAGTGGAAAGATGAACTAGCAGAGATGGACTACAACTCCCATTACTTTTCTAGAGCTCACCATGATGTTGGGGCATTTTGCGAAGCCAACGGTTTGTTTACGTGTGAAGGGGTGAGTTTCTAGTAAATCGGATAACTTTGGTAGCTGAAACTAATTTTGGTCAAAGATATGACGTAAGATTATTTTTGATAAGTTTATGTAGGTCAACTTGTTTTCACAGATAATACTCTACTACTGGTAGGTTAAAAGGTAACTGACAGTATTTTAATATTAAATCTCTTTATACAAACATACTCATACTAATTTGTTGTTCATCAATGATACTGGTGCTAAGCCTGTTTTGGAGACAAAAACCGTGAAGCGAGCTCCAACATGTGACATACAAAAGTCAATTTTCATTTTAACATAGACATATGATATAGGGTGCCAATGATGACAGTCAACGCATGGACGTGGGACAAAAGCACTTTTGTTGGCCACTGTTGTCATGGATTTTCTCTATCTAGTTGCCAGGCTTCATGTTTCTGTTACCCGATATGGCAGATAAGTTTAACACAAGGTCAAATCAGATTCCACCAATGCTGAAGTTTTTGCAGTATTTATAAGTCGTTCATTAACTTTCGATCAAAAGTTATGGAATTGCATCAATCGGCTCTTGCGTCTAATCTTGTCGAGGGTGTTAGCAAAAATTCTCCCATCACAAAAATAAAAAATGTAAAAACTTGTCTGTAAAAGTTGTGTATTTTTAGAAGAATCTATTTATAACTACAATATAATGCTTGCTATGCTTTTATTAACATGGGTTTTTCCAAACAAGTTTTCTATCGCATATGAAAAGTGAGTGATTGTAAAATAACGTCTGCCACAGCTGTTTCTAGTTGATATTGTGGTGGCCGTAGTGAAATAGACATTGCCGGCAACATTTTAGTAACAAAACTTATACTTTATTTTAATAATCTTCAATAGCAGTAGTTGCATGTATATCTGTATTTAGTCATTTATTATCATCTTCTGTGTATATTAGATAACATCTTGCTACAATTTACGTAATCGCCATCACCAGTTTTGACCGTACTGACTTATGTAATACTTGTATTTGTCGTAGGCCGACCATATAAAAGGCGAGCACTTTTATATGGTTGTACGTTATAAATTGTTGTACGTTGTACTGTTAGCACTACGTTTCCTTGACTCGTATAATTGGCATGTTCTACGTTGTGCTCAAGTTGAGTTACTTCGCAACGAACACCTGCTGATGCAAAGTTAACCCAGTGCTTGACCCCATAGGTCAAGTATTAGCCTAATTAATGACTCTACATGTATAAATAGCTAAGCAGTCGTGTCACTCTAAGCTGAGCAGTAATGCTGCACTATAAAACGATATTATTCGATGTGACGATATATTTCAGTGAATGACTTTATATTTGGTCAGTTTTCAATCGAAATCAATATCGAAGCTGATAGTTTATTGTTATATCGGTGAATTGATTATTTTGCAATACTGGAGTTTTCTACTCTCCTTATTGTAAAAAGGGGACAACTTCTGTTTTTCAACCAATGTTGACCAAAATCTTTTCATACCGCTCATGTTAAAGCCTAGCACTGTATATCAATAGAAGACAACTCCAATGTTCGATATTTTTCAGTATTCAATATATTTAGAGACCATATATTCAGAGACAATATATATTGTGCAGCACTAGTTAGCAGCAACCGTTCGGAACGCTGGCGCATTGAGACGGCCTAAATCGAAATAAAAATGACTGAAGCATGACAATGTTTATAATGGAATAGCCGCGATAATCTAATCCGCATGACTCGCAAGTGCCGTTTCCATGATTTGCAAGCATGATGGATTCGATAAAGTTTTGCGGATCTCTGTAGTGTTTTGCGGAGTTCTGTGATGGCAGAGTAGTCTTTGGCTGCTATTGGGGTTGTTATATACAAATACTAGTTGTGCTATTTGGCGTTGTCCAGGTAATAAAAAAGGCTTTGAACAAAAAATTGAATTGTATTTAACATATAACCACATTTGCCATTCTAACTCTGAAACTATACAACATGAAAGAAGTGTTTTGTGTAGTTGAAATAAATTAAAAGAGAAAATAAAAGCAACTGTAAAAGTTTTCAAACTTTGTTAAACAACCGTAACTTTCAAACTTTATATCATGAGGAAAAGGTTTTGCGCAAGACAACTAAATTAAAAATAAATAAAAATGTAAAAGTTTTCAAACCACTGAAAATTTAAAATTTCATAATTTTCAGCGACGTTTATCTTTAAATAACGCACAGTGGAACCTAATCCTGGAACATAATCTGTTCCTGAAGGTTGTTCAAAAACTGAGTTGTTCGAGATCGGAAACAATTTTTCCCATAATAATAAATGTATGTAGATTTTAATCCACTCCAAGACGAGAAGATAACTTCGGTAAAGTATTTTACACCATAACCTGTACTGTATACTGCATAATATAAATAAAAATGGGTAGATCAATATCGTGTTTAATTTTAATAGGTTTTTTATTTAAGATGATGGAAAAAGAAAACAAAAGTAAACATATCGTATGTTTTGCTCTTAAAACATCTAACACATTAAAGTTTAAGAAACAATAGCAAAAATTGCACAAAGTAAAAAGGAAACAGCAAAAAATGTAACAGATCAGTTACATCAAAAATCGTAGGAAAAAGAACATATAAACAGCAATGGTACATTTACTTCACATCCTTGAAAGAGAATCTTCCTCCAAAACAATTTAGGGTAACTCGACTGGAGGGGTTATCTCCCTAGCAAATCTCTTCGGTAGAGGAAACTTCCCAGATGGTTCCTCTCTTTTATTTTATAACTTTATGCAGCGTAAGTTGCTTTTCCGTTTGTTAATGAATGCTTCTATGCTGTTTTTGTAGCTGTTCCAATTCCAATGCTCATGCTCCGTGGGGGATATTATGTAAATATCCGAAGCTTCTTATTGATTAGCCAGTAATAAAAGACTTGCTTTTATGGAGAGCCAGGGCTTTGAAAAGCTAGCTTTTCACGGGAATACCAGGGAACTAACAGGTCTCGCTATATAAGCAGGCGTTAAAATGATGTTTGGCAGAAGACTCAGTAGAAAGCAAGTCAGCTGATCATTTGTGTTGCCATACTTCTACTGACAAGCAATTTGCGCTGTGGAGATCGGAGTTGAGAGTCCATTGGGTAGCGGTGAGGATGCTGATTTGGTTTTCCTATGAGTTGGCAGTATAGACTGCGGTGAGATCGGTGAAAGCATTCTGCTATGGGCGTGTATCGCCATGGCGGTGAAGGCTGGTGGCAAAGGAGAGGTTGGTGTGTCATTGTGGCAGCTTGGCGCTGCGCAGCAATATTATTGTTATATTGCTAACACTCGGGTTTGGTCAAAAACCAAATTTATGTTCAAGATCCGAGACAAACACATCTCAATCTTTGATTAAAAACCGAGTAAAGTCGAGAACCGAAGTTACACTGTATATAATCAGTATACAAATCAATCAAGTTTTAAGTTGGAGATAAATTATTCTCGATATCGTTGAGCGGAATAATTTAGCCCTAACGAGAAAAACCGAAAGAGCATCGTGTTGCATATACTTAGGTCCAAAAATATTTCTGAACGGAGGCATCGTGACTCGTGTGGTGTATACGGTATATGACAGCGCTTTGGATCACTATGCCATTCTAGCTCAGTAGTAGAGTGTCCGGATAAGAAACTTGTCGATGTGTTCATGGTATTCATCGTGAGTTGAAATCCATCAGAGTACAAAACTTCAATATATTAGATTTTAGTAGCTATAGCCGGACTGGCACACAGATCCACATATCCACGAACACACTTTGAAAAATATATATATAGATATTCTAAAGCACTCTACTCTCCAATATGATTATTTTGGAGCCTGAAAAAGGGTAATTAGCTAGTGTGTTGTGAAAGACCGAGCAGTGTTTTCTACAATACTTTTCCAAGATCTCGAATCTTCCTGTCCATTTTCATGATTTGAAAATTTTGATATAACTAGCTGTGCCACCCGGCATTGCCCGTGTAATAGAAGAGTATTTGGACAGAAAAGTGATTTGTATTTAACATAACAACATTTGCCATTCTAACTTTCAAACTACATATCATAAGAAAAGTCTTTTATTTTATATACAGGGAGAAGTAGTGAGAGTTTTGCTATTAGCCAGTTTAATAATGTGAGCGAACAGAATCTCGTGATGTTATTCTATGACCCACGTCATACGCAAAGCAGTTAGGTTTTGCTCTGATATAATGACTTATATTGGCAGGCTAGCAATTCGACTTCCGTAGTCTAGTGGGCAAGGTGTCAGACTGGTGAATGGCTTGGTCCGAGATCCAATCCTCTTTGGTACGGAGTATTTATTCCAAGACTTTAAGATCTATAGCCGGATTTCTGATGACGACACATGGACAGACTTTGAGAAATATACATGTATACATAGATGTGGTCATTGGTCAAAATCACACAAACATTATTTAAGCTCCAGCCTGTGTTGTTATCTGCTTACTGTTAATATTATGGTAAAGATTATAGAATCATGAGTGATGTATTACTACTCTTCATTATACCTAGTTATCAAAAAGCAAACAGGCTTTGTCCAAAAGTGGGTATTTAGTCGTTTTGTTATGGTTTTCATATAGTCGCTTTTTGAAGTACATTTCGAGCACCTGCTACTAAGTTGACACAACTGTAGTAAATCTGACAGTCGGAAATAGGCTCTTGTCAATTTATAGCAGGCAGTTATGCAATGAAGTATTTATAGCCTGTTTAGATTTAAAATACTAAGGGCGGCCCTTTATAGCGCCTTTAATGTCTACAAACATTACCGTCAAAAAAGTACGATGATTTTAATCTTCACAGAAATATTTTGTTACTGTGTTTATTTTTATATGAACTCTTATCTTTTAATGAATAAAACTGCCTAAAAACTTCAAATGCTAACAAAAGTAATTGTCATAATCTTTATTATAATAAGAAAACTGTTCGTCTGTCTGAAAAATGTTAGAAAAAAAAATGGCTCGAATTGGGCATTGAACCCCGGTAGTTAGATTCCTAATCTATTTGACCCCGCCCCAACTTGGATTTCAACCACCTTTCCACAATGAAGAATATTTGTGCACATAGTTATGATAAATGATGATTTAGAACATCGAACTGTCAGCATGCTAGTAGCCACTAAAGTAGACCATAATAAGTAGACAATTATTGAAGATTGCTGATAAATATTACAACTCTACGTGATAACAAGACTGATGTTTAAGTGGACTAACCTAATTCTGGTCAAGGTTGAATAGCAACAATTAACTAGATTTGTTAACAGTACTGTAATCGTTGTGGTAAGTTTTTACTGAGATCATAGACTTTGGTATGACAAGTATTTAAGTTTAAGAAACCTAGTCTATGTGTAAATTGTTCTATATTTTTTTGGAGGAATGACAACTATTACAAAGGATATATTTGAAGTGTAGAGATTACGTTCAGACAAAAAAGCATTTAGCATCGTTAAAAATCTTACACATTTCAGGCTTAAATGTTCAACAAAAAGCAAGCAATACATCAAAAATTCACACTATGTGAGAGCAAAATTAACTTTATGCAAAAGTTTTTTAAACAAAACTGTGCAAAACTAATGTAGCCATTTTTCAGCTAGCATATTCTTTCAATATTAATGGATACAATTCATTGATTGGCACATCTCAAAGAAGAGAAGGGTGGTGTGATGTTAGATTTCACAATATTTGGATTTGTCTTCTCTGCTATGTTACTTATTTTATTATTTACTGTCAACCATTGTATGTTTAAGGATTAAAACTTCCTCCTCATTTAGCGGCATATTTGTGTGGTCCTCTCTGTCATGACACTCAGCGTGAACAAGCTCTATGTTCTTTCTGGTGAATAAAAGGTCATAGAAATAGTCAATGTTTATTCTGTCATTATGTCCATCTTGAATTATGTCCTCATGCCCTTCATGAATTAGTTTCATTAGTCTAGCCACAGTCTTTGACTTCTCAACCCTGTGAAACAAACAACTCCTATTCATAAAAGGTAAAACCAACAAAAATACTGCTCTGAATAGACAATTGTCTCAATCTTGAGAAAAATTAAAGGACAAACAAGAGTGGATAACAGTGAGAAAAATAGAAATGAAAAGAGGGAATAAGAAAAAGAAAGTGAGAAATTATTAGTGAAATAAGTGGAGATGGAAAGAGAAAGAGAAGTAGAAAAAGGGAGCGAGTGAGGGTGAAAGAGAAAAAAAAGCGAAGCAAAGGAGAGAGAGAGTGCGAAAGAAATAAAGAGTGAGAGATGGAAAAGTTAAAAGTAGAGATACAAAGACATAGAAAAATAGAGAGGATAGAGGCAGAGAGAGGTAAGATAGAAAGAGATAGAGAGAAATAGAGAAGAATAAAAATAAATATAATAGATAAAGAAACATATAGAGATAGATAGATGGAGAGATATAGACAGAAATAGAAGGAAATGGAGAGCGATAGAGATAGATAGAGAGAGATGAAGAGAGATAGAGAGAGCTAGAGAGAGATACAGAGAGCTAGACAAAGAGCGAAAGGGAAAGAGAAGGAGTGAGGGAGAAAAATAGAGAGAGAGAGAAAGAGAGGGCGAGAGGGAGAGAAGGAGAGAGGGAGAGAGGGAGAGAGGGAGAGAGGGAGAGAGGGAGAGAGGGAGAGAGGGAGAGAGTGTGAGAGAGAAAGAGAGTGAGAGAGAGAGGGAGTGAGAGGGAGAGGGAGTGAGAGAGAGGAAGAGAATGAGGTATTACTTCAATCTACACTTACTGGTGGTCAAACTCAAACATTGGCCACACACGCAGCGCATCTTTTGACAAGTAAGAGTTGTAAGTGTGGGCAATACGGTGGTTCGGATCATTCTCATATTGACACCCACCATCCAAGGTAACCTAAAACCCATGTATGAATAGTTAATTAGTTTTCTATGAGATAGACAGTGAGATTAAAGAGAGAGATAATATATATATTTCATTGTAACCTAGGAATTTAAAGAGCTCAATGCCAAAGCAAATTAAAAGAGTGTTCAAATTCATGTATGTCATTGAATAGCCCCATCATAGTTACTAAGTTATTTCGGTTTGTTATACAGTTCTAATTATTTTCACCAAAGAATACCAAGTAACTACAAAATTACAAAAATATAGCATAGTAGAACAAGAAAAAACAACAATGACAAATCAAAGCTCTCAAACAAGTTAGCATACAGAGTCAAGTACTAAATCAACATTCTTTATGTTCATTTACTTTATGAGGATGTACTAAATGTATACAGCATTGCAGACCTTACATAAATAACCAACACCTATTTCATACAATTTCTTATCATAGCAAATTATAACTTACATAATCTATCACCAAACAACTCCTAAACATTTCCGTGTTTGGAATTATTTGGTGTTTGCGGTCGTCTACTATTAACTACCTTAAATTTAAACTCTCCTTAAATAGTACTATAATTAACTCATAACCAAAGCTGATCTAAATTTGAACACAATCATCAATGCTGAAGTCACAGAGACCTGCAGCCTCTAGAAAGTACACTTTTAGCTATCAGGGAATGCTGAGCAGCCACTGCATGTTTATTTCTATCAAAGAAGAAATTTATCCTATAAAATTCTACTGAAATCTTAGTTAAAATGTATAAACTTAACTGAATCATTATTGATACGGATCTCATACAAAACAAAAGTGGCATAAGAATTTATCTCAATATATTCAATATACACTACCTTTTATGTATATATTATATATATTTTTGCTTAATAGAAATTTAACGTCTGAATAACATAAAAGAATTTTGAAAGAGTTATAAACTATATAAAGTTTTGTTATATTTGTTTTTAACCGTTCGTTGTTATTCACATTATGTCTGTTCTTCTTTAGCAATGCTTTATGTATTTTTATATTATTGCTTGCAGTTGCTGACGGTGAAGTGTATTGGTTGACTACACAAATATATGATAATTGATAACTGACAGTCAACTATTTCTAGATGATAACTTTATGGATGTACAGCAAGTTTTGATCAATAAAGAAATTTTTTTTCAGTCTCAATAGACTTAGTGCCAAAGAAATGGTGTTTTGCAATATGATTCATGAGAGAGCATACATTGTTATTGTCTTATAGCTTTACTTGTATATTCAAAAACTGTCAAAATCATTTACTCTAGTTTTGCAACTATGATATTGTTGCATAAAGCATGGAGCAACTTGCCTAAAATAATTTCGAAAACTCAGTATTTTTGAGTTTTGACATTTGAAACTGTGCAACCGTTTCAAATGTCATACAGCTGTTAACTACCCCAGTAGTTTTAGAGAAACACATGAGAAGATATGATTGCAATTATAAGAATTTTGATGAACCAAAGATTCTGGCAATAAATAATATGTCTAAAAACTATGACAGGATTACCATATTGGGGAACGAATCCACTATAAATATATGATAAAACTATAACTTTAGTAATATTCAGAAACAGTGTGACTGACAAATAAGAGCGTACAAATGTACAGTCAGTCAGAAATAGTCACATGATAAAGTTATTCATATTGTAAAAGAAAACAAAGTGAAGTTATTTATAACTTTATGTTCAAGGTCTTATATTCATATGCATAAATACATGCTCCTAAATACTCTGACCTTGTTACATGTTTATTACTACTGTTTTCTTGTTGAAATACTCATATCAAAAAAGTATTCATAGTATGAACATAAAATTACTCACATATCTAAAGTATTTTTTTATTCTTTTCTTAGCTTTTTCCTTCATCACTTGAGATTTAGTTTCCATATCCTTGAACCCATTGTCAAGTTCTACAATATTTAATTTCATATAACATGACAAAGTGCAACTATTTATTTTTGCATAATGTTTTGGTTAGTTACTTTAGTCAACAGACCTTTAAACCACTCAAGATCTTTTTGACAGCTTTCAGCAGAATTTCCTGGGCATGGATGACCTTTCATAAACTCTCCTCAAAGCAGCGGATCATGAAAAAATATCAGGCCCAATGATACTAAAGTGTTCTTTAAAACACCATTCCTTCTTTCCAACTGATTCTTTACCTGGTCTATCTGATCTAAAATGTGACAATTACAGATAACTCAGATCTGTTCTATATAGTAGTGTTTCTACTACACAATGCTAAAAGAACACTAATAAATTAATATATTATGTTCTGTTAGATACTCATATACATGTCTTCACCACTTTAATGCTGACTTTTCTAAAATAAAATATCTTTCACGTTTGCTGTCGGTCCAATTGAAAAATTCAACTAAAATTTTGGTAAGATTTTAAAATTGAAACATTAAACTAAATTTGCTAAGCAATAGAATAATCATTGTCTATGAATATATTATCTTAAGCACTCAACTTTATATTTTCCAATCTAGCAGTTGATTCGTAACTAGTGGACACCTTACATACATTTTTTATTCTATAGGGTGAATACTGTGTATCGTATGGTGATTGAAGACGGATGGCCGCTATGAGGATGTTCATCATTCTTTATAGTAATAGAGACATCTTCATATTCAATACTCTTAATATTGTTCTTATTGATCTACAACATCAATGATGATCCTTTGATCTTATCTTCTGAGAGGATCAAAAAACTCAGCAAAAAGTTAGTTTGTAGCCTTAAAACCTCAGTAATAGAATAGGACTATTGGCAAAGAATTCTAAATAGCTTTGAATTTTCCAACATTTAATCTAGTTCATTCCTTGGTTTACTGTTAACCCAACTACCGACCATAAAAATGTAGTTGTTCTACATGTACATGTAGTTGTTTTTGACTGAGAAAAGTGCTGGTGTGTGCAAGCTACAGCTGTACTGTAACTGGTCCCTATCAAATGCACTACATCAAGGGTATATCTATGTAACTTCATTATGCTTACAAAAGAACATCAGAAAAACTTAATCGCAGTTAAAACACTCCGGAGTTTAGGTTAAAACAGCTCAGAAGTTCCAGTGAGTAGACAACCTCTTGTAGCTTCTTGTCTTTTTTGTATCATGCCAACTAAATATCAGCATGTTCATTAAATTCAACTAATTATTCCAGTTATTTTAAGTAGAACTACAGGCAAAATGAACCTCAACTTTAACAAGTAAAGATATCCGTATTACAAGTGGCTGTATTTATAGACATATACATGTACACAGATTTCAATATGAGCTTAGCTAGTCTATTCTGTGATTAATTTTCCATCTCAAATTGTGCCTCGCTATTATATATCTCCAGAAACAATAACCTGCAGTGTTTGTACTTGTACCACTCACGAAAAATTGATCTGCGCTAAGTTGAAACAACCATATTATAGCCGCTCGCATTTTTAACAATTACAGATTTCTAATTTAACTTCTTTCGTTACAGTTTCGGTAGCAAATATTTTTTAACAAGTAGTAAATCTATCGAGAATTATTTCATTATATAATTGCGGTTTATGATCTTAAAGATAATAGAATATTCTAATACATATCACTAGTACTAACAGGGAAATACTAAACTGACTAAAATTGTAACAATCTCCAACCATTTAACTGTAAACATTGTGTATCTAACTTTTCCAGTGTTTTAAATAGCTTATGCTTACTCTGAAAAATAGACATGCAAGCTCCCTCAATTCCTCTTTCGAGCTAAAATAGATTAAATGGTATGTTGTTCTTTTCTTTAATTTAATAAACACCCTTGACATTTTAACTGCTAGTTCACTTCCAGTTTCTGAGCAAAACTTGTCTCTACAACAAATAAACACGTACTACATCATTTAGCACATACATCTTATATTGTTCATTGGCACCAATTAACATGCAGTCACTGTACAGGCCATCGTAGAGACACACAACTGCAGGACCTGAATGCTGGTTGCGCTTGCCATACGGTACAGCTCCTTTATTTTACTAAAAAACTTTTATTTGTTCAAAATCAATTGATACTCTTCAAGCCTGGGGCCTGTTATTTATTATGCTAACCTTTAACTATAAGCGGTGGCTTAGCAACAACTCATTTAGAACACATTAATCATATATTAAACAACTGCTTTTCACTCATTCATTATGCAAATCATGTGAGCCTTGATTACGCGTCCACTCCGCCCTGAGTGTCTGTCCTGAGAGTTGTTGACAGTTTCACTTTTTTGACTTTTTGACTTTTTAGAAATTTGTAAGAATTCTTTTAAAAATTTGTGGGAGATTTTGTTTGACCAAACTGAACCCAGTGTCTGTCCTGAAGTCTAGACCTTTGCGCTCTATGTACAACGGAGTGACATTCAGTATTGAGAAATGTGAAAGGCTAATTCTCAAAAAAGACCATTCTGTGCACACAGATGACATAAAAATAAATGCCTATTAGTACCATCAGAGATATAGAAAAAGGGTGAAAGTGCTTGAGGATTATGCAAAGCAGCATCAACCATGAAGCCGAAGTACATCAAAAATCTATTACTAAATACAAGAAACACGCTCGGCAGGTCTTACGAAGTCAACTAAATGCCAGGAATCAAATCATGGCAAAAAATACGGACGCACTGCCATTGATAAAATATCCAGTAGGCATAATAAAGTGGACTGAGAAAGCCATCAAAGAAACAGATATAGCAACTCGTAAACTGCTGGCTATGCATGGAGCACTGAACCCAAAATCTGATCCTGCTAGATTGTATCTAAATAGGAAAGACAGAGGTGAGGGACTCAAAAGTGTGCAGCAGACAGTGAAAGAGGAAGAACAAAGCATTAAAACCTATGGCGCCTCTATGGCCACCTCGGTTGCTAGATGAAATTCAGTCTGCTGCTCAAAAATGGAGCTTCACAGTAATGATGAGGAACTTGACTGGCACATGAAACCTTTTTATGGTGCTTACCATCGATGGATATCTAAGTTTGAAAATCACCACCAGACATATATGTGGCTGAACCAAGGAAACCTAACAGCCAATACAGAGTCGCTACTTCTGGCAGTTTAGGATCAAGTGCTCCCAACAAAGCGACTTCAAAGAAAAATTTATCACACCAGAAACGATCCTACATGTGGGCTGTACAAATATGCATTTGAGACCATCCAATCATCTAACATATCAGCAGTGGATGCACACAGCTAGCAGGAAACTCATACACTGGGCGGCATTATCATGTTGCAGGTGTACTTCACAGAAGTTTATGTGATGAGTATGACCTTAATAAACCACAACACCGCTGGAAAGCTCCTGGTCAGGTAAATGAGACTGATCGTGCTAAAATCTTCTATGACTTTTACATCCGGACTGATAAGCATGTCCTACCAACCCAACCAAATATAGTGGTGATGGACAAGGAGAACAAGGGGGCTATTATAGTAGGTATAGCAGTACCCAATGACTACAATATAGCCAGCAAAGAAAAAGGAAAAAGTAAGGAATTATCTCCCTCTTGGAGAAGAGATTGAAAAATGCTGAGATGTAAGAACAACTGTAATTCCAGCCATCATTGGGGTACTGGGCGCAATAACACCTGCGCATAAAGTGTGGCTTGCCCAGATATCGACGGCAATCTACTTAAGTGATTTGCAAAAAAGCGCAGTTTTGGGAACAGCTAAGATCTGGATACGAATGCTTAAACTCCCAGGTCTCTGGTAGGAGACCTGAGTTGGATCGAAAAATACCACCCAAATGGGTTAACCGAGGTGAATAGTCTGATTTTTTAAAATCTATATTTATACATATATAAAAAAAAGTTTCCTCACCCCGGTTAACCCGCATGGGTAGTACTTTCTGCTCTAACTCGGGTCTCCTACCAGAGACCTGGGAGTTTGAGCACTTGGCTCAAGATATTAGCTGTTCTCAATAACACATTTTTCTCCAACTCACCTGAGTTGATTGCTGTTGGTATTTGGGCAAGCCACATGTTATACACCGGTGTTATTACGCCCAGTGCCCCAATGAATACTGGAATTATAGTTGTTCTTACACTCCAGCATTTTTCAATCTCTTCTCCAAGAGGAAGATATTTCTCTACCTTTTCTTTTTCTTTGCTGGCTATATTGTAGTCATTGGGTACTGCTATATCTATTATAGTAGCCCTCTTGTTCTCCTCGTCTACCACCACTATATCTGGTTGGTTTGCTAAGACAAGCTTGTCAGTCCAGATGACAAGCATGTCCTAGCAAATTAACATATTTAAATATAAATATATATATGTATACATATATACATTTATATAAATTTTTATATATGCATATGTACAATTATGCATTATTTATGTATTTTATATACTGTATGTTATATATAGAACACATGTATTATGTAGGTATACATATACATTCATAGAGATATTATTATGAAGAACAGCTATGATATTGAAGTGAGTACTCAGACTTCCAGGTTTCTGACAGGGTTTCCTACCTCAGCTTGAGTAGACATTACAACCCACTTGAGATAATATTTAATTAATAAGTATCATATACTTATTCATTGTATTATTATTGATTATAATATGACCTATATATGATTACTTACTAAATTAATACTAACTAGTATGCTTCTTAGCCCCATGTGCTGTGAGACACTGTCATGAGTAATAGTTATTTGCATATTGGAAGAAGTAGTAAACTGACTGAGTTGTGTAGTGGTAGAACATGCTTTTGAATCTGGTTCTTGTTCAAAGACAGACGGAAGGGCGAAAGGACATACACTACTTTGATTATACTAATGATTAAAATATTATGTTTTTATTTGATGTATTTTCACTTATTATATTATAACATATTATACTATTACGGATTATATTACTTCTTCAGGTATTCTTGCTTATACTATTACCAGTATTGTTAGTCATTGCATCCAACCAAAGTTTGAAAACAATGAATTATTTTAGGTTTATTGAAAAAAAGCATAGTAAACATTACCAGAGAAACATATTAGTGAACTACAATTGACATAAGGCAGATTTCGAGAATGTGTTCGGTATGTCTTTATATTGCCCGGTTGTTGATGGCAGGCCTTTATTTATCTTCTCATTTTTGGCAGGCCGCAGTCTGCTCTCCTAACTCTTACTTAGCTGGACTTCTTGAGCGACCGTAGATATCCACACAAAAAATAACAGCAAATATGTTGGCAAATACCATTGCAGGTTCACCAAAAGATCTTAAATGTAAATCAAAATCAATGCGATGTTCAATGCTAAGTCTATGCAATAGGCAGGGTATTAGTCAACCATCTTTATCTAATAATGATAACACATGACAGAAACCATTTTGTAAATATTGTGATACTGTCTATGTGCTCAGATAGTTAAGAGACACAAGTATGACGGCTTGTCATTATTAGTGCTGTGGCAGTTTGGTGCGTCATGAGAGATTATCAGGTATGATAACTATATGAAAATTTTTTTTAGACTACAGCAAAGATGGCATTTAGTGTGGGTCATAGCGCTCTAGTCAGACACCCCTCTTTTTGTAGGTTTCACTCCAATATAGAGAAATATTTTTCTCAACCTTTAGGCTTGGCTTCGAGTCGATAGATGAACTAATATCTGGCAGTCTTGTTGACCATGAGAGATTGTCATATGTACTAGCCATGTGCCTAATTACCCTTAGACATGGAAAGGTAGTCAAGTGACGCAGTTGGTAACACACTTGAATGCGAATTGAAATATCCTAATTTGATTCTTGTGCAAGACAACCTTTTGCTTTGATGCCCTTAATATGGCTTTAGACCAACAAACAGGCAGATACAGATCTTATTATAGTGAAAATTAGCCATAAAATTGAAAGTTGAAAAAGCTGAAAAGGCTGAAAGCAACCTCTTTACAAGTAGATGCCCTTCACCTGTACTAATGAAAAGATTAATACACTAATTTTAAAGATACATTTTGAGTCGTAAGTGAAAAACTGTCTGTCTGTCTGTCTGTCTGACAGCTATGAAGTCCAAATGCGAGTGATTAAGTTGAATGAAACAAACAGAAATGACATTCATGGGACAAACATTAAAAAAAATGGTTGTTGAGACTTTTTGTTTTAGAAAAATTATTACAACTTTTTGCTTTCAAGAACATATATTAACAAAATTAAATTTGTCATTGTGCACATGCATTTGCTAGTTTGCCTGTTTTCTTGTTTGCCTATTCACATGTTTGCCTGATTGCTTGTTTGACTGATTGCTTCCTTGTTCGCTAGCTTGTTTCCATCTTTATTCATATATTAACTTCTGTGTCTGTATGTTAGAGCGCATGAACATTCAGCCTTTTCATATTTTTTTGACTGATTTTATGTAAACTTCACGAGATTATATGCTCCTGGTTGTCTGCCAGGTCACCAAAATAATTAGTTCTACAACTCTTTCTGGTTTCTGACAAAACACTTTTTAAACATCTAACAACAGGCTGCTTTATTGAAAATGTTTAAAATTCTATGCATAATCTTGCTCACTTTTGATTATATGTAAATAAAGCAACTTCACAGCTGGATGCACAATGGATTGAATGGCACCACAGATGAATGGAATAGCAATAAAAGGAGAGCTTTCATCGCATTGTTTGACTTAATGAATGCAACTAACAAAGTTAGTCCAAGCTTCGCTTAACTTGAAATCTGAGAAAAAACATGTTAGCTTGCTCTACTAGCATTTGAACGCGTCATTATGTCGAAGCAGGGGTGCTTTTTACTGCTCGCTCTACTCTCAATATCAGCTCTTCTGATCTTGTTTAGTCTTCAAAACCAGACATTTTCATCTGTTACACGACTTTCTTTTCTAGGTAAGACTGTAGAATATACAGACCTTTCATTGTGCAAAGCATCTCTACTAGCAACACATGCGATATAATATATTTTTAACAGTTTTATAAACGAAGACATGATGTATATGTAGTTTGATTAAGTAAAATTTATTATCAAACAGCAACCAATCTTTCAGGGTTGTTTTTATGTTTTGCGTATCACTTCAGTGGTACCACTGGCTGCTATTGTTACTGATATTTGGCATAAAAGGGCTAAATTTTTGACCTTCTGTTGAAAAATTATGCATTGCTAGTTGGAAAGAGTTATTACAGAGTCCTTTGGCCTTCTCATTGTAACAATTATTATAAACAGAGCAGAAAAGAGGTGATCTTGTAAGTTTTGCTGGTTAATAGAACTTGCATGAACACTTATGGGTGAACAATCAATTACATGTAGCTCAAATATTCAAGATTCAGTTTTCAAAAACAAAAAGCTGTTAAGAGTTTGAAGTACAACAAAATTTTACCTGGTTGTTTGTAAACTCATGTGTATTACTAGTGACTTTTCAATGTCAGCCACTCTACTTTGATAAATGGAGTTAATAGATCGCAAGTAATAGTCTTGTTTTAGCAAATTTATAGTTTTGTATTTTCTGTAATTGATCTCTAAGTTACCAACGTGATACACTGAAACTTAATTTTTATCGAGCAGGTTGCGTAAAGTTTATTCCTATGTGCGCATTTTCATAGCAGCACATGTACAAAATACTTGTTCGGAGTGCTACTTGCTCTCAAAATTCGACAGTAAAAATCACATTTTCACAGGAACCAAGATACATGTAAGCTTCACGTAAAATTACGTTTTCACAGGAACCAAGATAAACTTCATGTAAACTGAACGCTGATTTATAGCCTTAACCTCACATTGTATTTACAGACTAACCAATAGCTTCCATTTTTTGTTTACATCAATTAATATAATGTTTTCAAAAGCAAAGTTTGTGAAAATGTGTATCCTTCTAATACGAAGTTTTGGTATATAATTTGCACCAAAGCATACTTTCTGAAAGGGATATGTTATTAGCAGTACAAGATATTTCCTCTAAGGTATATATTATTAGTGCTACAGGATAATTCTTCTAAAGTATATATTATTGGTACTACAGGATACTTCCTTTAAGCTATATATTATTAGTGTTACAAAATACTTCCTCTAAGGTATATATTATTAGTACTAAAAGATACTTCCTCTAAGGTATATATTATTAATACTAAATGATACTTTCTCTAAGGTATATATTATTAATACTAAAGGATACTTCCTCTAAGGTATATATTATTAGTACTAAAGGATACTTCCTCTAAGGTATATATTATTAATACTAAATGATACTTTCTCTAAATTGCATACTACTAGTACTTCAGCATACTTCTTTGAATTTGTATATCAATTGACTAAAAGACAAAGTTTGTTAAAAATTATATTTCTCATCTTTTACTCAGTAAAAAAACCTGATGGCAAAAAACTAGCATATATTCTCAGTGGCTCTTTCTAAGATATCAACGGCTCTGCAATTTGTTGTTGTATATGTATTTTTGATGAAATATGTCGTTTTGTTCCAAAAATACATCTTTATTTTCATGCAAAATTGAATTCTGTGCTTTTTTAGGTCAACTATGAACACTTTCAGTAGAAATATTACAAGAGCTGCAGCTCATAGAAGGTAAAAATTGTGAGTCATATTGAAAGGAGCAAAGAGCTTTTTTGTTTACTGGAAAATAGTTCTTTCTTATGATTTACATGTAGTTAGCAACACACAGAGAGTAATCAATTGTATCAACAACTTTCGGCTGCTGTTGTTTGCCGTCCCTTGATAGTTGAGTAGAGACTGAGTTGTTTGGCCAGTTTGAAAAGATAAGCATCAGCTTACACCAAATGTTAATCGTATTTATTAAAAAGGTGTCGACTATTCTGTATTATTTGCAATTGTTTTTGATGCTTGAGTTGATTTGACTGTCAGGATGCTTCAAAATTATAATTAATAAACGTGATTTGGATCAAACATATCAAATCTCAAAATATCAAAATATGACTATGGCAACTATAGTTGTAAAGATATTGGACAGAATAGAGAGGCATAACGCTGTAACTTGAACGCAACAGCTGATTTCAACTATAACAATAATAGCAACTAGTGACTTCATTCTGCACATATTTTTCTTCTGAGTATTTTTATCAAGTTTTACTGATTTTAACCTTGAAACATCCTGGCCATTAGATTATCTCAAACATCAAAAACAATTGCAAATGATGAAAAAATACCCATACTTTCTGATAAAAAAAACAATTTTGTGGAAGTTCATTTTCAAATTATATTTATTTTCCACAGATCAAGCATGAAATCTATACTCAAAGCTTTAGTACATTATCCTAGATATGTTTACAGGAAAAGTTTTAATTTTGTAGGACAGAGCAGGCTGACAGGTTCGGAAACTCTAGCTAAGCCATATGAAGTTGGAAAGGGAGTCGTGTACAAAGCTCTTGACAATTGTCACAAAGCAAAGTTTCTCGATGAATATAAAAATCCATGCTGGATTAATCAAACGTGAGTCATAAAATTTTTTGTCATATTCGATATTACAATATTGCCAAAGTGAGAATTTTCTATTTGTAGATATCTGAATGTAATGGCCAAGTGGTTCGGTTTTACCAAAGCTCTAAAGTAGTCACTAGCAAGTCATTTATGCTGTTAATCTCTGCAGATCTTACTAGTTATATTCAACTAAAAAAAGGTGTGCCAGCAGCAACGTTTCTACAGTTTAAAGAGCAGTTACAGCACAATAACAAAAGGTGTAAATCATTTTTGCATAATATTCAAAAATGAATCACAACGGTTTAGCTTCTCAGTGGGAGAAAGGGCCGGTAAAGCTAATGATTACCAAAGATTCAATTAATTTAATCCCTAAAATTTTCTAGAAAATATTTAGTAACTTGAATCTAGGATTAAACATTTCAGAAAACTAGACAAAGATTTGTGAGCGTATAACTACAATTATTGAAACTCTTAAGAAGAGAAGTAAAAAGTTTCGAAATGTTTACACTACCCTTCAATGCATTCATTTTGCTGCAGGAGAACAACCTGCGCAGCGAGAGTTATGCTTCTTGGCTTTCATAAAGCTGGCACATCAGATATGATAGACTGGTTTAATAATCACCCTGCTGTCACTGGTGAAACGCGAGACTATTTCATAAATAACTCTCCCATGACAGACGATTGTCCCTTGAAGTGGATGGAAACACATCTCAGAAACCCACGGTACATATAAAACCTATTCTAGTTTGGTTTAAGGTTTCGAACACTGCATGTTTTCTTTGCAAAAGATTTTATGCAGAATTTTATAAACTATATATTTTATGAAAGTTTTATTAAAGAACCATTTCTTTTTACGCAAATATGTGTTTTAGTGCAAATAAAATATAAAATACTTTAAAGTTAACATGTACCACCGTGCAATGGTGTATAAGTTTAATTTGTTACAGACATCTTCAAAAGAAGAAAGATATCTTTTGTGGCTGTCCAGGATGTGCAATAATCTTTAAACTCCAAAAAGAGAATAAAACCGACATATTATGGCGGAGCGCTGCACAGTACTTGTCTTACACTATGCTTGACACCTCTCGTTATATTATAACCATGCGAGAGCCTGCAGATCGGATGATATCTAATTTCTTCTATGAGCACAAGGAAAATAGGGTATGTGCTTTTATTGAACAATTATTGGTCATTGTAATATGTGTCAAAATACTGTATGTTTGATGTACTGTAAGATTAATGATGGCGAAACAACTATAAGACTATATAAATCGATATGCAAAATTTCTGAAACAGCAACTAAATAGTAAAGAACGAGAACAGGATTCTTAAAAAATGGTACGTGCTTCTATTGTGCAAACTTTGACAATTGTAGCACATGTCAGATTATGTTTAGTTTAAAGGTAGGTAGAATAAATAATGGTATTTACTAATGGTAAGGAGAATCTATGAAACAGCAACGAAATGGTAAAGTAAAAAAAAAACTGTGTACTAATCAGAAATTACACATTGAGATTATGAGAGTCAGCTATCAATTTGTATTAGTAGTATACCGGCAATCTAGTGTGTCATGAGTCACCACCTTAGGTATTGATAAAGACGAGGTAATAAGTGTGTGCACAATTATTCTGCAAATCTAGAAGGCAGTTGTTTAGTTCAGGTGTTTAAGTACTGTACTACTGAGATGGATGCCGTGCATTCAATTCTTGTATGAAGCAATAATTCATCTCAACATCTAACAACGACTTCAACTGGGTGGGCACAACTCTTATTCTAATAAAGATTGCTTTGGGTTTTTCTACTTTTTAAAGCATTAAAAATTTAATACATTAAAAGAGAATCAACCATGGCGGTTTTAGAAAGTTCATTCAACCCCAATCAGCCAAGGTTCAAGGGTTTTAGTGCATACTTATGATCAGTAGGTTGATGGTTTCTGTCAAACTGGCAGTGACAGTGTTGGCCGTGTTAGGAAACGAATCTATCCACAGTCGCTCTTTGATATATATAATTCCAAGTCTGTAGACCCTTGCTATTTTGCACTCAAAAAACTAGCTTAATCAGAAAATAATTATATATACATAATTATTTATTAGACACCCAGCTTTTAAACAATCTGGAAGTCATTTTTGAACTACTGGTAGAAAGCTGAAAGTTTATTATATGCAAAGTTCTAAACTTTCTGACAGGCTATTTATGTGCTGCATATGTTAGCTTTTCTTATTCACTACTTCCTAGCTTTCATCAAGCGTTGTTATTTGTTATTTATGAGATTTTTTTATCCGACTACTTCGCATTAACAACAGCAATTGAATAAGTACAATACATATTGTATTTTACTACTAGTCTGTAAAATGTTTATAAGCCACACAATAAGGTTAAATACTGGTCGGACTAGAAGGAACATGACGACAAAGTGGTCACATGGTCACTAGTTTAGTCAATAAGTTGTGAGTCAGGTGCAGGCAACTGCAATACTAAACGTACTGTATGACTCTACTGCTATTTTTACTAAAACAGAAACATTATTCAATAGGTTTTGTTTCTAAATGGAACCAACCTTGATGGTGTAAACTTTTTTTTGGGCTAACAATTTTTCTAGCACCAAGTAGGCAACTCCAAATTTTGCATCTCGCCAACGGATAGGTTGTCAAAAATAATACAGTTGCTGTTGAATGGTACCAAAAATGCATTTTAGGGCAAATGGTATATTTCGTTAACCATTACTATTTTTAAATACAGTGTTACACTTAATGTGATTTTTATAATCACAATATGTGGTCCCTCTACACAAACATGCAGAACATTGCTAAAAAGTATGCAAGTGCTACAATTATTACATGACCAAACACGAGCGAAGCGATTGTTTGGGAGCTTTATGATAGATGCATATGTGCACACAACTCACAAATGTTATTCATCGACACCATTGCAAACCCTTGTACCAAAATTTCATCAACAAATTTAACCATTTTTCAATATAATCGTTCAGGTATAATAGCAATACAAAACACATATAAACCTACTTAAATATGTTACCAAGTCTTTGAAATTTGTAAACAACTTCCTAAACCTTACCCATCTGATCGGATAATACATAACTAGACACATTAATTTGGCCTAAAATCGCTATTAAAACCTGGCAAGCATTTTTTAATCAAAATTAAGACCGGTCAGCAATAAAGCCGTATGGCCAAGAGTATAACCATTAAGTCGTGCGTATTTCAAAGAAAAACATGCACATTTTACCAGTCTATGGCATTGTCATATGGTTTCTAATATCTTTCCGTTTTTAATATATTGCAAAAACATTTAATTATAAAAATAATTGTTGATTTCATAAACTTGTTATAAGATTTAATTATAAGAGCAATCATTTGATTTTATTTATTTGCAGGTTTTTGTAAAAAACGTAGACCGTTTGAGGCGTAGACCGATTTACAAGTACAAAACTATCGTACACAGTTTATCAGCCTATGTTTTTGTTCAATTACTGAAGGTTTCATTATATTATTTAGAGTGTTAGTCAAAATTCTTTACATCGTATGGACAAGCTAGGGCTGAACTACAATGCCCCTTTATGATGAGAACATTTTTTTATTTTGCTCCAGTTAATCTGGCAATCGCATAGTTCAGATTAACTCGAAGCAAGCTGGTCGCAATGCTTACTTGGCATCTTCTAATCTTGTATGTGGTTTTCCACCCACTGGATTTCTATCAGTCGGTTTGCCAGTTATGCTTAGAGCAAATCTTTGGGTTGAGAAAAGATTAGCCAATGGTTCATTTGGTACTGTCTTGTGTATCATATGCTGTGCAAATCAAGGCCCACCTGCATTACCTGCTTTTGTTGTCTGCATAATTCCAGATTATACCGGTCCAACATTTCTTCCCGAACACCCCAACAGTTTTCTAGTTATATCTATCAAGCGCACTTGAACTGCTGGCCATGCCGCTCTTAGCCGTACAAGCATTCTTCTCGAATTAGCATGGGGTCTGCCAATACACAAGAATCACGGTCTTACCATGGCTAAGGCTGTCATTGATATAGGCCACCACGGAATGACCGCTGGAATATCGTTTGTTGCTCTCTCTCGAGTTCGAAACATTAATGACTTACTTGTTAACAACTTCGCTAGGGAGCGCATCATTCGATTAGCTATCAATGACCAAATCCTACAACGCAAAAGAGAGGAGACTAGATTGCGCGACCTTTAACAGAAAACTGCACTTATCTAACTTATCTATATTTGTTGAAATTGTCAGTTGCACCTTTTTTGGAGTTGTGTTCCCTAAAATTTAATTTATATCAACTCAAACAAGTCTCATTGACACTATACTCTGTCAATTCTTGTTGACAACTAATTTTTCAAAAACCAGCAGTACCCTTTTTCCTTTCCATTATCACTTTGGTTGTGGGCTGTATGACAGGTGAATTTCTAGTATGATTTAAACTTAGAACTACGGTTATACATATTGTAGGATAATTCTGATTTTGAATTAAAATCATCTTGCCTTTTGTTGTATATTCACTCACCACAACTTCACTCTCAAAAAGCAAGAAGAAAAATGCTCTCATATACATTCTTCTTCATATCTATTTAGCTTTTCCTTAGTTTTATCAATTAGCTGAGAAAGCTACATAATCCTGCAAGACCGTATGATAGGCTTTGCTTTCCAAAGCCTATCTGGCTTCCTTAGTCTAACTTCTTGTAACACAGTCAGGCGCACAAGAGACGCCTCCATATACAATATCTTTAAACTATCAGTTTTGTGATTTTGCAAGCTACTGGTTTAGCTTATTGCTTAAATTATTTACCTCTTCACTGGATATTGTGCTGGACGCCGGGCCATGAAATTGTAATTTGTGTAGATGTTTTTATATGTTATATATTGCATGCTTTGTTGTTCTTTTTATTATATCATAATTTATTTGTCCATATACTATATCGCCATTATGTCTTCGTTTATTGCTGTATTATAACCTTGCGAACGAATTAGCAATTCTGTTAATAACCAATGTTATACATGTTTACTCGGTTCCATTAGCCAGAACAAGAGGGTTTATTGTATATAAAGGAGCGTGCTCATTCAGTTTGTCAAGCAAATAGCCATATGCTTCTTGGTTAGTGGAATTTCTTTCTGTTATAAAACCTGAAAGAAACTACACATATTCTCTTCTCTGTATGAATTATTCTAGATAGTGCCAAGTGAAGGCCTGCAGTTCCTTTACACTGGTGGCAACAGTGTAATTGAGCCAAACCCTGCAGGCAATATCTAGAAATTTTGGAAATAAAACTCTGGTAGACTTCAGTGTAGAAAAACCAGAGTAGTATGGCAAACATCGGAAGTTCCAAATCTGGCTAAAATAGCTGTACGGCTATCCCCAACATTCGTAAAGAAACCTGGTGTTTTAGAATAACCAGTTTATACAGCACTCAATAAAAAAAACGTTGATGACAGACACTACACCAACTGTTCTCCATTCTGTTCTCCATACTGCCAAAAAAATTAGGCACTCCAAGTCGGACTACGATTGCCTAAAACAGTCCTCTTTACTTAGAAAGAAGCTCAAGTCATGTCTAAAAGAAGGGCAAGAAGTGTAGACCAGGACACGGACCGACTAGCTGACGACATTGCACAACTTGTCAGATTAAGTCGGACCCCGGAACCGGCCTCTCTGTTCAAAACGCCCGATTATAAAGATGTCAGAGACCCAGAATACCTCATTATCAGATTTAGAAAAATCGCAGCTGCAAATAAGTAGGCCGAGGCAGCCAGCACAGTGCACCTTAGAGAAGTTTTGAAGAAGAGACAGAGTCTTGTGGAAAGGCAATCAGAGTGGTGGCCATCTTTGAAACCATCTGAGCCTGATTTAGACTATTTTTTGGCAAGCTTCAGCAGAATCAAACAGTTTAAAAACAAGAACCCAAACCTCCCTGCAGGAACAAGCAATAAAAATGGAATGGCTAGTCCAAATAGCGTTCGCGGAACTGCCCGAACCGTTAAGAAGCAACAAGACAAAAGAGCACTTCTCAAACTCCCTAAACTACCCTGCCCTACAGCACTATCTCTTAGCCTTATGCACGGAGACTCTCGCCAACGCAATACAGGCTGTAGGAGGAATTATTTATATCAAATCTGGAGAAAACGCAACGCTGGGCAGAGCCATCCAAACTGTGGTAAAACAAATGGAAGACTCAGAGGCCAATGTGAGACATGGTGCAGTACGCAATGTCGAATGGGACACCTTGAATTGACTGCTATCCACAGTAAAGCAGCTAGTGAAACAAGTCGAGCAGCTGCAAAACAAACCAACAGTGGCTCCAGAATAAGGAGTCAGGAAACGTGAAAAGGCCAACGCAGTAGCACTTACTTACCCGCATAAATGGAGCAGCCTCAAGCAGCTCCTTTTGAGAACAGAAAACCTGCTCAAAGGCCCCTGCTGTGGCGTCCACACTAGTTGTTCAAATTAGTGAAGACGTTATTCTTGGCATGCCCTTCTTTATGGCACACCAATGCTTGATGGAATTCAAATGGCCCATGGTGAAGGTGGATGGGAAGCCATTGGCTTGTACCCACCAAACAGTGAAGCTTTTACAGAACAAAATTTAGGTAATTAGGAACGTGGCTGTGCCAGCTAGGACAGAGGTTGCGGTCAGGTGTAGGTTGGCCACACAAAATTTCTGCCCACTCGGGATAATAGAAGGAAGACCTAAAGGCTCACCTTTAGCTACAAGCTTGAATGAGCCTGGAGCAGATGGAAATGTGTTGGTTAGGTGTGTCAACCTAAACCCCCAACCTCTGACCATCTATTCGGGAACTACAGTAAGCGCTTACACTAGTGTGAAAGTGCCTCCTTCTATTGCCGGAACCCCTACCCTCAAAGAAGGCCCTGCTGTGCCAATCACCCGAGTCGAGGCCAAGCAACAGATCTCGAGCATCTCCAGAAACTATACCATGCTGCCAGATCCTCGTGCCAGAACAAAGATCAGGCTAGAATGTCTGACCAAGTATGAGTCAGTTTTTAGCACTGGAGATGACGATATGGGTAAAACTTTACTCATAGGGCACTCTATACTCGTAAAAGCTGAGACCCAACCTATTCGTCAACCTCCTCACTGCCTAAGGCCTAAAAAGGAGGCAAAAGCAGAGAGTCAGGTACAGGACCTGTCGACCGGAGGGTTGATTGAGCCGGCTGGAGGAGTGTAGAGCTCATCTATTGTATTAGTTAAGAAAAAGGATGGAAAATGGCAGTTCTGTGTGGTTTAAAGAATGCTCAATGCAATAACAAAACGATACGCATATCCCCTTTTCTGGATAAACAAAAGCCTGGATGCTTTAGAGCCGATATTTTAGTACCCTCGATCTTGTCAGCGGATAGAGATAGGTTTGGCTGGACGAAAAGTCAAGGAAAAATCAGCCATCCTCACTTACTTGGGTCTGTGGAAATGGAGTGTCCTTCCTTTCAGACTGACTTCTGCTTCAACCACCTTTCAATAAATGATGGAGAGAGCTTCGCACAGACTCCACTGGCAGACATTACCATTGTATCTGAATGATGAGATTGTTATTGCACCTGATTTTGAAACTTACCTCCAGCGGCTTGAGGAAGTGTTCCAGCAACTACGGCAATCCATACGCAAGATCTCACTGACAAAGTGCAAACTGCTACAGTTCCAATTGCGCTACCTGGCCCACATAGTAAGTAGTGAAGGGGTGGCCACAGACCCAGCTAAGGTGAAGGTGGTGGAGAGGTGGCCCATCCCGCAGGGAGTGCGGGAAGTGCAAGGGTTCTTGGGTACTGTGGGTACTACCGGCAGTACATCTCCAAGGTTTGCCACCATTGCGAAACTCTTCCACCACTGGTGGGGAAGGAGGAGCCATGGCGATGGACCGGCAAGGAGCAAGCAGCATTTGAAACCCTGCGCTATAGCCTTACCACTGCGCCCATGCTGGGGCATCCGGATCCGGGGAATACCGTTATCCTGGGCACGGGTGCCAGCAGGTGCAGAGTAGGAGCTGTGTTGTCACAGCAGCATCTCGACCAGAAACGGGTGCTTGCTCATTATAGCAAAAACCTCAATCCCTCAGAGCAAAATTACTGTGTGACACATAGAGAGCGGATCGCAGTGGTCAAAGCGGGAGAACACTTCCGCTCGTACTTATATGAACAGGAGTTTCAGCTTTGCACAGACCAGGCCCTCTGCAGGAAGGAGCCCTCTCACCAGGTGGCGCGTTGGCTAGAGGTGGTAGCCGGGTTCAAATACAAACTGGAACACCATGCGGGATTGAAGCACGGCAACACTGATGGCTCAAACAGACAGACGTGCAGAGATTGTCCACAGTGTGTCCAGATAGGGTACCTCGATGGGGCCAAAATTGGCTGGAGTTGGACTAAGAAGACCAGGATCAGGAGAATCCATGTTCTGTCAGGGATTGCCAAGCCTGTGGGCGAGGTGGTCAGTCAACGGGTGCAACCCCTGTTTCCAATGAAGTTATCCACTAAGTTTTCAAAGTTAACCCAAGACCGGTCGAGGCCATTCTGGGACTCCCTGACATCAAACGGGTAATGACCCGATGTACTAATAGTTGTGACCAGGAACCACATAAGAGCTAGGCAGAGGTCACCAGAAGCGCTCACAAGACGACCGGTTACACGGGCCAGCACCCTGCTCCCACGGGGCACAGGCCGGTTCGAGGTCAGTCAAAACCAGCCTGGGGCCTGTTGCGTCTGGGAGCCAGCCAGGGAAACCAGCCAGGGAGTTGCGTCTGCTTGACCAGTTAGAATGTCACCCGCTCCCACGGTCATGCAATCTGCCAGTGATTACGTGCTGCAGAGGCAGGAAAGGCTGGAAAAAATGCATGAGGCCTTTAAGGAAGCAAAAATGGGGACTAAGTAAGCAGATCATGAAAAGCCACCGCTCTTCGCACCTGGGGTTGGGTGTGGTTAGTAAACAGGCGGCAACGAGGAGGACAAAAAGTAAGCTACAAGCTAAGTTTGTGGGTCCCTACAAAGTTATAACCGCCTGTTCTGACTACACCTATATGGTGAAAAGCCTCAACTCCAAACCTCAACTCACCACTAGTCTTGGTTGAAACCTTATTACGCCAGCCCTTGAAGCTCTGGCCGTGCTCCAGCAACGATTGAGGCTTGAAGAGGGCCAAATATGAAAGGAGCCAAGAAGTATCGGCCCTCACGAAGAAACTGCCTGCAACCTGATGAAGAATTAATGGAGTTTCCTTCCCAAATGCGTCCAGCTGATAAGCTCGAATAATTGGGAAAGGCAACTCTATAAACCAATTCTGAGGAAGAAAACTTGTGCGACAGTTCAACTCCAGACCTCCTGCATCACCTCCCCAAAGCAAAGTCAGAGAGGAAATAAACCGTTCTCCTCTAGAAAGCCATGGTGAGTTTGCTATGAACCTAGACTCTAGACACCCAGCAATGTCCCCCCAGGCCGTGGAAAACCCCCTCATTGCTACAGAAGACCTGAATCATTGTTTGTCCAGTACTAGAAAATGCCGGAGCGATACAGTGATTGGGTCCATCACACAACGAAAGAATGCGACTACCTAGCCACAGACAAGATGACCCGGGAGCTTAGTTTAAACCGCTAAACCACTCTATTGGGACAGCCTCCAGCTGGTCACACATATTCAAGCCATGCCGTGATGGCTTCAGGAAGAAATGAGACAGTCCCAAAAGGCAGCCCACAGTATCAGAAACAGGATACCCTAGCTACTGATGACAAAAATTTGAATGATCAAGAAATTAGCTACCTTGAACACCATATTAAGCAATTTGAGATGTTGGCCCTATATATTATTATGAGAAGAGTTAGTTAGTAAATAAAACAGCCAAGTTTGTTTTGACTCAAACTGAAGCCACTTTTAGCACAAACTAGCGAACCAAATCTGTCTTAACTCTTTGCATATCATGAGCCCCCTAATGTCAGTGCGGTTGGTCAAAAACTGAATGATGCTGCTTTAGTAGGTTTTATACAAACCTTTTTTGATTAGTGAGTAGCTAACTAATTAGCCTATCTTATCCGTACATAGATGAAAGAAAGCTATAATTACTCGGATGCCTCAGATAATGAAATATTATTCCCATTGGCTCAGGTTGGCATCTGAGCAGTGCAAAATCTAATGAATCAGATTTTGTATTAGGTTAATAAAAAATATGTTTACAGCCTATTCCGAGCGTAGTTTCAATTCTGAAAAAACTACCTTTTATTATAATTTATTTTGAGCAATGACTAGTTGTGTCATATTCAATACAGCAAGAAAGACTTTACTAATTTTAGGTATACATAATTTAAGGAATTTGTATTGAACAGTGGTATTACTGAGAGCGACTGTTTTAAGATTGCATAGGCATTAATGTCATAGGCTATAATAGTAACAACCTAATGGTTGAAAAAGTGTCCGAACTCATTCTGCAACACATTTGTAGCATTTTTTGGCATTACCTTTTGTATATTTTTATGCTAATTTATTTAGTATAAAAACATTTATATAGACTATGTGGTTCAAAGGTTATGATGTTTGATCCGCCTTCTTGTCAAGTAATAGGTTTTACATGATACTTGAGTATGTCTCAGTAATGAAAATGTGTTTTCGATGCAAGATTTTGAGGTTGCTATTGTGTTAGCTGACACGTTTTGTGAACACTTATCACTAGATTTTCGTTTTTATTTAACAAATTAGGAAAATACGTTTGTACCAAAAGGGGAACAACTTTCCTAAACTAAAAAACATTTATATAAAGTCCCAGATTCATTTTCACTGATCAGACTTTCAACTTGGTGTTCAGAATACGACGAATGATTTGGGTTTTTATGAGGGACTAAAGGTTTTGTTCTAATTTTTTCTATGATGGTTCTTAATAATATTAACTTGTAAAAGATATGTTTATCTAAATAGGAAAAGCAAAGCAAAACAAAAGAAGTTATTAAGCTCACAGAGTGTATGAAATAATTTCTTTTTTTCAAACTGCGTATGTCAAAAACATCATGTGTATGCACCAAATCTTTTGTTGCCTTACGGCAAAGTAACTTTTCAGAAACATTGTATGAAATAATAGCAGGGATTTTTAGGGCGCACCGTAATTCATTTTCTAACTCTAAAGTTTTTAAGTTTTTTCTTCAAAACTTTGAAAGCGCCAACAGCAAAATTAGTAGTAACTGAATCTGTTTTACCCTTTGTAATCTCTTGTTTAACTCCATCAGTATTTTGGCGTATAAAAAAATGTTTAGCTAATATGCTCAGACAGATGGTATTAATGTCATTCTGACTAAGAGAGAGTGAAAAATATATGCGAGATTAGCATCACTTCACTCATAAAAATATTTGAATTATCTTCTTCCGACTAGCTAATTAGACCACTTTTTCTTTTTCTGAGCGTCACCTTCAATAGACCATCACTATAGTGTGAGAGTTAAACATGCAGTATCATGGTGCTCAAATAGATGTTTTACAACAATTGTATCTGCGTCAAAAGCAGGGTGTGATTGTTTTCGCCAAACACACTTAACACAATCCCACCTTTGAGTATTGCCTCATAAAAAAATTGTTGTTGACTCTTTTAGATGCAAAATTCTGTATTTGATGTTGTTAATCTACCACCACTAGGCGATGTTTTAATGGAATATTATATGAATTTTTAAAGTATGTCGTCATCTTTCTCCTTCAAGGCCTCAACTCAATTTTTGGTCAAATTGCTATCCCATTTTCTATGCTCAGCTTTCTACTGGGTTTTTTAATTCATGGCATCGTAAAGGTTTTGTGCGACCTTCACTTTCCTCCGCTAGTACAAGACTTGGTGTGTCAGTTTATACATATATGTTTTGCTTAGTTCATGAATTGTACGAGAATGCTCAAATAACAGGCAATGAACAGGCCCAGAACAGCTCTGCTCTCTACAGCAAGTGTTCGTGCTTATATAGCTAGTAGCCCCCATCTCTGTTCTACTTGGCTGGGCCCGGTTTGGCTCGGCCCGTCCCGCCTTGGCTCGGCTTGGACTCGACTCAGTTTTGGCTTGACTCAGCTTTGGCTTGGCTCAGCTTGGCTTTGGCTTAGCTAAATGCAGGTGGGCGTCATCCACAACACATTCCCCTCCATTGGAGACTAGGATCTCCAATTTATGTCTTGAGGAAGCACTAGTTGGGCCAGGGCTTCATGCTGGCGGGCTCTGTAGCGGAGGTGCTCCACCTCTTCCAGCAGCAGCTGGCACCCCTGGTCCTCCAGGTGTCCTTGCCACAGAATTGTCTGCATCGTTTTGGCAGCCTTCGTCCAATCCTGGGCATCCTGAGCCAACAACCAGGCCCGGCTGCGCTAAGTCTGCAGAAGGGTCTGGCTAGCCGGGGTCCATCCCACATCTCGGTCAGCGTGCGTGGTCCGGCTGGGTCCAAGGCCGTCTGGCTCCTTTTGGTTGAGGCTGCGCGAACCCGTGCTGGGAGACGCGACTGTGTCCTGGCCTGCTAGGCTCCTCTTCATGGGCTACGGCGTCTCCTTTCTCCAGTAGTGGGAGTCCAGGCAGCCATCATCAGAGAGCCAGGCATGAACTGGCAGAATCTCCTGGCAGAAATGCTCCCAGGAGTCTTGGTTGACCACATACACCACCGGCTCTACTTCTCCTTGCTGGTGAGTAGCGTAGTGTAGTAGCATCTTATCCTGTAACACACGCTGCCAGTCACAGGGGCATACAAACACGGCGTACTGTTGCAACACGTGAAAGCGGATCCGCCGGCTGCTTGTTGTAAACTGTCAGATCTTGCTGCTCCCGTCCTTCACCTGTTTCCCCATTTGTGGTACTTGATGGTCCTCACCACTGTCTTCTTCCGTGGTCTGCTTTCCTCTGGCTCCAGATCCCTCACGCACGTATTTTCCCTTATGGCAACAGCTGGTGGAGAAGACAATTTCGGTGAGAGGGGGTTAATTTGTCTCCTCTTAGTGCGCACAGCAGCCACCCGGCACTCCTCCACTTTTTCTGGCAGGGTCTCGTTGAGGGGGTCCTCCACTCTCTTTTTTGTTAGTGTCGCATCCAACAGCACCGCCATTTTGCAACTTTCCCTCGCGACTTCTGGACCGTTTTCCAGCTATTCCATAGAATAAAATACACCATCTCCGTACCATTTCGGCTTCCTAGTTGTCCAGGCTGGCCTCGGATCGTGCCAGACTGGAGTTGATGGAATTGCTGGGTTAATAAGATCTGGCATTGCGGTCTCTTCGGTCTCTGCCGGGTTTGATTCCAGTTCTCTCGGGACTTTTTCCTGTGTGACCGGATTGATTTTTTCGGAACTCGGAGAGCATCTTTGGTGTTCTCCCTTTTTGGGTCAAGTCGGGTTTTCTCCCGGAGTTATTTCTTGCCCTCGCTTTTCTGCAGTCTCTAGCAGCAATTTTTCTCAGTTGGAGGGCGGCAATATGGGTATGGGGTCAATTCTGACCTCCTCCGGTTTTCTCTCCGACTCGCTGAGTCGAGCTCCTTTCATGTTGGCGCCCCTCCTTGGTTCCAGTGTAGCCGGGATTTGTCCCAACCTCTCCGGGCAAGCATGGTAAGGTTTCAGCCTTCCCTCGCTTTAAATGGAAGACTGGCCCTGCCATTTCTCTAAACACATGTGGTTTCCACTGGCCTTCAGGACCTGGTATGGTTCAACAAATTTTGCCTGCAGCTTGGGATTTTTTCCCCGTCTCCGGCGTTTGTTCGTGAGCCATGCCCAGTTGCCTGAGGCGTACAGCGGTGGCTCCTTCCAGTCGTTGTGTCTCACCTCCATCTGACTTTGCCGTAGCGTCTCGTGCACTGCTTGCAGCCACTGCTGCACCTAAGGGTGTGATCATAGGCAGGAAAGAACTCCGCCGGTTGGGGTGGCTTTCCAGCTGGTCTCGCAGCATCAGCTCCCGTCCCAAAATCTTCATGTTGGCTGTCTCTCCAGTTGCGGAGTGGGGGTGCCTCGGTATGCTCTCATTAGCTAAGAAAGCAGCAGGTTTCACTCATTTTGTCCCAGCTAAGGAGTAGTGCCCTCAAGGAGTGTCCGAGTCCCCGGTTGTTCCGTTCAACGATTCCGTTGGCCTGTGGGTGATAAGGAGTTGTATGGTTTTTTCCCATGTTCCTGAGTTGGTACAGTTTGGCTCTCAGTTGGTTCTAAAACTACACCCCCTGGTCTGTGTGAATCTGCTCAGGTAACCCCGAGTAACAGAAGAACCGCTCATCCAGAGCGTTTGTGACCACAGGGGCCGTGGCGTCAGGTAGTGCCAGTGCGTCCTGCCATCGGGTGAAGTGGTTGGTGAGGCTCAGCACCCACTTGTTCCTTCTAAATGTGACCAAAAATGGCCCCACCAGGTCCACGGCCCCCTTCTGCCAGGGTCATTCAGCGAACAGCCTTCTTTTCCCTCTGGCCGCCTTTGTCCCTCTATGCTTTGCGACCAGGCACACCTCACAACTTTTGATGAGCTGTCTGACTGTGGACGTCAGTCCTGGCCAGTACCAAGTCAGCTGGAGGCGGCTTATCATTTTTCCCACACTAGAGCGAGCCAGGTCGTGTTTTTGTCACACCTTGGTCTCCTGCATGGCCGAGGAATAGATGGTGCACCATCTAGCGCGGCTCTGCGGGGCAACGAGTGCTTCCAGCACGCCGTTGTGTCACATGCGCAGAGAGCCTCGCATGTCATGCAGGATATCCAGCTCTCTGCTTTCGACTTTCGGGTGATCCGCTGGCACCTCTTTTCCTGTGGCGATGGCATGGTACATGATGGCCACTGGTCCTTGTCCGGTAGCATGTGTCTTTGCCAGCTCACCATTCTGTCCTGTCATCCTTGGTGTGGC
The DNA here is from genome assembly GCF_963576615.1 of Watersipora subatra. Classification (NCBI taxonomy): domain Eukaryota; kingdom Metazoa; phylum Bryozoa; class Gymnolaemata; order Cheilostomatida; family Watersiporidae; genus Watersipora; species Watersipora subatra. Next base: position 17,413,532 of record NC_088716.1, read on the forward strand.
TGATAGCCCTTCAGGGGAACCTCCGGCACCCAGATTCAATCTCGCCACAGTTGGGGAGGAGTCTCGTGGGAGTTGCCAGCCGGGCTCCGGGGTATGTGACGTTTCCCAGGGTCGATCCCGCACCGTCGAGAGCGGGAGTCTTATCCAAGCAACTGGTCAGTACCCACATGGCTAACGGCTCTTGTTCCCTTGCCAACTCCTTCTGTAAGGGGCCCCCATCCCTCTGCTGAATGCTCGCGCAATGCCAGCAGTCTTTGCATGTTTGCCTGCTCAGCTCATCTGCGTTACCGTGGCAAATCCCTGACTGATGTTCCAGAACGTAGCGGAACTCTGCCAGGATCTCGAGTGACCGGTTTACCTGTCCTCCTACATAGCCACCAAAGTAAAGCGTGGTCCGTCCGTAGGAGGAACTTCTGACCATACAAATAAGGCCGGAAGTGCATAACTGCCTTGACTACTGCAAGAAATTCTCGTCGAATGACACAATAATTGCATTCTGAGGGGGTGAGAGTTTTGCTGTAGTAGGCAATGACCTTCTTGCAGCTCTCATGTATTTGGGACAGTGTCCGTGTCCAAGATGTACTGCCTCTGGTGATCTGGGTAGCCCAAGATCAAGGCGGTGCTGATACTGTCCTTCAGCCGGTTGAAGGCGACCTGTTCTCCTTCCATCCATCTCTAAGGCTCTCCTTTTGCAGTCAGTCGATGCAAGGAATGTGCTATAGTGGCGAACTCCGAGATATACCGTCGGTAGTAACCGATGATCCCAAGGAACCCTTGGAGTTCCTTCACTCCGCGCGGGTTCCGCCACTCCGTGACTGCCTTTACCTTGTCAGGGTCTGTAAAGACTACATCCTGGTTTACTATGTGACCCAGGTAGTAGACCTGGGGTTGCAACATTCCGCATTTGAACGATTTTAGTTTTAGTCCGATCTTGTGGGGTCTCTGGAAGACCTCCTCCAGCCTATGCAAGTTTGTATTAAAGTCCGGGGCGATGACTATAATATAATCACGATACAGTAGCAGCGTTGTCAAGTGGAGGCCGTGTAGAACATGTTTTATGAGCCCTTGGAAGGTGGCTGGGGCGGACGTCAGTCTAAAAGGCAACACCTTCTACTTCAACAATCAGGACCGTGTTGAGAAGGCTGACTTCTCTTGCGCTTCTGCATCCAGGGGTACCTGACAATACCCGCTCACCAGGTCGAGCGTGCTGAAGTAGCAGCTGGCAGACTGGGCATCCAGGCTGTGGTCGATCCTGGGTAGGAGATGGGCATCCTGCTCGGTGACGGCGTTCAAACGCTGGTAATCTATGCAGAAGCGCCACTTCCCATCTTTTTTTTGCACCAGCACCACAGGAGAGCATCAAGCTCCTCCAGCTGGTTTGATAAGCCGCCTTTTAAGTAGATCTTAGATCTGCCTCTCGGCCTCTGCCTCCTTCTCCGGTCCGAGTCTGTGAGGGGTTGCCAGATCGGCCGAGTGCCTTTCTTAAGCGGAATGGAATGTTCTACATCGGACGTCCTTCCTACGTCACCGTCATCTGTGCTGAACACGGTGGCATATTGACTCAGAAAGGAGGCCAATCTCACCACTTGGCCTTTCTCCTTACAGTTCGGCCGGGTCGCCTGAAACAACTATTCAAGGTTAATACTAAACAACTAGGTACTAAAAAGCTATTCAACTATCCAATAACCTGTAGCTGTCACTCTCTTCAAGTTGGTCCCGTGCGCCTCCTGGCAATCGGTCAAATACCTGCTTATTGATCAGGTTTGTGGTGCATCCTGTGTTTAAAAGAAACTAGATGGGTCGCCCCTCCACTCTTCCTGGGAGGAAATAGCTAGTGGAAGGAGGTCGGCTGAGAGCTTGAGCCCTAGTGGTGTTTTCCAAGACACCTTTTGTGAGGCCTGAGAGACTTCCTTTCCGCAGTGGGGCGGGATCGGTACCTTAGGCCGTCCAATGTCCTGGGTAGATCCGCGCCTCCTGTGATTGCCATTCTCAAGGCGGAGAAGGGACTGTATAATAATGTATACTATTGTTGTATAATATAGTTGTATAAAAAATATGATACACAATCAAATCTAGACTTCAAGCTTTCATTTCCAAACAGCAGCTATAAATTACGGCAAAAAATTACATGTAGATCATCTCCATTCAAGTTTGAACACAGTTTGAATGCAAACAATGATTGGGTTTTCTAATTTATACAGTAGTACTAGACTTTCTACTTGCACAATTTTAGGAATGTTTAGATTAATAGTTTTAATCCATTTTTTTACATTGTTGTCTATCAGACAATTTAAATTTATAATCTGTCCCAAAATTGAGTGAATACTAAAAATTAAATGCATAAAGTAATAAGATTTCTTACATAAATGCTCATAGCTTTAACACTTTTTAGACATCAAACCCTTACTATAACTACTCATTGGCGGAAGTGGGTAATCTCTTCTTCCATCGAATAATCTCAGAGTCTGTGGAATCTCTTACAAGATGTCTACGCAAATATGGGACCACAGCTTGCTTACTGAGACAAGCACCAATCTATCATCCACGACCATACATTGCTATAAGCATGCGCGTCAGCTGTTATTCTACCCTTCTCAAAGAGCTCTTGAAGTTTATCCCCAAGGTGACTATGCTAATAGTACGAGTCAAGATTGTTTGCTGATACTAGCAATGATAATAGCAAACTAAAAATAAACCTCAAAAAAGTCGCAAAGAAAAGCTCACAATCGTGAACTATGTTCTTGAAAATAAATACCAAACCAAAGCTAAAAAATTAAAAAGTCGTTTTGGATTGTGCTATCAAAATATTTTTGCGTAATTCTACCCTGCAAAGAGCAAAGTTTTTATATTGTTTCAAACAATAGGGCAGTTTCACTTCGATATATATGATCGAAAAGACAACTACTGAATATCGCTTTTGTTATTTTGTCCCTCCCTACTCTATACATAACCTATTCATCGTTTTTACACAAAAATCACATGATCTCCTAAGTACTCCGGTTAGTGCCCCAACTGAATCAATATGAGTAGTATAAATAAATTATAGAGCCGTCTTTCCTTTTTCGATTCAGTCGTACCAAGCAAACACAATTTATATGAGTAAGTAATAAAATTTAATTAGTAGTAAATATTAGTAGTGAATTAAATAAAATTTACTACTCATTAAATAATTAATGAGTAGTAAATTACATCTAATTATTATTTACTGCCAACGTGTACCGGGAAGGTCATGTGAACTTATGTTTCTTGCAAGCACTGGAAAAAAACTGTTCTCTATATAGCTGGTAGCTGAAATTGAACATAAGACGAAGTCTATATATTCTGAACAATAGAAAGTTGCGGAGGTTGACTCACAACATTCATAGGAAGAGGAAACGTCAATAACATTGATTTATGGGCAGCAACCATGTCAACATGAACTAAGCTAAAGTTAGAAATCGGAGGTAGTCTAGAATCTTGATATTCTACTAAACGACATCATCAGTCTAACTCATCATCTTTTCTACCTTTGCGTCTCAGGCTAAAACTTCCAGGTTTAAGGAAAGATCCAATAAGAATGTTACATGCTGGCAGAGAGTCTCTAACTAACCTGAAGTGGGAGAATCAGAGGACAAAAAGGTATTCTTTTGGAGTTCGGATTTCCAACTTTGTGAACGCGCTGGGATCGAGTTCAACTCAAGAATGCTAATTGAATTATAGAAAAAATAAGCTCAAGGTACTTTGAATTATTACATTGATTGCATTTATCAGTAATAGTGATTGATTGACATAGCTACGCTAGGTTTGATATAGTGTTGTTATAGCATTGCCTTAGTTACAAAAGCAGTAAAAGGAGCTATAACAATATCGTAGATTTTTCCAACATGTTAACAAAACACTGATACTCAAAAAATTCATTGTATCTATACTCTGTGCATTGGTAAAGCGATGTCAGGCTACGAAGCGATCTCCTACAATGTTCCTTAATCTTACAAAACCGTTACTTTCACCACCCTCAGAGTCAGTGCTATTTTAATTATCTGCATGATCACAAAAATCTGAATTGACTATAATGTCATCAACATAAGCAATTATTTGTTTTAAACTGTAATTAAACCGTTTGTTTTTAAGTTGGAAATTCTCAACCAAAATATTAAAATTAAATTTTAGGCTAATTTTATAGAGAAATCTGTAGACAACACTGTCACTACCATATAAGCCCGTAAAGATCGTTGGTTATTTTATCAATGAATAATAAAATTCAGTTACTAGCAATTGCTGAGAAAGTCGCAAATATGCGTCTACGGCGGTCGACCATAGAAAACGCATAAATGAGTCTACTTCAGTAAAAGGGTTAAAAACGTTTTCTTTGCCACTGTTTGTGATAATAAACATGTACATTTCCTTCCGCAGCTGAGTTACTTTTACTTATTTTCCAGCTACGAGTACCACAGAACTACAGAACTCGCACGGGTACTGCTACTGCATTTTATCTACTAAATTTCTTCTTCAAAAAGGTAAACACTTCTCATTCAATGTTGTATTGTCTATGAATTGCCACACATTCACTACTTGAAAACGTTGGACTTGCCACTGTTCGTGATAGTAAACATGTTCATTACCTTCCGCAGCTGACTTACTTTTACTTTTTTCCAGATACGAGTACTACAGAACTACAGCTACTACAGAACGCATGGGCACTACGAGCGTTGCGATAGGCGATGGTGAAAAGAAAGCGAGCAGCGTGTATTACAAAAAAGCACCCCATCTTATTCCCTTTTAGAAACGCTTGAAGCAGTACAATGCCTACCAGAAAGCCTACTGCCCAAATGCAAGAACAGATTGATTCCCGTAGAGAAAGAAACAGAATTTGCAAAGCAGCAGCTAGATGAGCAGAAACTGCAAAGCAAACACAGCTACACCTACGACGAGACAGAATACCTACTGCATCTACTAGAAGTGCAGAAACTGCAGAGCAAACACAGCTACGCCTATAACAAAACAGAATAGCAGCTGCTAGAAGAGCAGAAACCGCTGAACAAACTCAGGTACATCGAGAGCAGGCCAGAATAGATGGTGCAGCTGCTAGAAGAGCATAGACTGCCGAGCCGACCCATCAGCGACTCCCATGGCGAGATACACTAACTACAGCAGCTGTTTGGCTGCCACAACCTACCAGGCGCCGTGCATGGGCAGAAAACTTTGCACTTGACCACAATCCTGCAACACAGTATAGAGCCTATCAGAAATTTTTTATGGGACGAATGTTTAAAAAATGTTCCAGATGTAATGCCTTACGTTGGAAAGGCGAGAGGCTAGGCATTTGTTGCAACAATAGGAAAATTCGCCTACGACCTCTCTCTGAGGATGTTCCACCTGTATTGACTCACCTATTCCAAGGCGCAAATCCTGATTCTGAACATTTTTTTGGGGAATATACGCAAATATAATAGCTGTTTTCAAATGGCATCATTTGGAGCTAAAATCATTGATGAGCCTGGATTTAACCCAAATTTCAAGGTTCAGGGTCAAGTCTACCATTTGATTAAATCCTTGCTTCCGATACCGGGTGAGCAACCACAGTTCCTGCAAATATATTTCATGGGTGACCAGCAGGCAGAGGTAGAACGTCGGCGTGGTATTGTTGAAGGAGTGCGATTAAACGTAATCCGCGAGATGCAGGATGTTCTGCACAAGCAAATTAAATATGTGCGTGATTTTAAAACCGCTCGAAAGAGGCTGCCTGAAAACACGGACGACTTGGGAACTGTCATTCATGCTGACAAACACCCTGTTGGAGAGCATGAAAGAAGATTCAATGCTCCTGTCATAGATGAAGTTGCCATTCAAATAGTTTGACAGCAGTTTGAAAGGCGAGATATTGTTCTGCAGTTACGTAGCAATGAACTACGGAGGATATCTGAGTCGCACAGAGCATATGACGCCCTGCAGTATATACTAATTTTCTGGCGAGGTGACGATGGCTAGAACATTCAGCTGTGACAGACTGACATTCACACAGGAGAGCAAGGTACACGAAATGTTTCTGCTATGGATTTTTATGCTAGCAGACTGATTGTTCGTGATGGTAGCTTCAACTACATTCACAGGTGTCGAAAGCTGTTTTTTTCAGTTTGCAGTTGATATGTACGCTAAAATTGAAACTGAAAGACAGCTTTATCCACCACAATCAGACACGGCTAAGAGCTAATGACTACATCCACCTGCATGATGCAGTGGCTGATGATCGCAATGCAAACCAACGAGATAACATGGGGATTTTACTTTCGTCTTTTACTGGTGGCCCGCGCTACATGCACGAACGTACCCAAGATGCCATGAGATATGTGCGACATTAAGGCAGACCAGACCTCTTCATCACATTAACCTGCAACAGCAAATGGGATGAGATTTCCAATGAATTGCTGCTCGGTCAGCAAAGCTATGACAGACACGATATGGTTGCAAGTGTGTTCCACCTAAAACTAAAGCAACTAATAGATTACATCACCACCTGTGCAATATTTGGCGCTGTGCGATGCCATATGTACACCATTAAATGTCAAAAATGTGGACTTCCTCATGCACACATTCTAATTTGGTTATGTGATCGCATATGGCCAGAACAGGTTGATTGTGTCGTTTCTGCAGAAATACCAAATCGTGTGGAAGACCCTGAACTATTCGAAATTGTCTCCACGCACATGGTACATGGCCCATGTGGCCAGCTAAACTCCGGTTCACCCTGCATGAAAAACGGCACATGTACCAAGAAGGACCCGAAAGCTCTCATTAAAGACACAGTTACTGGCATAGGTGGGTATCAACTGTATCGTCGTCGTTCCGCTGATGATGGAGGTTTCACCAAACAAGACACATTGCGAGCTGTTGGAGAGGCCTACGACATCACTTTGGACAATAGATGGATAGTGCCTTACTGCCCTTTGCTGTCCAAAGTATTCAATGCACACATCAATGTCAAATTTTGCAACTCAGTGAAGTCCATCAAATACATTTGCAAATATGTCAATAAGGGTAGTGATCAAGCAGTGTTCGGCTTGGAAAGAGATGGAGCACAGGTTGATGAAGTAGCTCGCTATGAGAGTGAAAGGTACATCAGTGCAAATGAAGCAATGTGGCCATCTTCAGTCTCCCCATTCATGCACGACACTAGACTGTTCAGCATCTGGGTGTCCATCTTGAGAATGGTCACAGAGTGTATTTCACATAAGAAAATTTTCAGCAACAACTTCAAGAACCATGTGACACTACCCTTACAGCCTTTTTCAAGCTTTGTACACTTGATGATTTTGCCAGGACGCTTCTCTACTGCCAATTGCCAGCCTATTACACATTTGACGCATCCACATAATGCTGGAAGATACAAGTTCAAGGAGCTGCAGTGCCTATCATCCTGGCATATATCAAACTGATGCCCTAGCACGGGTATACACTGTTCACTCCAATAACCGTGAATGTTTCTTTCTTCGAATCATGCTACATGATGTAGTTGACCCGATGCAGGCGTTTGGGGCTATTGGAAAATGATGCAAAGTGGAGGGAGGCCTTGGAAGAAGCTGCAACTGTACGGTCACCTGCCCAACTGCGCAAGTTGTTTGCTATTATGTTGAGCACCTGCCAGCTTTCTCACTCTCTTCAGCTATGGCAAGAGTTTAAGGAACATTTGGCTGAAGACAATCTGTTTCATGAGCGACAACTGCTTCAGGATCAACAACTGCACTTCACAGATAGAATGTTCGATATTGTTTTTATATTTATTGAGGACCAAGTGCTCGAGGTCACAAACAACAGCCTCTCAGTTTATGGACTTCTCAGGCTTGTTACAGTGGAGCAACCTGTTGTTTGCAGGGAGATATTATGCGAAACAGCATATGACCGTGAAGAGCTCCATTGCCATGTTGAAACCAATGAATCGCTGCTGCTAGAAGAGCAAAGAGCTGCATATAACACAGTTTTGGAGAAAATTGAACAAAACAGTGGCGGTTTGATGTTTCTTCACGCACCAGGTGGGACCAGCAAAACCCTCGTCACTAATATTATATTAACGAAAGTACAAGAGTCTGGAAAAATTGCTTTAGCTGTAGCTTCATCTGGCATTGCAACTACCTTACTCCCTGGTGGCCGCACTGCGCATTCAGCACTGAAACTGCCTTTAATTTGGCCCGAACTGAGAATCATGTGTGCAATATCAAAAAGAACAGCGGAACTGCCCAACTTCTGCAACGATGCGTTCTTTTTGTGTGGTATGAGTGCACAATGTCGCACAAGCTCGCATTTGAAGCTCTAAACTTTACCCTAAAAAACTTGCATGACAATAATAGACTTTTCGGTGAGCTAACTCTTTTAATTTCTGGAGATTTCCGCCAAACATTGTCTGTCATACAAAGAGGCACACCCGCTGATGAGATAAATGCATGTATCAAATCATCATTTTTATGGCCGTCTGTTTTGCAGCTACATTTGACACAAAACATGTGTGCTGCTATTCTTGGCGACAAAACAGGTGCACATTTCGCTGCTGGACTGTTGCGTATTGGTGAAGGACGTTTGCCAGTCAGTGCTGAGGATGGATTGGTGTCACTTGATGGCTACGGCACTTTTGTGGATTCAACCGAGGAACTTCAGGAGAAAGTTCACCCTAATCTGCGACAGAGGTTCCAAGATGTTGATTGGTTATCTGAGTGAGCTATTATTTGCCCCCGGAATGATGCCGCTGCTGCCATAAACTCACAGCTTTTAGCCCAACTACCTGGCAATTCAAAAACCTTCCCTTCTGTTGATACGTCGTTGACTGATGACGTTGCTGTAGAACATCCTATGGAATTCTTAAACTCACTGGACTTGCCCGGACTTCCTGCTCATAAATCGCAGCTAAAGATAGGAACACCGATCATGCTTCTTTGCAACCTCAATCATTCAAAGTTATGTAATGGCACTCGACTAATTGTTACGCAAATGTTTTTGCACGTAATTCAAGCCAAAATCATTTCAGCATCTGGTAGAGGAGAATCTGTTTTATTCCAAGGATCCCAATTATTCCAACCGATCTACCATTTGAAGTTAAAAAGATTCAGTTCCTCATCAGAGTCTGCTTCGCTATGACCATCAACAAGTCAAAAGGTCAGTCCCTCAAAGTAGCTGGTATCGGCTTACCGTCCCCCTGCTTTAGCCATGGCCAGTTGTACGTTGCCTGCTCAAAAGTAGGCACAAGCCGAAAACTGTTTGTTCATAAATCCGACAGAAAAACAAAAAAATGTTGTTTATCCACAAGTGTTACTTTGATTAACATTGGGTTATTGCTGTCATGCTTGCATTAAACTAACATTATGTTATTAATGTGTCATGCTATGTTCTTCATATACTACTATACCTACCTATTATCCACATGAAGCATTTTTTAGCATATTTTCCTATATATATATATATATATTTTTTTTTTTTCATGCATTTTTTTCCTTATTATGTCTCATAAAAAGGCTATTATGTTGGCGTTATGTTTTATTATTGTAAGGTGCTAATGCTGTATCTCCTTGAAATTATACTGTCTGTGCTGTTATACATGTGAATTTTACTGATAAATTCTATTAACACAACCACATTACTGCAGCACTGTTTGTACATACCATGTCAAAACTCAGGCTATAGACAACGAACTGGTGAACCATGATTAGTGTTAGAAGTTTTCATTCGATGTAGAACTGTAGAAGTCATGTATAGTGCATGTAAATGCTGGCGATAGCTCAGCAGTGCAATAGCAAAATATTTTGTAGAATTTTTTAAAACATGCACAGTTTTTCAATACTGCCAGTTTGAACAACTTCTGTTTGCCTAGCAATGTCAATTTCATTACGAGTTCTCTGTACAAAAATAGGACAACTCGCATTTTAGTGGTTTGAGACTGATGCATTGTGGACTAGCTGTAAAATGCATTGCAGATTTCCATTGTTCTCTCTAAAATGATTGACATGTATGACTGCGTATGTTGTCTGATCAGCCCGACAATTTTAGTAGACTGCATAGTTGGAGTTGTTTTACAGTATGAAAGACAACTCTCAATAAACCTTTTGCTGTACATGAATATGTTCCCATGCAGGGGAAATTCAGCTAGGATATATATATATTTACTCGTATTATTTAATATATTCGAGTGTATATACATATTCTCGATATATATTATATATAATATCGAGATATATATAATATATCTCGAAATTATATATATATTTTCTATATATATTTATTTGTTTGTTGGCTGTTGATCTGTCGTTCGTGTGTCCAGTTATAGGTATTAAAGGCTAATAATGTAAAACTCATTTTACACTATTAGTTGAGGGTAACGTGAGGAGCAGACAGGTGTCTTATTCACTACGCCAAACAGCCTACTTGTGATACTACGAAATAGTTATTTGAATGTCTGGCATTGCCCGAGTAGTAAAAGTCTTTGCACACAAAAAATAATTTTTTATATATATGTACACTATATATATACACTACAGTGTATATTAACTAGCATGCTTGGATATTTTTAGCACACTTAAAGGTCATGTCAGGTGTGAGTATATTTTTAGTATATGAGAGATCATGACCGCGTGAAAGATCATGACCGCGTGAGAGATCATGATCGCGTGAGAGATCATAACTGCGTGAGTGATCATGACTGCGTGAGAAATCATGACTGCATGAAAGATCTTGACCATGTGAGTGATCATGACAGCGTGAGAGATATTGACTGCGTAAAATATCATGACTGCGGGAGAGATCATGATGGTGTGAGTGATCATGACAGCGTGAAAGATCATGACTGCATAAAAAATCATGACCGCGTGAGAGATCAGCACTGCGTAAAAGAGCATGATCATGTGAGAGATCATGACTGTGTGAGAGATCATGACTGTGTGATAGATCATGACCGCGTGAGAGATCATGAATACGTGAGTGATCATGACAGTGTGATAAATCATGACTATGTGAGAGCCCATAACTGCATGAGATATCATGACTGTGTGAGAGATCATGACTGCATAATAGATCAAAACTATGTGAGAGATCGTGACTGCGTGAGAGACCATGACTGTTTGAACGATCATAACTGCGTGAGAGATCATGACTGCTTCTTAAAAGATCATGGCGCAAAATGATTACAAGTACAGTAATTTAAAGTCAATACTTCATATCTGCACAACTGGGGAGTGTATAGGTATGATTCATGTGTGATACCATTTTTTTCATTTACACGCCCAAATGGAAGAGCAAACGCAGCTATTTTTATAATAAAGCTTAAAATTCTCAAAATCATTAGGTAAAAAAACTTGAACAATGGCAACTACATTTCCTGCCCCTGGTTTTCAATTTTTAATGAATATGTAGCACAAGCAGTAAAAATTATTTCTAAACAATCTGTTTTAGCTATGTTTTGAGCTTTCAAATGTTTAAATTATGCATTGGCCAGACACACATGAAAGAATTAAACACCTTTATTTAAAAGTAAAAATAGTGAAGGTATTTATTACTCATGCATATCTGTGCTTTCAGCCAGCTTAACAAACTGTTTAACTGCTAGGGATAAATTTTTCCTGATTATCTAAAATTTGGTTGCTTGAAATAATCACATAAAACAGCATGAACTTAGTGTTTGAATTAAAAAATGTTCACAAATCTTTGACTTTTTTTCAAGATCACCAGAGATTGAACAGATATGCCAAATAATATTCTCTAAAGCTCAACCTAGTTGTGGCAGGTTATTGATTAAAAAACTTCATTTATTGCACAATGTTACTTGACACGCATTCAGCCGCGATTAGCTAAAAATATTGTTTGATTTTATAAGAACTGGCTAGAAAAACCTGACGTGCACAAGGAATTTTAGGTAAATATAGGTGATTGTGGACAACTTTAGGTAGTTTTTGATGATTTTAAGCAATTGTAGAGGCTTTTAAATAATTGAAAATGATTGTAGGTGATTGTGGATAAACTTAGATGATTATTGATGAATTCATGTATTTGTAAATGAATGTATGTGATCGAAGCTAATTTTAGGTGATTATAAAAGATTGCTGATGATTTTACATGTAGGTCACTTTTGGCATCACTAGGTTATTGTAGGTAACTTCAAGTAATTTTGAGTGATGGCAGGTAAATGAAAGTAATTGCAGGTGATTGTAAGTAATCATAAGTGTTCGCAAATTATATTACAAGACTTGGGTTGTTTGTAATTGGTTTTAGGTAATTGAAGGGTTTTGGTAGAAAATCATAGGTGATTATAAGTACATGTAAATGATTTTACGTGGTTGTTGATGATCTCAGGCGATTGTAGCGAATTATAGGTGATTATTATAGGTGATTGATGCATATTGTAGATAATTAAAGGTGATTGTAGGTAAGGATGTACGACTAATTCATAAATTATATCAAAGCAGACACATATCGTAGTATTTTTTTCATACTGCATTCAAAGAGACAGTGTCGGTTTGTGTATATTAATTCTGGGATTTGTCAAGTTGCTGCTTGTTACTGGACTAAAAGTTTTTAGTATACATATGTTGAAAAATCTTTATTATTCTTAGTAAAAATGATCTTCTTTGTAGGAAAAGATCTATTTCTCAAAAATGGAAGAGTATGCAAAAGACGAAGAAGAATCTATGAAGAGAATATTTAGGTTTGTTGGAATCCCTGTCATTAAAGCGAAAGAGGTGAACAGCAATGATGTTTCCAAGATTACGAATCCTGGCTACCAGGTCAAACCTGTGCTGCCAGAGACAAAGGAACTTCTCAAAATGTTTTATGAACCATTTAATGTAGAACTAGCTGAGATGCTGGGAGATGACAAATGGTTGTGGAAATAGAGTGTAGATGGAAACAATGATCGTCTTGGTATGAAACTTTAGGGTGTTTAAAATAATTCAGCCGATCTGGCATTTTTGACCAGTCCGTTTTTCAATAGTACTGTAAGTTTTTCAGCAACAAAAAATGTAAAAGCTCCAAATTTTTTATTCAAAGTTAAAAACTCAATATTTATGTAAATAATGTAAAACTTGATTAAAATCAATGGCACAAAAAGATAAAAAAGATTATGTGAAATTTGACATGTGAAAAAAAGTTAATATGTAATATTTTACTTCAGCACTAAAAATTACACAGTAATTTAAATCAATTTCTACTGGCTTTTTTACTTTTAAACAATCATTTTGCAAATTATAATTGCAAAATACTTCTTATGAAACTTTGATGCCTTCGTGTAAACATAATAGTCATTTTTCACAGCTCTTTTTGGGCAGATCATTGAAACAAACTTCTGCTTAATATTTGTGGTTTTAAATTGGAGTAAAGAATGCAATTATATAATAGAGTTAGAGAGTTATATATTAGAGAGCAATTAATATAGAGTTCCAATTTCTCTACATTTACCTGCTCCAATAATTCTAATCTCAAAATGTATCAGCTTTTATAATACCGGATTTTAAAAACAATAAACTGTCAAAAGTTGAAACTACTGTGGCTATTTTTATGTTGGAGTTGTTAAACCTTTCCAAAAATGTCTAAAGTTTTGTTAAATAAAATAGAAAAAAAATGGTTTTGAAAACTTTGCTCGTCTTTCAACAATTATAAAAAACAAAGACAAAAAATGATGAACCAACAATTCTTGGTTAACAAATGGTCTCAAATTAAAAAAAACTTCAAGTGAAGGTAAGTGCAACATAGCTAAGATGTTTTCTGGCAACAAACCTTTAGTAGTTTTACACACAAAACAGCACAAATGTATTAATTAATGTAATGCACTTTGTTTGCAAAAACTTTCATTCTGTTTACATCAGGTGTGTTGTTTGTTTGTTTGTTTGTTTGTTTGTTTATTTTCATATATAATATAACCACAAAAAATAATATGAAGAGTGTTTCTCACAGTATAAAAGGACATGAAAAATAAAAAAAAAATGTCACTCCAGGGAAGGTGATGATGAGGTCCCTGTGCGCAATAGCAAGGCTAATCAAGGCGCGGAACCTGAAAGTAGAGTCAGCAGAAGTCTGATTAGTTGGTTTAGTCTAGTCCGGTTGTCTGAGGTAGCGCTTCAGTTCATTTTTGAAAGAATTAGCATTTACAATTTTACGCAGTGTAACCGATAGTAGCTTCCATAGCAATGACTTTTGATAATCCAAACAACATTGATCAGCTTTTGACTTAAACATTGGTATTTTTAGGTCTATGTGTGTTTGACGAGTAGTTAAATGTGTTATCGTTCTGTTTTTATTTGTTTCATAAAATGTGTTGTGTGCTTTTATCAGTACTTTGTATTTGTATAACTATTTAAAAGTTAAAATTCTATTTAGGTTCAATAGCAGATTAGTAGAAAAATCATAAGATTTCTTGTTAATTATTCTGAGTAAATGGTTTTGAAAAACTTTAATTTTGTTTAAGTAGCAGTCTGGAGCATTTCCCCATGCCTCAACACAATATGAGAGTTTGGAACTGATGAAGGAATTGTACAGAATTAGCAAAACATCCCTAGAGAGGTACTGAGACAATCGAAAAACAACCCAGCATAAGGTCTATAGTCTTTAATAGTTTGGATATATGATTGTTCCAATTTAGCTGAAGGTCAATAAGTACTCCTAAAAATTTTATATTGTCAGATTTATTTATTGCATGACCATTATTTAGTAGGGATTGTTCATTAAAGTGGTACGAGTTCTGTGGGTTTTTTAATAAAACGTAGCAAGTTTTGTTGAAATTAATTGTTAGTTTATTTTGGTTGCACCAACTCTGAAGGATTTTTAGGTTTTTATTTATCAAATGTACTTGCTTGTGAAGGTTTTTGGATTAAAAAAAAGATTAGTATCCTCTGCATATAATATTGGTGAAAGTAGTTTTAATTGACATGCTAAGTCATTAATATATATTAGAAACAAATTTGAACCCAATACAGATCTTTGAGGAACACCCCATTTTATAGTCTGTGGTGTTGACAGAGTAGTATTTATTTTTGTTCTTTGACTCCAATGTTTTAAGTAGTTTTCTATCCATTTAAAAGCTGTTAATTTGAAACCAATAGACTTCAATTTTAATAACAATGTATCATTACCAATGGTATCAAATGCTTTGCTGAAATCTATAAATATACCAAGAACACAATTTCCCTTGTTAAAAGCTTGGACTGTTTTGTTTGTAAAGGAAATAATTGCATTTCTTGTTCCATTACCTTTTCTAAAACCAAATTGATTAGAGTCTAGAATGTTATTGCGTTCAAGATAGTCCATGATTTGGAAATTTATGTTTTTCTGTGATTTTGCTAAATATCGGAAGAACTGAGATAGACCTATAATTTTCACATTTATTTATGTTTCCTTTTTTATACAGAGGGTTAATTCTTGCAATTTTCATACCATCTGGAATAATTTGTGTAGATATGCTTTTGTTTATGATGCGGGAGAGTATATAGCTTAAAGAAGTAGCATTGCGTTTAATAACTTTGCTTGTAATACCATCTAAGCCAGCAGCTTTTTTTTTCGCTTAAAGGATTTATTGTGTCTATAATCTCTTGGCTGGTAACTGGATGTAATTCAAAGCTTGCATTGTAATCGGGTAGTCTGTAGCTCAAAATTTCAGTTGGAAGCTTTTTTGCTAGGGAGGGTCAAACGTTAGTAAAATATGTATTTAATTCATTAGCTATTTCTGTATCTGAACATATTAAATTAAATAGCTTCAAGTTGGGTTGGCATTCTGAAAATTTTTGATGTTGATTTGTTCAGTAGTTGTGTGTTAATTATTTTCCAAGTTTCTGAAGCATTGGAGCAACTGTTAAAACTGTCCTTGAAATAGGAAAATTTTGCATTCTTCAATTCAGTTGACAGTTGATTCTTGAATTTGTTGAATTTAATTTTTAATTTTTAATTAAGAGGAGACTTAGATAACCGGCGGTAAATATTGTATTTTTTTTTAATTTTATTCAGCAAAGCATTGGTCAGCCAAGGTTTGGTATATTTGAATCTCTTGTTTCCGAAGGACCCGGACCTCTCAAGAGTGTATTTTGCTATCAGATTTTGAAGTGTTATAATAAAAAGAGTGTAATTTGTGCTGAGATATTTAGAAATGAAGGTATTATCCCAATTTGTATTTGTTATATATTGTGCTAATCTATCGTAATGAATATATTGTTTATTTGTGGTTGAAAAATTACTGATTTAATGGTTAAAATTAGAGTTTTTTGTACTTATGTAAAAAGTAGGTACATGTAGATGATCACTTAAATCCCATTTAATAGTTCCTAAAAATATGTTGTTTTTATTGTGTTTGTTAACATATGATCTAAACAGGAATGCTTTTGCTTTGATAGTTTTGTTGAAATTGTATTAGTGCTTTCAAAATTATATAAGGAAATTATGTTTTTATAGTTTTCACTAGCTTTTTTATATAGATAATCAATATTGATATCACCTAAAATGAGGTACTTAGACTCTGAGGTAGTTGCAAGAAACTGGTCAATGTCATTTAGAAATAACTCAAGGTCGGAACTAGGCCTACGATAAATTATAATTACCATGAGGGAATGAACTGAAGCGCTACCAACTAGTGTGAAAGCGTGTACGTCTGCCCCACTCATTGTGATATCCACCGTCTCAACAGCCATGCCACACCGCACATAACCCCCAGCACCACCGCCCCTGGAGTGTCGCTGTGTACCTGAGAAAAAGTAATTCTTCAATGTAAAATTTGAAGCTTCATTTTTGTAGAACCAAGTTTTAGTAACACATATCACATCAAAACTAGTGTTTATTGTTGAAAGAAAATACTCAGAATCTGTAAATTTATTTCTTAAACTCTGGCAAGTAAAGTTCAAGACATGAAAACTATTAGTGGGTAACCAAAGCTGGTTGAAAGAAAATACAGATTGTGGTACACAGTCTACACAAAACTCTGCCATAAATACATATAAGCACCAGTAAGAAAAACAAATCATGATTACTGCGAAGCTTCCAAATCATCCAAGTCACTTTGGGTTCTTATCTGAACAGCATCTGATTCAGGAGTTTGATGTAGGTAAATTATTTGATTGAAAGTCCAAATAAAGTGGAAGTTTTGTTTTAAATTTTCGAGCTTTTCAGAACAGTTCGTTTTGTTCTCTACTTAAAACTTAGTTGATATAGATTCTGTTTTTCACTTGAAATTCTAAGAGTGAAGTATCAATAATATTCTTTCTGTGTGATTCAAAAAAATTGTCTCGTTTAGTTGTCTGGATGAATTTAACAAGAATTCTGGGAGTCTGTCTAATCCTATAAACATTGTCAATATCTCGTGTAGGGCTGATGTCATCAAGTTTTACTACCTTCAAAAGTTTCGAAAAACCTTTCATCAAGTTCTCGTCACTTTTAAATGGAATTCCGTTCAGCTTTATGGCTTTTGCTCTGTTGAGATGTTCATTAGCTTCAACACGCATTAACAAATTATTATGTGTGGTTGATTGTTGCGTTACTGTTTTAGCTAATTCGAGTTCATTAACTTTAGATTTGACATCGTTGATTTCTTCTTGAAAACTTTTTAGCGACAATTCATATTCAGCTTGCTTGTTCTCAATCAAGTCCAAACGTTGTGTATTTTGACGACATCAGATATCAGCGGAGTTAGTTTTAGATAAATAGAAGCAAGAGTGATATGGTCTCCAGAGTATGAAGCAGATTCTCCACGTTTTGGTCCCATATTGATCAGAAGTATAATAGAAAACTTACCAATTTCAGAGGGGTTTTACGGTTAACACCAATTACGCCCCCTATCGCAGTCCTGTGCTTGAATTATTTCTTTTGTGTTCTGTAGTTGGTAAATACTGTATTCTGTACACGCCTTGATAGGGTATATATCAGCGGTAAAGTATGTGTCTTTTGCGTTGCGTATATAGAAATATAAGCTCTTTGCTGACAAATGTTTAATCTTCAGGAGCTCTCAAAAACACTTGTTCACAGTTCAACTGCTAACAGCTAAAGAAAATCGTGTGAAATTTTTCTTATTTTGAACATAAACCTATGCTATGCAGCAAGTTTATACATTACATCTTGGGTAGATATGGGATTTCAATAGGCTGTTAAACAGGGCACTAGTGAGCTGTATATTGTATGTACTATTTATGTCTACTAGTACCCTGGCGTTCTCATGTACTGTGAGAGATTACCATCTGTAAAAATCAAGCGCAGAGGATAACCAAATGCACGATAATTCTTAAATCTTAAAGACTAGGGTGCTGAGCAGCAATGCCATGTGCTGGGGGTTCAAATCCGATGTGATGCTATATTTCTTCCTCATATTTAACCGTGATTGCAGACGATTATACAATTGGAAAGACTGATGCACTAGTGAGCTGTCAGTTTTGTGAAAGATCACCAAGTGAGTTGATAAAACACAGAGACTCACTAGCTGCACAATTATCTTAACTCCTGGAAGGCAAATGATTGGCACCGGTGGTAACAAGCTAGTGGTGGTGAATAGTCTTGTGAGTTCAAATCTTGAAAAGTGCATTCAATTTTTCTAGCCTTAACTCACTGCTTTGGGGGAATGGATGGAAAAAAATTTTATTACAGTAAGAATTGTATATTGACAATGCGTCAATACAATTCTTAATATATGGAACAAATAATATTACAACCACAATGAAAAACAAACAAGGAAAATGAGTTGTCAGCCTTCGGTAAAGGAAGTCAGCAATCAGCCTATAAAAACTGTGTGCTGTTAATATATATATATACATGTATATATATATATATATATATATTTGAAAAATTATTGCGAAAAAAGTAAACTTTTAGTATTTGCGTTACAAATTTGTTTCGTGCGAAGCACTCCTCAGACGCAATTGTACTAAAATTTTGTAGATGCAATTGTACTATATATTTTAGTACAATTGCGTCTGAGGAGTGCTTCGCGCAAAACAAATTTGTAACGCAAATACTAAAAGTTTACTTTTTTCGCAATAATTTTTCAAATATATATATATATATATTAACAGAGGTGGGGTTTTTGTAAAACCCCACCCCGCCTCTGTTAATGTCAAATTAACTATTCATGTTTACATATTATATTCTCATTGCTCATTGATTTAGACATGATATCCAGCTTTGGTGCAAAAGCTGCAAAAATTTTTTTTCATAATTAAAACTGTTTCCAGTATTAAATTTTTAAAAAATCAGTTGGTTTGCATTACATTCTTTGCTCTACCCGAAACAGCTTTTATCTGGTGATGAAACATGTTTCCTATACTAGAATGATTGCTTTGATGCTGGTTACAACTACCTGCCAATACTGGTCACAAAATTCAGAACAGAGTGCTACCATAGGCCTGTGCAAATAACCTCGGCATGTTTGCTTAACAAAATACAATACAAGTGGCTTGTCAATGTCACATAAGGAGCTAAGATACTAGCATGGAGTAGGAAAAAAGTTTTATTTAAATAATGCAACAAATTGTTAGACCATGTTTTCGTAATTAAACTTTTTCCTATATTACAATAAAAGATAGTGAGTTTGCATTATAATTTTGGCTCTACAACAAACAGCTTTGATCTGAAATATGTTTCCTATAATAAAATGATTGCATGGACAGTGGTTACAAGTACCTGCCAATACCAGTCACAATTCAGAACAGAGTGCTACCATAGGCCTGTGCAAAAAACCTCGGCTTAATTGCATGTTTGCTTAACAAAATACAATACAAATGGCTTGTGAATTTCTATAATGTTCATACAGACAGTTATCAGTTCAACTTTTAAGAATTGAGAGAAAAACAAAACTTTCATTGATTAAAAATATTTATTAAGATTCAAATATCTAGCAAAGTTGAATAAAATAGATATCTATTAGAGCCACTCAATTAAAAATAAACAAAATCAAACATAAAGTATATGAATTAAAACAAACTATAAATATATGATCTAGTAAAAGCAACATTCATAAAAAACTATCGGATATTTAGTCTATTAATATCATTATTATAGAAAATAATAAAAAGCAGTATACTTCAAATCATCATATATTAACAATACCTATCATCTCTACAATATACCTATCACCTTCATCACATAATAAATTTAGAGTTTGTATGCTACATTTTTTCTTTGGCCAGAGCCTTTCCCTTACCTGTAGCTAACTCTTTATGTGCGGATTTGTCGTGACACTGAGAGTAAACCATCTTTATGTTCTTTTTAGTGAATAAAAGACTGTAGAAAGAATCTTTGTCACTTTCTTTTATCGACTTGTTTTTAATTTTTTCAACAAGTTCTTTCTTTACATCTATTTTCTGCCGCCTGCAAGATAAAATACATATTCTGACCAAAGAAGCTCAAATCAATGAAGCAATCAGATGAATAAAGAGTATGATTGATCGTTATTCAACAACTGCTGGAATCAACAGATCTGTTTCTGAACATTCAAAGAGAAAGAAAGAAAATGAGACAGATAGAAAGATAAAAAGAGGGAGGGAGGAAAAAGCCAAGGGAGCAGGAAAGGGAGAAGAAGGAAATGAGTGATGGAAAGAAAGAGAAGGAAATAGAGAAAGAGAGGGAGGAAAAGAGGGTAATGAAGAAAAAGGAAAAAAAGAAGCAAATCTGAATGAGAAAGACAAAAAGGTAGAGTTCATAGGAGAATTAGGTATTTCTTAAACATATTCAATAGTCATGCTTACTGGTGGTCTAAATGCCAATCCCTAAACAAAGTTCGAGCATCTCTTGACAAGTAAGGGTTAATCCAGTGACCTAGATGAATGTTTCTTTTGCCATCCTTTGTTTGGTTGTATGTACAACCGATTTCAGATTTGTAGTGCTACAATAACAACATCTCTGATATTATATATCCATATTTTCACTCCAAAAAAAGGCATAAAACACAATGGGTAAAATTATTCCTGCTATAATTTTTACATCAAGTGATAAAAACTATTGCCGCAGTTTTAAAATTTTCTTAAACATTTAACAATTCATCGGAAGTTGAGAATTCCATTAGAACCTTCTTTGAAACAGAGATTAGTGCAGAAACACAGGCTATCCCATTCATTATAGGTTACTTATTATATACAAACTTGACTTAAAACTTTCAAGTTTTAAAATCTGCTGGTTGGAAAAAAATAAATTTAT
The DNA here is from genome assembly GCF_963576615.1 of Watersipora subatra. NCBI lineage: Eukaryota > Metazoa > Bryozoa > Gymnolaemata > Cheilostomatida > Watersiporidae > Watersipora > Watersipora subatra. Next base: position 17,434,634 of record NC_088716.1, read on the forward strand.
CACATCAGCTCCAAATAATTCCAATAGCTCTTTTAGCTAGATTAACATCTAACTTTAATAGATCAAATCTTCTTTAAAACTGAAGACCTGAAAGAAGCTTGAATTATGAATTTTTTATTTGCTTGCATATAGTTTTGAGCAGCGTAAATTTGCTACTTTTGAGTTATATTTCCCTGATGCATGAAAACATTAATCTCAAACATATAAAAATGTGGTTTTTCACAGTCTTCTTTTTGTTCTTATATTTGAGACATGACATGTCAGGTATAAGCTAAAAGCACGCTACTCAAATATTTAAATTGTATAACGAAAATTATAACAATCAAGCAGCCGCACTGATAATTTATAGTTTTTATTCAACAATATGCACTAGTCTCTGACAATAAGACTTAAAAAAGTTGGGCAATTAGTAAGCCTATTTAAATTCTTTAACTACTAACTTGACATGACGACTAAGGACTCGACAAGGAGTTATGCGCTCCTAAAATTTAAAATACATAGCATCCACCTTGTGATGCAAAATGACCCATCATTTTCTATTTTCTAACAATTAAACCACCATTGCCCAAAACATATCTATATATTCTTTGGTCAATAAAAAATCAGTAAGAATGCATCTCTAAAAAGATTTTGTAAGTTTTAAAAAAATCTTGCTAATCTGTTTCTAATAAACAAGAGAGTTGTTTACATTTGCTCTTTTTAAACTTTCTGGCAAACATGAAAAATATTGAAGGAGATTTCTGGTTTCTCTTCAACTTTGAGATAACCTGTAAGTTAAAAAACTTGCAGTCTAGTAATGAGCCGCTAACAAATGACTCTGTTAACGGCATCAGCTTTTATTATAACAAAATAACGAAAGAACAGTTTTGTGAGTTACGATCCTTGAACTATACAAACTCATTGAGAAGGGATGAGAAATCCAGTTAGATTGATATAGCCAATCACAAGCTGAGTACTATATTTTGGTAGTTAGACATATTAAAATGACAATGGGCACTAAACTCACCTAGGAGTGTATGATAAACCGGTTACAGCTCATCGCATCAAGAGTTGTATGCTCTATCAGGAACTCACCCCTTCACACTCAAACCACCCCTTTTTATCGCAGAATGCACCTCTATAATGGTGTCGTCTAGAAAAATAGTAGGAGTAGTAGTCGATTGCTTTTAGTTTGTCTTGCCACTCATCTAGAATCTGTACAGCTTTTAGTTGCTCTTCTGTTAGTTCTTCAGGTCTGGTTAGCTTTTCTTTTAGTTTCTCTGGTTTTTTTGGTACTCCAAGTTCTTTAAACACGTAGTCCTTTGCCTAAAATAGTATAATAAAGTCAACTTATTTGATCGCACAATGCGGTTCTTTCTTCAAAAACTGGTCTCGATTTTGGAATTTATACTTGTTGGCTATCTCTTCTTTTTTTCTCTGTAAGTTTAGCATCTTTTAACAACTGTTTTGTCTGAAATAGAACACACAAAAAAAACATTCAAATCTCAAGGGAAATCTAATAATATTTGAGAACTTTTATTTTTATTTGCTAGCAAAAAAAGGAACTTTGTTAGAAACAGTTTTGACGAGCCTTGAATAAGAGATTTGATTAATCCTCACTGTGGCAATTCTTATTGGAGAGTTTTACAAGAAATTTAAATATGTACACAGTGTAATGATTCACAAATAAAATGATAGGTATGGTAGACAGATAAAAAGCTCTGAGAAATGTTTATATAGATGAATGCTGTAGAAAAGACTGCTAATGTGGTTGCTTTGGTCTTATGATGTTAAAAAGAAATAAAATGACCATTTTGCTTTATGCATGCTTTTACGTACACAGTGTAACGCTTTGCAAAATAAATAATAAGTATGGTACTAATCAATATGATAAACTCTAATATTTTAAACTCAACACTATTTATTTTACAAAGACTTTGGATTGCTAAAAGTTCTCGTTCTTAGAATTCATACTTGTTGGCTATCTCTTCTTTCTTCTCTGTGAGTTTAGCATCTTTTAAAAACTGTTTTGTCTGAAATGGAACACATAAAAAACATTCACATTTCAAGGGAAATCTAATAATATTTGAGAGCTTTTATTTTTATTTACTAGCAAAAAATAAAAGTAAACTTTGCAAGAAACAGTTTTGACAAGCCTTGAATAAGTGATTTGATTAATTCCACCCTCACTGTGGCAACTCTTATTTGTGAACTACTTTAGTTAAATTGTGAACTGCCAAAATTGATAAACTTACAGAACCTGTTTGCGAAGAAAGTATTTGATAAATTTGTAGAAACAGTGCTGATAACATTTGCATCAATATTTTTGGTGAATCCTGGCCTCACAGAGGCCATTTTTATTGGTAGAGTGACCTTGTGAACTACTTTATACGAGCAATAAACGTGTACACAATGTACAGGTAGCTCATTGAACAAACATGTGCATAGTGTAACGATTTGCAAATCAAATAATAAGTACTATACAAATCATAATAATTAGAAAAATTAAGAAAAATCTAATAATAGTTTAGGACTTTTACAAAGAGGTTATTTGGCAAAAAAAGAAAAATAAACTTTACAAAAAACAGTTTTGATACATATTGAATAAATGATTTGGTTAATCCTGACCTGGCCGAGGCAACTCTTATTAGGATAATCTCCTTGTGAACTTTGTTATAAAAGTTATAAGCATGCAAACAGTTTAATGGTTCACAAATCAATTAATAAGTATGGTACTAACCAATATGATGAACTGTACAACTTTACTTCAAACTCAATGCAATATATTTTAAACAGCTGATTTTAAAAAATGACACCCATGTTCTTTTCAAACCTGGCCTGTATAGATGTTATTCATGAACACTAATAAAGCCTCTTAAACAGTGTTGTATGGAAGTATTAGCACTAGCAGATACCAGAAGGTTACAACACCTAAACATCAAGAGATATAAGCGATACTGCGGCCAATGAAATACCTGGTGCATCAAAGGACTATCAGGAGAAACAATAACTATAGACGTATTAACAAGCAAATTAGAAACTTCCAGTTTAAGGAATCCATCAGAGAACATGCATCAACAAGCAAGCTAGAAAGCTGCCAAAGTAAAGTAGAAGCGACATATACTCAACTCTGCCAACCTCTACCAGACACGACCAAGGTAAAAGGAGTTAGTCATCATTTTCAATTAGTACGCTCCAATGAAGTACTCAAGACAAGTCAACTATATTGCCAACTATCTTCAGCATAAAGAACAGAACCTGGGTACAGCAACGCCTTCTCACAGGCTAATAGAGATAGCCATAACAGAGAAAAACTTCAGTGACTCCCTCTTTTTCCTTCTTTCTTTGAAGCTCTTCCTTTTCCATCTGCTGAGGCCTTGTTTCTAATTCAACGGTTGAACCTTTATATCTATAAATCTATATCATGACTCTCTTTTGTCAGTCAGAACTTGTAGACATACTGGAATGAGCAAAGGAACACGAACAAATAAAAAAGCATTTTCACGAGCAAATATCAGTAGTGCTAGTAATAGCTGAACATCTTCACTAGTACCTGAACAAGTAATAATCATACTAATTCCAAATAACTAGTAAGATGAAGAAGCAAATTCAATATTGATGCACGTGTGGATTTCAATTAATTGTGTATAACATAATTTCTCCCAAAACACTCATAACAACAGCATGAGAGCATCAACCACTCTATACCTCATGTTTAATATTCAGTGTCAAACATTATTACAGCTTGACGTGCTCGGTAAAAAACCAAAGCAGATGAAAGAAAACATGCGTCAGGCCACTACAGGTGATAGACAACAGGTGGTAGCTTTGAACTACATGTAAAATATCTTTTTTACAAAATGCTTACTGATATATATCATATTAATTAGTAGTTTGGCGCGTGCAATTGTGAAAAGATTATACAGTATAGGGTGAGAGTGATAAAATGGTAAGATTAGCATGGCCTTGTGGTTAGCTGGCTTGTTTACAAACTTGTGGTTAAAATCTTCACAAGTTCCGAACCAACATGGAGCAGATCTTTCATTTCTAAATGTTAATCACTATAAACAAACCGATGTTTGTCATTCGCTGGAATAACTGCGAAAGACAGATTATGAAATTTAAATCGGTATATATAATAATAGTAATGTAATATATATGTATATATACATATATGTACAGTTGCAACTAAGGTTGTACTATATTATAAAATAATTCAGTGAAGTAATACTAAAATAAAACAGCTCTACAAGAAATTAGAGCAAACAGTAATAGTTATGTAAAATAGTTGTCCTTAATTTGTAGTTACTGGCAGTTTCATGACTTCTTATGTCCTGGACAGAAAAATTCATGAAACTGCCAATAGCTACAAGTTGAGTACCAGGTATAACTATTTTACACAAATAATACATAAATTATGTGTGTATATATACATATACTAGGTGAATGCCAGGGTAATAAAAGAGTCTTTGTACTAAAAATTTGCTTTTATTCAACTATACAAGATTTATCATTCTAACTTTTAAACTTCATATCATGAGAAAAGTACTTTTGGGTAGTTCAAATTATTTCTTTTAAATAAAACAACTGTAAAAGTTTTTAAATTTTCTCATACAGCTATAACTTTAACATTTCAAATCATGAAAGACAAGTTTTGGCCAAATAAATTAGAAGGAAAAAACAAAAATGTAAAAGTGTTTAAATGTAAGCGTGAAACCATTAGCAAGTAATGATTAAATATATCTAGTCTGTTTTGCTACTATGACAACAAAAGATTATTTGGTACACAATTATATGATTTTAATTCATTTCAGTGTTGGTATCATAATACAAAAATATCTTAGACTATAGACATATATAGAGTGGTATAGAACTCCTATCTAATGCAATCAACTCCTGATAAAAAACACCATCATTAAAAATTAGTAACAAAAATATACGTTAGTAACTACAGGTACCTACAAAAACTTTTGTTCATTTTGTGGTTGTGATTTGCAAAAAAAATATAACGTAAACAAGGTACTATGTGAAGATTTCTTACCTTCGAGACAGACGTGTAACATAAATACTGATTTAGCAATTCAACCTTTTAAAAACCAAAAATAGCAGTTTAAGAAACTTCTCAAAAAAGCATCGTGTTTTTTAGAGCTAATAGAATTCAGAGTGTGTACATACGCTATAGAGTGTAAAATAATATCTATAATCAATATGCCTTTTATAGCTCAGTGGGAGAGCCCGTGGATTTAAAAATTGTGGTGGCAATCTCCGTGAATTCAAATCCATCAGAATGCGGAATTTTAATTCCAAGATTTTAGTAGCCATAGCTGGGCATACACAGACACACAAACTTTGATAAATATATGTATAATATATATGTATATATATATGTTATATATATATCGGCATCTGGCTTGCCCAGATATCGACAGCAATCAACTCGAGTGAGTTGCAGAAAAGTGTGCTATTGGGAACGGCTAAGATCTTGAGGCGAGTGCTCAAACTCCCAGGTCTCTGGTAGGAGACCCAAGTTAGAGGAGAAATTACCACCCATATGGGTTAACCGGGGTGAGAAAACAACTCTTTTCATATATATATATATATATATATGTATATGTATAAACATATATATATACACAAATATATATATATGATATATATATATGTATATATATCGTATATATGTTTATATTATGCATAGGTATATATGTACATGTATGTATCTATAAATAATATAGATTATCCAGTATGCTTGTTGGCATTGCTTTGATATTTACTGAAATAACAAAAGATTTTCTTTTTGGCCATTCCTTTTTCTCACTAAAATAAACCATGGACAATTATATCAGTATGTAGAGAAGGAATCGTCTTCAAAGCCATTCTCTATTCCGTTGGTCAAAGTATCAGACAAAAATGTTTGGTGTCTCATTTTTACATTTGTACCAGTATCGTTCATCAAAACGTTGAATATAATGAGCTTCTTTTGCAACAGTAATCTTTTTTATCTACACACTTCTATGTAATTGTTTTTATTATTAATTCAACATATTCATGATTTATATTTTGTTTTTTTAGTTCAAAATAATTGTACCAATGTCAAATCACCTGTCGTTGTAATCATTGTTGCAAAACAAACTATCTAGCCATTACTTGCTATCCATTTCTCATTTACACACCTTTACCGTTGTTTTATTGTTCTCTTAATTTTATTTGAACTACACAAAACACTTTTTTAATAATATAGAGTTTAAAAGTTAGAGTGGCAAATGTTGTATATGTTACACACAAAAAATTCTGTTCAAAGCCCTTTTATTACTTGATCAACGAGATTAAAATCTAGTAGTGAAAAATCTGCATCAAAGATAATTCGATTTCGCCACTTTCCAGATGACAGACCAGCAATCTAATCTACTACAATAGCCAAGCAGTTTGCACATTTATTACATCAGTTAGAATAACCATGAATGGAGCTTTCAAGGTCATTAACTAGCACTACAGTTGACAACATATTTATTATGCCATCTGCAAACACGGTAACTGTTTTAGTAAAAGTAAGTTTACCTTTACTGGCTTATTAGGTAAGTACATAAAATTCATTGGGTAATTATTTTATTAACCATGCTATGTCAGGCATTTATCTAGTTGAAATATATAAATTTTAGTGTTTGTCTGTCGCCTGTCTTTTGTCGGTCTGTCGGTTTATTAGTTTATCAGTCAGTCTTTTGATTGGTCTGTTGGTCTGTTGGTCTGTTGGTCGGTTGGTCAGTTGAATCATTCATCTGCTGTTCATCCGCTGGTCCGTCAGTGAACTCGTCCGTCGTTTCATCCATCTGTCGTTTGTAGTCTGTCTGTCCATCGGTTGTCTGTCTGTCTCTTTGTCAGTCTGTCTGTTCAGTTATAGCAATAAGGTTTAGCCAATCAAAAAGTACTCTCGTACTGGATTTCAACTCGTGACAATCAAATCGCAACTCTATTAACAAGCGGGTATAACCACAAGGCTAAGCCAATCTTATCATTCAAATGCTTTTACCATACTGTAAATCCTTTTTCCGAGCAAAGCTTTTGTGTTTGCTATTTTTCTAAAAAAGTTTAAAAGCCAACTTTTCATCAGTGATTTATTGCAGTTTGTAATTTTTAAATGTGCTGTTTGAATTTCAAATGTGTCATTGCGCTCATATTTCCGGTTTTGGTAAATCTCTAAAAGCTAAGCGCTTTTCGTGTGAACAATTTTATTATCTGGCGTAAAAATTGCCTAAACATTCTCTCTTCATTTGGTCAGACAAAATATTGTACAAAGAAAGTCACATATCTCATTTTTACATTTGCACCAGTATCAAGAGATACCATCCATCAAAACTTTGAACTCAACAAGCTTTTGCTGCAACAGTAATCTTTTTTAATACACAAATTTCCGTGTACTCATTGTTTATTTTTTCTCTTAATTCATTTGAACTTCACAAAAACACTTTTCTCATGATATGAAGTTTAAAAGTTAGAAAGGTAAATGCTGTATGTGTTGAATAAAAATATTTTGTGCAAATACTTTTTTATTACCCGGGCAACCCCAGGCATTCATTCGCAATTTTATATTCAAAGTTTTATATTATAAATAATGCTTTATAAATACACACTCTTAATTATTATAACTTCGTGAATTGTTAATGACTATTAATTTTATTTTTATCTTTACTTTTACCATAAAAATACTCCTGGTTTAAAAGCAAATTCACTCACATCATAAAAGTAGTTAGTAATTCTTTGCTTAGCTATTTTTCCCATCTCTCCAGATTTGGTCATCCCAGACTTAGTTTTTTTCTTGACATCCTTTTCAAGTCCTGCAATATGCAGACTCATGCAATAGAATAAAGTGCAACTATTTATTATTGATTACTACTACCCATACATTTAATAATAAAATAATTTATGTTTGGCAGTAGGTAATTAAATAAAACGTTTTTATTAAAAAAATTTCCTTTTTCAATGAACAACTTAGCATTTTATTTAAATTAATACATAAAGAAATACACACCCAATCATACAAATATAACTCTGTGAGCCTACTGTTTAGAAGAGAAGTTGAAGCTGATATTTGCAAAATTTTAAAACGATCAACATTCCTAGTAAACATTTAATATCGACTCCATTGCCTTTGTCTTGGTGATTCAACTTGTCAGTCAGCATGAATTTATAATTGCCATGAATTGTGAAAGATTAATTTGGAATACCGCTAGACGGTCTACTAGCTTTTTGACTGAGTGTTGATCTACCACGCTGAATGCCATAAGTTAAAGTCTCGTACAAATCAAATTTTATCCTAACATCTGATCTTAGTTTTAAACGGGTGACAGTATTATTTAGTAAAGATTTATTGAGTAATGGGTAATGTGAGTTGAAATACCTTTGAACCAGTCAGGATCCTCAGTATAACGCTCTTTCAAACTTCCACGCTCACGCAGCTTGTTTCTGATCGTTTGTAGAAACCTTGGACAAGCACAAGCTATTTCGGAAAGCTGATTACAAAACCTATCTTCTGACGTTGGAGTTATACAGACATCGTCTAGATGTCTGGTTATCTGGGATATCAGTAGATCTAAAAATTAATTTATTTATAAATATAAAATGTGTAAAAGTGTGTGTTAGCTTGGGGTGATAACCAGGCATTACTCTGTTCTGCTCTATATGATATTTTTACTACACAGTGCTAACCTAATACTAACAAATTGTTATATTTGGTCTGTTAGATACTCCTATACATGTCTTCATCATTCTATAATGCTGACTTTACTAAGGTGAAGTATCTTCAAGTTTGCTGTCTGCCCAATCAAAACATTTGCCTAAATTTGGCAAAATAATAGAATAGTTATTGACTTGATTATAGTATCTCAGATATTCAACTTTACACTTTCGAATTATTAATTTTAACTTGTGGTCTCTTGGTGATAGCCGTACCGGTTTGACTATTTGTGATAGACATCGTGTCTGTACCATCCTCCGGGCTAGGAAGGTAATCATCAACCGATTTAACATCATATTTTGACTGGTCCGTCATATAGCCGTCTTTGAGCTGTCTGTCTTGGTAGTCTATAAAAGGATCTCGAAGGGAGGTTGTTTGGAAATTTATAATGTGTAGATATGTGTGTTAGCAGGTGTTGATAATTACATATAACTCTGTTCTATATGGTATTTCTACAACACAATGCTAACATAATAGTAATAAATTGTTATATTTTGTTCTGTTAGATTCTCATATACATTTCTTCATCACTTTAATGCTGACTTTTCTAAAATGAAGTATCTTTAAGTTTTGTGTTCTGTTCAATTGAAACATTAATTTTGCTTAAATTTGACAAAGCAATAAAACAGTTATTGACTTGATTATGGTATCTCAGGCATTCAACTTTATACTTTCGAATTATCAATTTTAACTTTTGGTCTCTTTGTGACAGTTTTACGGTTTGGTTATTTAGATATGATTATTTATTTACTGCTAACTAGTGCTTGCTTGGTGATAGGCGAACCAGTTTGGCTATTTATAATAGGCATCATGTCTGTGCCATCCTTTAGGCTAGGAAGGTAATCATCATCCGACTTAACATCATCCTCAGACTGGGCCATCATATGGCCGTCTTTGAGTTGCCTGTCTTGGTAGTCTATAAAAAGATCTCAAAAGGAATATTTTTGGAAATATATAATGTGTAGTAGTGTGTGTTAGCAGGTGGTGATAATTACATATAGCTCTGCTCTGTTCTATATCAAGTTTCTACTGCAATAGCTAACATAATGCCAATAAACTGTTATATTTTGCTTTCTTAATGTGCTTATATACGTTTCTTCACTAATGCAATGCTGGATTCCTCCAGGTTTGAACAATATTCATCATCGGATACAAAGGCATATCTTGACTGGACAGTCATATGGCTGTCTAGATGTTCATCATCCATTATAATGATTGGTTCTTTTGACCAGTCGTTTGACTGGTCCGTCATATTTCTATCGGTCCAAATGAAGCCGAGGGAACCTTTATTGGTAGAATGACCATGTTAAATACTTTTAAAAGCTATAACTATATACACCATGCAATTTATTGCAACTAAAATAGCAAGTATGTATTGCACAACTCATAATGATAGACTTCTAACATTTTTAGCTTAACACATCGCATTTTACATAGCTGATTTTGACCCATGACATCTCTGTTTACTTCAACCTTGCTCTACACAGCATCATTCATTCATGAACAAAAATAGGGGATCCTAAATAGCATGAGAGCATCAACCGCTCGACACCTCCTTACCAATTTTCTGCGTTAAATTTATTTACAGAACCTTATGTGAAACTTGCGTGATTGGCAAAAGGTCACAATGAATAAAAGGTACCAGGTGACCGGCCACTACAGGTGATAAATAACAGGTCATACATATAAACTAAAAAAATGATTTGAACATTTAATGCTATTGTACATTGCTTTTCCTTTTATCGGCTCAGCAATGATCATTGTCATGGTGAGCTGTTTGTTTCTGGGAGGTTTTAACAGTTAAATAAGTTTTTTTACCAGCCATTTAGTTGAGATCTGAGAAATGTAATTTTTTTTCAAATATACAGTGCTAACCTAATGCGACTATTTCTTAACAACTATATTATATTATATACCCATAATATATTATATTACCATTATTAGATAAAATTCATTGATTGGTAAAAAGATGTGCAGTTTGATGTTTATTTTTACAATAATTGGAATTGTCTCCTCAGTTGCATTATTTTCTTTTTATTTTGTATTAACTCATTGCGTAAAGCTGTAATAGCACTTTAGTGGGCAGATTGATGCACATATATTATATTTATAGTAAGTAAATTATTATAATAATGACGCAATATTTTATTTTATCGGCTTTGTCACTTTATTCCACATTCCACCATCCAGCTTTTCTGAAATAGATTGTGCATTTGAGGCATCATATTCAGTTAGGAATTGTAAGTGCCTACAAAAAGTCCTGGGGTGTGAGTAGTGACCCAACGGTTGCCTGTAAAATTTTCATGCTTGTGTATTCTCAGTTTAGTTGCAACTTTTCATGGTTGTATTTCAGCTTATGCTATTCTTCGGTTGACCATTAACAAGACTAGAGCCCATGTTTGCTTTCCTTTATTTTGCTATTTTCTTCCATGTTTCTTTTGCTGGTTTTAATGGGAAAGTAACTGTGTGGAATTGAGAGTGATGCAGTAGTTATAGTGTATACACTATAGAACATTTCATTGATGCTGATGCAGTTGCTCTGGCCTTGCTAGAAATAAATAGTCATTTTGCATATTAACACGCTTTATTTTACATTAAAAATCATTAATCACTAATTAATTAAATTACCATTTATTAAGTTCCTATTAATGATTGTTTGTGCAAGATATTATTTGCTAATGAAAGATCGTTGGTGTCGAGTAATATTTCAAGGAAATAAGTGATATAACTATCATATTAGAGAACGAATACTCTATAAATATTATGTTAAAACTATAACCTTAGTAACAGTCAAAGGCAGTGGGGTTGACAAATAAGAACCAACTAATAAATGAACATTCACATAGAAGCAGCTACAGGCTAAATATTTTCCTACAATAAAAGGGAATAAGGTAAAGTTAGTTATAGTTATATATTCAAAGTTTTGTATTTATACGGATAAATACACAGTTCTAAATATACTGGCTTAGTTAGATAGCATTGCAACTATCTTTGCTTTAAAAACAGTAGTATCGTAAAAAAATTCAAGTATAAACCGAAAATCTCACAGCATAGTAGTGGTTACTATTTCTGATTTTACTCTTATTCTTCATCAATTGAGATTTAATTTTGAAATGCTTTTTCCAAACAATGTGCAGACTTATGTAATAAAACAACATGTAACCACTTGTTATTGATTATTGATTAATGTTCAATTGGATATTTAAGTCAACAAACCTTCGAACCAATCAAAGTCGTCTTGGCAGTTTTCAGCTGAATGCATCATGGTATTGCCAATAACTGAACGACTTTGGAAACCTCAGGTCATTCGAAACAATCGTGAAAAGTTGATCATAATGCTCATCTCTTGACAAACCTTGATCTTCTCTTACATAAACTCCTTCTGGCTGTCTATTTATCTTGTCTATGAGTAGATCTAAAAATTAATATATTTCAAAATGGATAATGTGTAGAAGTGTGTATTAGCATGGGGTGATAACTACATATAATTATGTTCTGTTCAATGTGGTATTACTACTACACAATGCTTATACAATACTAATAAATTATTATCTTTTGTTCCGTCAGATACTCATATACATGTCTTCACCATTTTAACGCTGACTTTTCTAAGGTGAAGTATCTTTAAGTTTTGCTATCTGTCCAATTGAAACATTCACTTAAATTTCACAAAGCCATAGAATAATTGGTGTCTTGGTTATAGTATCTCAGGCATTCAACTTTATATAATTAAATTATTAATTTTAACTAATGAGTCATTTTGTGATAGACATACTAGTTTGGTTCTTTGTGATGAATATCAGAAGATCATTACTCTTCAGAGTCTGAAAATCTTTATCAGCCTTGATAATGACATCACCGTGCTTAATATTTACAATATCTTTCTCATCAATCTACAACATAGAGACAGTGCTAGAAGTGACTACACACTCATGTAAGAGTGTTATAGGCATAGACTTACTGCTGACATGAGACATAACTGAATCAACCAAATCTATAATGACTCAGAGATGGTGAAGATTAATACAGGTACAATAGAATGTTAGCTTTATAAACTAAACTAGCGAAACGCTCAAAGGACATGGCCAGGCACTGAAAAGTAGCATCATTTCTGTGTAAAGTTCTTAGCCTTAAAACCTCGGCAATAAAAATGAAACTATCAGAAAGAAACAAAGGTGCTTACTAAATAGCCTCAATCTTTGCAGCATTTAGTCTAGTTCATACTTTGTGTTTACTGTTACGTTATTGATTATTTATTGTTGTTAAATTTATTGTTACTATAAACTGTAGATGAGGAGCAAGGCAGCGTGTTGCATTTATAATATTGTGTGACAATTAATCAATAGAATACCCAAAAGCTCTATGTTTTTGAGCTCTGTCATGGATGAGTCTAATGTTCTGATTGAAGTTATTTTGAAATCTATTGGGTAGAGTTAGTCAATAATATTTATCTACAATGCCCAGCCACACACTCACAGACAGGCAAATATCAAAGTTAATTTTTTAGAAGAAATACGATGAGGAAACAACTTCTTGCTAACACCTTCACTAAAACATTCGTAAAACTCAACTAGTCTCTCCAGCTATTTTCAGTACAACTACTGGCACTATCAACCTCAATTACAACAAGTCATGATACTCGTACTACAAAGCGGCTCTATTCATAGACAATAAAATGAATTTAAATGTGAGCTTAGCTAGTTTTTTCTGTGAGTGATTTTTTTTCTTAATTTGCTCATAGTTATGTATGGCTGTAGAAGCAATAAACTGCAGTGTTTGCCCTTGTACCACTTACCAGCGACCTATCTGTCCTAAGTTGAAATAACCATATTATGGTAGGTGTTTTCCGACAATCGCATACTTATGAAATATTTTTTGATTTTGTTTATGTTGATCTTCCTAATCTATAGTTTTAAAAAATAAATTCATCTATCATCTGAACATGTGAGTGTAAGCATTGTGTGTTCCATTTTTCTAGTGTTCTAAAATAAGCTATAACTATCTTGAGACGTTGACATTTTTTCCATATTTTAGTAAGCTAGCATCAATTTCCTTAATGTATGGCTCTGCTAAAATGTATGCAATCACAATTTTTAATTTCAGTTTTATTTTAGTTCCTTCACAAAACTCATCTCTACAACAAATCAATGTATACTTTGATCAACTATAGTTATCACGTTTTGTATTGGTGCAAAAATGCATATGTTGACGGTGGCAGACTGACAAGTTGCTATATAAATTTAAAAAGGTGTTTTACTGAACATCTTAAATGCAGAACACACTTCATAGTATTTCCTGCATTTTAAAAACAGTAGAGATCATTGGTACTTAGATATACTAATGAGGGTAGTCTTGCCCATTACAATTTGCACAGAGAATTTTTGCTATTAAAACACCTTTTTTTAAAGAGCTCTAGCAGTGTTCTTTCAATGAAAGATAGAAACCCACAAACACAAAGAGTGTAACGGAAACAATGAGTAAAGTTTACTAGAGTTATTTATTTTTGCTTTTAATAATACAATAAATGTATGATAATTTTTAAGGATATTGTTGTGAAGGTGAGTTCTTTACTTACTTGATCTGAATTTCTGTTTCTCTTATAAGCACTGCTTCTGAAGCTTTGCGAATAGGTTGACCTGAGACACAGACAATTGAAAAACGATTATTTCAAACAGGATACACATATGAATATACATATATGTATATGCATATATGTATATGTATATACATTTATGTATATATATATATGTATATGCATATATATGTATGCATATATATATATATATATATATACATATATATATATATATATGCATACATTGTATATATAAATATATATAGTTAAAAAGTATAGATCTATATATATATATAAATTGTTTTCTCACCCCGGTTAACCCGTATGGGTGGTCATTTCTGCTCTAACTCGGGTCTCCTACCAGAGACCTGGGAGTTTGAGCACTCGCCTCAAGATCTTAGTTGTTCCCAGTAGCGCACTTTTCTGCAACTCACATGAGTTGATTGCTATCGGTATTTGGGCAAGCCACATTTTATGCGCCCGTGTTATTGCGCCCAGTGCCCCAATGACTACTGGGATTACAGTTGTTATTACATTCCAGCATTTTTTCTATCTCTTCTCCAAGAGGGAGATATTTCTTTACCTTTTCCTTTTCTTTACTGGCTATATTGTAGCCATTGGGTACTGCTATAAAGTTTTATAAATATTTTAATCAATAAAAGGTATGCTTTTCTTTCTCAATTCTTTAAAGTTGAATCGAAAGTAGGACTGATAACTGTCTGCATGAACGTTACAGAAAGTGATCAGACACTTTTATAGTATTTTCTCGCACAAACATGCCATGCAGCTGAGGTTATTTGCACAACTCTATGGCACATTGGCTTGAAGTGTGACTTGTATTGGCAGGTACTTGTAACCGCTGTCCAAGCTATCCTTCTATTATAGGAAACACTTTTCGGGACCAGATCAGACTTTTTTCTGGTTGAACCAAGAGTATAAATCAAACTAACGTAATTTTCTTTAAATTTAATACATGGAACAATCTTAATTATCAAAACATCATCAAAAAAGTGATAACATTAAAAAAAACTTGCTCCCTACTCCATGCTAGTATCTTAACTTTGTGTGTGACATTACATTGTAAAATGTCAAGCTCCTAGATATTTTCTTACGCAGAACAGATACCATCCAGCTTATGACTTGATATCATGGATAAACTTGAAAAGTTCACAGAGAAGGTTACATCAGGTTGTGCTGCTATTTCTAAATAGACATTCAGTATACAATGTAGTACTGTGCTGACAAGTGGGTGTCACAAGCAGCTGTATGAGCTATTAATGACTAGAAACAACATTAAAGGTGAAGCCAGCTAAAAACCAGCTGATCTCCCGTTACAACCAAGTTGTGAATAGGATGACCTGGTACACAGACAATTCAAACAATCCAAACCAACTAGTGCCCTAGATCAACAATAATTTCAAACAGGATACTCACAAACTGATCTAGAAGATGTGAGTCTATTTGTTATATGCAGATATAACAAAGATGGCTACCGGCAGTGTTGTCACTAACAAACTGTTAATAAAATCTAAGCTTTCATTGTGTGGGATGTGTGAACAACGAACCTTTTACTCTTTAGCTATTATGACGTAGAACTGGCTATTCATAATGCTTACATATTATCATGTCGTCGATTTGAATGCGCTATCAAGTGTAAGTATTAAAGCTGCCCTACAAAAAGGCTCACAATAGAACACTATTGATTGTAAAAAGGAGACAAGAGTAGTTATGTTATCGCCTCTGCCCTTACATAATGCTTACTTTTTCACATTATCTTCAAGTATTTTCTTCAACGCTTCAGCGCTCATCAATGCCTATTTTGAACACAATTTTCCATGACTGACTGCCTCCAAAAATACTTTACTGCTTGTTTAAGATGTTTTGTTCAGATGCTACATTTAGAGAATTTTTGCTTTTGGAAATTTTCCCTTCGGTATTTGTGCACAGGATAAGCAGGCCTCTACACTTATTAATACAAACAAATCTTCAACACAATTATGCAGGATTGACCAGAGACTTGATATAAGCCTATAGATGTTTAATAGACTTTTTAACATTAGTTTTTTCCACGGTTTTTGTATGCATCTGACAGCGGGTTGATATGACAGCACCTTCTTTACATCAAAATAATCTTCAATTTTGACGCACATTCTCAATCACAGCGATATTTACACGCAGACAGCCGCGCCTCAGCGTGTTAGCATTATTGATTCATTAGTGCATCTTTAGGGTGTTTGTGACACAATGTTATCATGTATACATCCACTGACTCAAACGAGTATACGTACTATAGTAGCAATATGAGTTGGTAGTGATCAATTTAAAGACAAGATTAAGGTCAGATGGTTTGAGGTAATGTACAAGTAAGGAGTGAAACTAAGACTATGTAACATCTTATCTATTAGGTCACACACGGGTGTCACTAGAAATTAGCAAGTGCTATAAACAGTGTGACTTTCTTGAAATAGGCATTATGGTATTAATGTCAGAGAACGCTTATGCAGGCAGTATTTTAATAACAGAATTCATACGTGTAACATCTATCGCTTTGAAATGCCATCCATTTCTCCTGCAGTTAAATCTGGTTCAAGAGAGGTTATACTTCTTTAAGCTTCTTCCGATGCTCCAGTGCAAGGGAATAAGTATCTTGATACTGCCGTATGACAAAATTAGAGGGAGGACGACAAGAACTCAAATTTACTGACCAATCTAAACAGTTTTACGCTATTAAGTATAGAGTGAGTCTGTTCCCTCTGTGCTTTTGTCTTGTACGTTTTAGAATCTGTTTGAATATTCATCATAGAGCCGTGGCATCTACAAGAAATATAAATTTGAATGCTGCACCTAAAAATGACAAAAACTGAACAGTCAACAATTCAAGAGTTAGCCATTCATATAATAGTTGTTTTGTGCAATAGAATCTCTTCAATAATATAATAGCATATTTTTGTAGAAATAAAAAAAGCACAACTTTTAGATGTAAAATAATTTTTAAATGATCTACTCTCCATTAAAGGTATAGTAGTACTGTATTGTGTAGCCAATTGATTATCAACGGCTGTTACGAGAATAGTCAAGTTGTATCTTATTGTAAGATAGGTAGTTTAGGTACACATATTATGCTTTTTGATAGAATTATTGCAGCGTGATATTTAACAATAAATAGATCATCTCATATAACCATGATAGTGTTTGTTGCCAAATGAGGGCAAGCTAAATTGAAATGAATGCTACCAATTAGTATAAAATTAATAAAAATCTGTTTAAAGATTTTTGAAGCCTACACTATGTAGCTAAACAAAGTGGGTATAACATTTGATATGTAATAAAAAAAATATATATAGTGTATATACATAAAATTGAAGAGATCTTATGAAATGGTAAAATGATTTTATTCCTTAAAGTTTCATGCTATTAGCGTTTGATAAAATATTTGTATACAGTGTATAAATCATAGAGCTAATGCAATCGTCAGCTTTTACTAAAGAATTTCAAATCAATACCAAATGACAACAACACAATGTGTGTGAGTAAAATGTACCTGTAAAATTGAAGAGATCTTATAAAATAGTAAAATGATTTTATAACTTCAAGTTTCATGTTTAAAACAATCTTCAGATCTAATGATGATGATTGGGTATCGTATCACTTATATACAAACTGGTGCTATTTAAATGTTACTAAGTAGGTATTTAGCTTTATGTTTACATGCTGAAACCAGGCCTTTTTTTCATTCAGGCTAGCCATTTCTGGCAAATGTATTATGTAATACATTTATACATAATCCGCAGTAATATTTTGCTGTGTCGAATAGTTTGGCTTTTGATATAATTTGCCATTTTATAGAGTAGTTTGCCTGTTTGTCCTTTAGCTACCATATGAAGTTGCTCAGTTCTGTTTGCAATTTTTTATCTCGGTGATTAAAGGAAGCTGTACGGCTATTGTATCTTTGTTTGATTGTAGTGTTTGCTTGTCCAATATATGTGTGTTCAGCGCTACTTCCCGTTGCAGCTACTGTTGCCTGATATATTATTCCTTTAGTTTGGCACTTTCCTTCTAACAGGCACTCTTCTGGTCTTCTAAAGTTGCAGTCATTCATTCTGATGGCCTCGTTTGCTGTTGATAATAGCTGCGTTGTGTTTGTTTATGATACCTTTGACATTTGTCTTGCAGCAGTAGCTCAATTTCACTGTATTGGTGTTGAGGATCGTGTGTAGTTCGCCGGTAGCTGGAAATTCTTCACGTATTATTTTAGTGAACTCTTTTCCGATGTTGGTCGATACGTTTTTGCTGAATGGCGGATTGAACCATATTATTTTTCTTTGTCGCTGTGTTTTTCTTGACTGGGTGTTATCCTTGGGTGGTTCGTATTGCAACGTGTAATTGTATCCGCTGGTTCTTAGTGCTTCTGGGTATGGGTGTTTGGCTTTGTCAAAGATCTCTTTATTTGACGATGTCGTGTTTAGGCATTTGTTTATTGATGCCGAGATGTTCTCGATGATGCTTGGTGGGTGGTTGGAGTGTCTGTTGACATACTTTGGTTGATTGTTTTTTTCATGAATGGTGAATGGCGGCCCGTGTCTTTTCCCAAATGGTCCCGTCCACAAAGCGTTCAGTCTTTACGGTTGACTTCCCGCTGGGCTTAAGAGATGCCGGTGACTGATTGGACTCGGTCTCTAAAATGTAAGAGACCCGAGCCACCTCCGCCACCTCAATCTCGGCCACCCAATCCAGCTTCTCGTGTATCTCGAGTACTTCCTTGGAAGCAGATGCTGTCAAGTCGGCCAGGGCCGAGTTACCAGTGTCTCTTGGCCATTGGAGATAGATTTGTAGCCAACTATCTTCGTGGGTCGAGACTGGCCGATAACTGACAGAGTGTCAACCAAGTGTGACTCAACTCGAGCAAAGCTCGAGGAGGCAGCCTGGCCAGAGCACTCTGTCACTCGGTCGCTAGTGGCACCTACCGGTTTTTCAGAGGCAGTTTGGCTCGAGAGTGCAAACTCCTCTTCATCTAGGGCCGGAAAGTCCACCAGCCTCGCTTCTTCGTCGCTCCCCATGGGTTCGGACAGGCAAGGTTCGGTAGATAGCAAACTAGTGAGCTCATCTGTTCTAGCCATGTCGATAAGAGTGTTCGTAGTAGTGGCAATGCAGAGATCCTGGAGACTGTCTGTGTAGCTGTAGGGCATAAGCATAAGTAATTCCTGTTTTACTCTTCTGGTGGCTCCTCTACACGCCTGTTTGCTGTCTGAAGGCAGGCTCGGATTGGCTACTGATTGTTACAGCCACGCCCACTCGCCATACCTGTCTGGTGGTCCAGTAGCTCGTGCCGGCCGGGGATTATGTCGTACAGGCTCCCTAGACTCATCCCCATGGTGAGCTGGGGAAGGACTCTCAGTTCGGGCTGGGTTGGTTGGCAGATCTGCTAACTCCTCACTAACCGACTCTTCTGTGGTCGGTTCCTTTTGTTCTGAGTTACCATCAGCTATTATCCCTTGATTGGATTGGAGTAGCTACTCTGCCTGCTTCCGAGCCAACTCTGGCTTTTCTTTTTACCGCTTATTGTTCTCCCTAGTGAGATTTCCTCTGTTTGCCTTCTGGCCAGCTCCAGCTCGAGCTGGCAGTCTTTCTCTTGCTTTTTTGCGCGAGCCCCTTTCATGTTTGGGCCGCGTCGCTGCTAGAGTGTAGCTGGTGCTTGGCCTAGCTTTTTCTTGCGGGCATAGTAAGGCTTAGGCTGGCCCTCATTTTGAATAGAAGACTGGCCCTGGTTCTCAATCAAATAGGTATGGTTTGCCCATGTCTTTATGATTTTAAAAAGGCCCACACATTTGGCCTGTAATTTGGTGTTTTCTCCGCTTTGCCGGCGCTTGTTCAGAAGCCACACCCACTCTCCTGACGCGTATAATGGTGGCTCTTTTTGGTCCTCCTATCACACCGCCTGTTGGGCCTTCCTCAGTATTTCGTGAGCTGCTTTTAACCTCTTCTGCGTCTCAAGTACATACTGGTGGGAAGGCCACTCTTCCAGCAGAGGCGGGCTGATTTCCAACAGGTACAAGATTTCCAATTCCAGCATTTCCATCAGGTAACTCTCGGTTGAACATCAGCAGGTTTGTTGTTTTGCCCATAAAAGAGTGTGGCCTACCCCTGTAGGCCTGCATCAGCCGGGGCAACAGTTGTCCCACTCTTCCTGTCTTTGTGTCAGCAGAAGCGATCATAGTGAGTCTCCAAGTTGCCGGTTGTTTTTTTCCACAATGCCGTTAGCCTGATGGTGGTACGGTGTGGTGCGTGTCTTTTCTACTCGCTATGGCAGGCCAAGTTCTTCCATCAGTTGGCTCTCAAACTGTGCCCCTAGGTTCGTACGCATTTTTTCTGGCAAGCCCATGTAGCAAAATACTCGCTCGTCCAGCGCATTGGCAACTACAGAAGCCGTGGCATCCAAGAGGGCCAGTGCATCTTGCCACCGAGTAAAATGGTCTGTTAGCACGAGGATCCACTGGATCCCTCTCAGTGTGTCCGACATTGGTCCAACCAGGACAACTGCCACTTTTTTCCAGGGGCGACCTGCTTATAACCTTTGCCGGCTACCTGCTCCCTTGTTGCCACTGTGCTTTTCCGCCTGGCAGACCTCACAGCATCTGACCATTCTTTTCATCATGGCCTTCATACCTGACAAATACCAGATCAGTCGAAGCCGACTGACCGTTCTTCCCACCCCAGAGTAGGCCAGGGCGTGAGTCTGCCAAACAGCTGCTTTTCTGACCACTTCTCGCATCACCTTGGCTGGTCGTGTAGAGCAGTACGCTCCTCCAGTACCCTGTTCTGCAGCTGGAGGAATGGGCAAAAGTGGTGTAGCTGCCGCAGCTCAAATCTGCCCAATTCCAATTGCTCGGAGGTTAATTCCATTGCCTGCCGCATAGAGAGGTACATGGAGGCTACTGTTCCACATCCTACCTAATCGGAAAACTCCTTGCGTCGACACAGCCGTTGGAAGGATGCGTGATCTGTACGGAGGAGGAACTGGCATTCATAGAGGTAGGCCGGAAGTGTTTTACGGCCTTCACCACGGCGAGCAGTTCCCTCCAAGTCACACAGTAATTCCGCTCTTCCGGATTCAGTGTCTTGCTGATATTCATGATGACTCGCTCAATTTCCCTTGTACCTGAAACAACACTGCACCGACTCCGCAATTGCTAGTGTCTGTGCCCAGTATATATGGCTGCGTTGGGTCTGGGTAACCAGTACAGGGGCTGAGGACAGCGTCTCCTTCAACTTATTAAAGGCTTCTTGCTCCTCTTGGTCCCAAGACCAAGCCTCTCCTTGCTGGTGAGTCGGTTCAAATGACGGGCTGTGTCAGCGAAGTCGGGCATGTACTGTCGGTAGTATCCCTTGGTACCCAGGAAGCCCTGTAGCTCACTGAGACTCCTGGGATTCGGCCATTGCCAGACTGCCAGGGTCTTTTCTAGGCCGGTGGCTACTCCTTCCTTGCTAACTACATGTTCTAAGTACCAAACTCGCGGCTGCAGGAGCTCGGGCTTGGACCGCTTGAGTTTTAGTCCAGCTCCCTTCAAAAGGTGCAATACCTCCTCCAGCCATTGCAAGTGAGTATCAAAATCTGGGGCAACGACGATGAAATCATCCGGGTATAGAAAGAGTGTCTTCCAGTGTAGCCTGCGCAGGACCTGCTCTATAAGCCACTGGCATGTGGTCAGTGCTGAGGTCAGACCGAATGGCAGCACCTTTCATTTCCAGAGCTCGGATTGGCTCATGAAGGCGGACTTTTCCTGCACATCTGCGTCCAAGGGTACCTGCCAATACCCGCTCACCAGGTTGAGTGTGCTAAAATAACAGCAGCCAGAGAAGGCGTTGAAACTGTCATCAATCCGGGAAAAGGGTAGGCTTTCTGTGTGGTCACGGCGTTAAGTCGCCAGTAGTCGACGCAGAACCTCCATTTCCTACTCTCTTTCCGGACTAATACTATCGTGGAGCTCGTACTCCCTCAGCTGGCTCGATTAACCTCCTGTCTAGCAGCTCCTGTACCTGCCACTCGGCTTCTGCCTTTTTTTCCGGCCCCAGTCAGTGGGGTGGCTGTCGGATGGGGTGAGTACTTTTCTTCAGTAGAATAGAGTGCCCAACCTAGAAGGTATAACCCAAATCTCCGTCCCCCATGCTAAAGGTGTGCTGATAATGCACCAGTAGCTGCCCCAGCCGTGCCAGCTGGTCCAGCCTTTGGCAGTTCTTCTCGGCAGACACGTACAGATCCTTCAGGTGCGCTAGCATTTTTACACCCGGCATCGCTTCAACACCTCCCAGGGCGGGCCCGGATCCGGGGGAAGGTGGTTCATCATCCACCTGATGGACCTCTCCTCCTGTGTAGCTGCTGACGACCGATCCAGCCCCAAGTGATAGCGTTGGCTCGTGAAGTTGAAACACCTAGCAGTCACGCCTCCTTTTAGCCCAGGCCGGTTTAAGCTGGCAGCCAGGGGCGGCTCACCGAGGCAACTCTCTATTAATCGGAGCGGGCAGTGGTTTTTCGTGGTGACTCGACAAGGCCCTGTCATTTCTGTTCTGGCGGGTACTACCATGTCGCGCAATATTTGAACTTTACTAAGGAGCAACCGGTCCTGTCGGTTTGTTCAGGTCAAGGGATGACTCCAAACGGTCACGACTAGCTACTCCATGTTCATTGCGCACTGGTGAGCCACCAGGCAAGGCATCTCTAAGATAGCGTCCTCGCTTATCTGACTCACCACAAAGACCTCCTCGGTCTTTACTTCCCGGAGTTGTACTGGCGGGCGTACAGCCTCGTAAAATGTCAGCCTGGTCCCATCGGCCATGAGACTGTGGTTGTCACTCTCTTCCAACAAGCACCTTGTGGCCGGAGAGAGCTTATCAAACACCTGTTTGCTCAGCAGATTTGTGGTGCGCCCTGTGTCGATCAGAAACTGGACGGACTTCCTCTCCACCCTCCCTAGAAGGAAGCAGCTTGTGGAGTGATGCCGGCTCAGTGCCCGGGCTCTGATCAGCTCGGCGCCATTGCGCATACCTGCCACAGGTCTGGATACTCCTGGGCCCAAGCGCTGGGATATCTGCAAAGAGGGATGCGGTGCTTTGCTGGGAGTGAGCCCTTCCATTATTAAGAAAGGCTTCTCACCAGGCGAAGGGGGTTCCTTCCTTCGATCCGCCCTACAGGGGCGTCCGCGGTTCCTTAGGTGAGAACTCATTCTTGTGCCTTTTCACCGGGGGGCAGGGATACCAACAGGTTAACCTAGCTGCTTCTCCTGTCTCCCTGGGTTTCTCGGTTTTCGACCCAATCAGTGTCTGGGGGCACCGGGGTCAGTTTCTTCTTTTTCGTCGACAGGAGTTGGTTTCAATCCTCCCAAAGACTCGTAGTAGTTCTGAAGGGGGACAAGTCCAGTTTGGACTGGCCAAGAGGGCACGACCATGCTTGTCCTGTCTTTGTTGTCCTATAGTCGATCCCTCTCCATGTCGGCTTCTAAGAGTCGAGGCCCGACCGGAGTGGCCGGGTCACGACTGCTGCTATTTTCCGTTTGGTGGAGACTTTGGGGCCTTGGTGCAGGCAGTAGTTGGCCCTAATGCTACAGTCCCTCCCCGTTTTCTGGAACAGAGGGTCTACCCCGAGGGCACCGCTTTTTGACATGCCCCATCTTCCCCACACCCCCCTTCCATCACACCCCCCCCCAACATTACAGGAGTCGCTTTATGGGAACATCTTCACTGGGTGTGTGTTTCTCCGTAATTCTTCCCGTAAGGAGTTGGACCAATTGGGTTAGTTGGTCCATTGTGGCATCCCGGAACACCGCGGCCTGGTCTCCGGCAGGCTCCTCGACGCTTCACACTTCCGCCTAGTTTTTCTTTTCCGGCCAGATCTGCAAAAACGCTGTGCCGGCTTGCACAGCGTCTGCTGTGCCAGCTTGCACAGCGTCTGTTAAGATCACCATGGGCACAGCCAGCAGATGTCGCTGCAGATCAGTGTCATTGAGCGAGTTGCAAAATAATTCTATTGCCATATTGGCCTGGTAAGGCGCCAGCAAGTCACCGTAGGCCACCTTAACCCGACATTCTACTTGACAGGCGTGCTCCCATAGCGAGGTAGTCGCCATCTTCAGAAGGCTGTTTAGCCGAGTCCTTGATGTCAAGGGGAAAGACCGAACCATTCCCGGAGCATCTCAAAGATGACTCCCACCTCGTCTGCCTCACCGCAGTTCTTGGCATCCTCTCAGGGTGCACCCCTCAGATGCAACAGGCTGGCTTCATTCGTCCATCGGTTGGCCTCTGCCACCTCTCAGAACTGCCGGATGAAATACTCCATGACGCCGGTCCCGTTGTACTGAGGGGCTTTGAGCTGTGGCTTGGAGGCCTCAGTTTGTGGGGCCATCGCTAGGAGCTCCAGCACTTTGGCCAACCGGTCGATGCCACGCTCTGCGCTCCGCGCTCTCGTTTACATCTTTGTTTGAGAGTATGCCTGTTTACTGGGGGTTGACTGCCTGCCTCAGTACGGTTTGCCAGTAGCAGATAACAACGTCTCGTTGTTTTTTCCTAGCCGAGAGTTTGCCTGTTATTGGAAATTGACTGTGTGCATCAGCACAGTCGGCCAATAGCAGGGAATAACGTCTCAGTAGTCTTCTTATTGTGAGGCCTTCACAAATCTGGTGTGTCCGAGTGATGCAACAGCAAAGTCGGCAGCCGGTTCAGGGGTGCTTTTTTTGCCCAAGTGCTAGCTAACCCCGGTGTGCTCCATCAATGCTTATAAGCAAGGTTGGCAGCCAAGATCAGGTTTGCTCCTCAAAGTGTTTACTTGGTTGTTATGGATTTGGGCTAAGTATCCTACTGCAGCCACCATTGTGGAGGATTTTATCATGAAGACCGAGTTGTTATCTGAGCATACAATGTATATTTAAATGATAAATATATTTGTATTAATACAACTAGGTCCAGCATGCATACATAAATAATAAACAGTATGAGAATATAGTGTCTATCGTATGCAGGGAGCTGCGCTGTTCTGCCTGCCTTTCCAATCGTCCTTCCTTTTATCTTCTTTGCTCTTTGTTGGCTCCGCCCATTGGCGGTTTCGATTTCCGCCGTAACTTTTTGTAGCTACATGACCCGCGTCACTCCTATCCTTATTGCCGGCTCAGCCTCCAGGCGAAAGGGAGAGGTCCGGCCTGGCCTGTCAATTGACCGTTACGCTGGCACCGGCTCTGCTCGCGATGCTCCTCCCTCACAATATAACTATAATATATATTTGTATATAATTGTAATATATTTTGTATAATCTATTTTGTATATAATCTACATTAGATACACACCATACGTGCACACAATTGTGGATACAAATCACTAAAAGTGTGCAACCACTTTGACAAAGTATGTTGTTAGTCATTCCAAAATAATTCGAGTGATAACAACAGATAGAAACAGAAAGAGACTAATGTCAGTACAAGCTAGATGATGACTGTATCAATATATAGGCCTACTCTACATAAAAACTGTATGTTGACCACATGGTTAAAAATAAACTAATAACAAAAGATGACATTTTCTTTGTTCATAACAAGTACCTGGAAGAGTTGTATGAAAAGTATCAGTCTCTGCCACAAACACATGAGGAAATGGTGAGGTTTTCTTTTTTACTATGATGGTCAGCCAGTATTGATTGTATGACGATGGTGAACTTCTTCGGAATGTTATACAAATAATACCTGAAGGCAAACATAATTTTGAACATTTTGCATCACACATGTTTAACACTATTGAAAATGTTTATAAAGGATTGGTATAGGAGAAAATACAGTTAGAGGAAATTAAAAAAATTATTATTATAACCAAATATTTTATTAAGCAGCTATTCACTGATGCTTTACATTGAATAACTACTACTGCAAGCCACAGAAGGTGAATCTATAAGCCTTTTAAAGCCCCTTTGTGAGTGTATATCACTGTACTAATTGTGTACTTCTTAAAGTTCATGTATTCCTATGCAAACATCTGTTCATCATTCATCAATAAACGCCTGAATATTTATATTGCAGATCCAAGCAATTATGATTGTTCCCTACGCACAAAAAGTCAAGAGCATCAGGTTGGACTGTCTAGACCAGGGCTCACTATTGTAGTACCCACGGGTGACAAGACACTCTCATGGCCCGTTTAAGGTGCCTGCGAAGCATGTGCCAAAAACAGCATGGCTCATATTTCCATTCAGTATGAATGTTATACACATATTTTTAATTATTGCTCAAATTGGGCTACTTTTAACGCTATATAAAATCATAAAAATCAAGTGGAAATAATTGAAAAAATTAGTTAGAATGATTTGATATAAAAGTCGCTTCTTTCCAAGTTGAAAATCAGTCCCACTGTGCCGCCCCATTTTTTTCAGACCCGTTGACTGCACAAAGTGATGAGGAGTTTGCTTGTTTGTGCTTTTTTCCTTAAAAATCTAGGCAGAGAAGTGAAAAAAGGACACGTTTTTAATGATAGTTTTTAATGACAAAAAACTATTTTTATGTCCTTTAATGCGGTACAATGTAGAAAGGGACTTCAAAACCTGCCACAGAAACTTTGATGTCAACTATTAATACTGACACAAAAATCTGATAGATTAAAAACATTTTAGCCAAACAGCGAAGGTTTTTTTACGAAGCCAATGAAGAAACCACAAAATGCTCCTAAAGCCTTACTTAGAGCTGTGTATTTTTTAATAAAGAACAAGAAAACCTCTTTGGATGAAGAAGTTTTTAAAGAAACTATGGCGCTCGTTGCTATTGCATTAATCAAAGATGAAAACTATAGTCCTTGAGTTATCTCTGCGCCCTTTGATGTCCAGCTTGAAGCAAGTACAATAGCAAGACGATTTTCATCTTTGTGATCTTTGTCAACAACAGACAGAGCACTATCCATGACAGGCCGGCATGCGGACTTCATTGCACAATGCAGGAATGATCCAGACTTCTCAACGTTTCTGCAATACTACTGCATCATTCATCAACAGGCAATTTGTGTGAAAGTGGCCGGATTCATGTGACTTCATGTGGATCATGTGACTCCTGTCGCAAGGATTTTAAACAGGCTCTGATCTAAAGCAAACAGTACAGAGTGTAAAAGATGCTGCTAGATAAGCTGTCGGCTGAATACAACGACTTGCTATTACACACAGAAATAAGATGGTTTAGCAGAGGAAAGATTCTACAGCAATCTACAGCGTCCAGAGGAATTCAAAGAGTTCATGCATTCCAAAGAAAAAGAGGTGACACAGTTTGAGGTGTGCTTCAAGAGTGGTTACTTGTCCTCACGTTTTTAACTGTCTTGAATGAGAAGCTAAATTAACTTAGTTGGGAACTGCAAAGTAATGACAAAACTTGCTTACCTTATCTGTTCAGTAAACTATTTTAAGCTAAGATGAACCTTTTCTCTGCACAGATGTAAAGGGAAAAAATACTGCGTTTTCCTCTTTTGCACGCAATGTTAAAAGATGATGTTTCTGCATCTGCAGCTTTAGAGGAATTTATAATAAAATACTCCCAATTCATAAACAGGTTAGAAAAGGAATTTGAAGACAGGTTTGGTGACTTTGAGAAGATTTAGCCATGCATGTCAATTGTTACAAATCATTTCATGTATGTAGACATGATATCCACTGCTGAGCAGCTCAGTGCTTTATTCAGTATGAGCGCTAATGATGTATTAATATAAATCTTAGTGCTGCAAAATGGCATAAACCTTTAATTTCAGCAGTCTGCATCAAAATTTTGGTTCAAATTGATTTACCAATCTTACTGGTTAAGATATTTTCAGTATATTACAAAATAGTGTAACTGTTTTTGAATGAAACCCCAAACAATAATCAATAATTATGTTGAATATTTTGAATTTTGAAACTGAGTTTTTGACTAGTTACAAAGGCATCAAAAAACTGAAAAGCGATCTTAGATACAGCACGCATCAGAAATATTCCAGACTCCATAACCATCGAGTGGAAAGCAATAGCATAGCCTACAGAAATTACCATCTGAATTGGACATATTGAACATACTCTATGAACAATATTTGAAATTTAAGCTACAGGTTTCAATTGGCTTTGTGCTAGTAAACAATGAAACAAGCTGATTGCCATACTGTCACACCAGTGCAGGACATGAAAGAGACTATGAAGATTCAGCAGAAAAACTTTCTCAAAAGCAGTTTATAGAAAGAGCAACTCCTGCAAGACCATCAACTATTTGGTCTCGGTATTTGATAACTGACATCATATTCTATCTGTATCCAACAATAAATGATTCTATTGAGTGTCTAATGACTTTCCCAGGCTACACCAAACGTAACAAGGCAATATTAGCTAGCGATTTGGAAAGCTCTTGCAAGCCCCATCAAATCAACGTTTGGTTATTCTATGCCATCGCTTATACGTGAAAAAAATAGAAACTTTGGAATCCAAAACAAAACATATGTCAGTAAGTTCTTCAAAGCACTGGGTGTAAAAAAATTTACCGTGCCACCTTCACTTTATCTACAAGCCAAGTAAATAGAGAAAGCCGACTTGTTATCAGAGCATAAACTTATATTTATAGAATAAATATATTTGCATCATCATAACAGTGGTCAAAGCATGCATACATAAAGAATAAACAAGTACCAATGCACAATGTCTATTGTATGCAGGAAGCTGCGCGGCTCTCCTGCTTCTCTAAAATTCTCTTCCTAAAATTTTCTCGTCTTTAGGCTCCGCCTCCTTGCGGTTTCTGCGACCCGTCGTAGCGCTTTATTCTTTGTTCTGCCTATGTAACCCATGGACTGCCGAGTCATCTTTGCCCTCTATTGCTGACCAGACCTCCAAGCATAAGAGAGAAGCTAATCTCGGCCCGGCAACTGATCATCACGCTAGCACCAGCCCCGTTTTCGTTGCTCTTCCATCACACTCTCCTCCCAAGACTGGCCATAGGGGCCATCGAACCAACGCCAGAGAGAGAGAGAGCATCTGCACCCAGAGCCGGTGCTGTTGAGCCTTCTTTTCCCATTGGGAGATGGTATCCTCCAGGAACAGGGCATCATGGCTTTGATGTCAAGCATTCCTAGGGAACCTTCAATCTCAGAGAGCCATCTGATGCCACCGGCGGCTATCCTCTAAGAACCGGTTGCAGTGGGCCTCTTGTAGCCGTCAAGGCTCTTCCTCCTCAAATTGTTCTCTCAATAGGCTTTGGAGTTGGTCCGCTCTAGTGGGCAGGGTAAGCACGGGCTGGGGAGTCTCCTTTTTCCTACGGTGGTGGGAAAGCTGCGGTTCTGTGGCTCCAATTCCCTCCTCTTTAGGTGAAGGCTGCTTTTGGTCTGGCCTCTCCTGCCGTGACTTTTCTCAGGGTTGGTCGTTCTTCTGTCCAAACGGCCAAGGCCCTGGCCGGCCTCTTGGTTGGCGTAAGTGTGGGCCAACACTCCCGCATGGGCAAGTCGGCTGGCCATCTCCAGAGACGCAAGCAGGATTGCTTGGGCAGCCTGTCCACCAGGTAAATGACACTCCCACATTTTCTGCCTCTGTATGTCTTCCTGTGTGACATCAGCTGACACGTGCTGCTGTCAGTAGGGGCACACGAAGACAGCAAAATGCTGCACGACATGCTGTCAGATTTTCTGTGTGCCTAGCAGAGGTCACAGGTCCCAGGTGTCGAGATGGCGTGGCGGCCTGTATCCTCTTCCAAGTAGTCTTGTCCACAAAGCGCTTGGTCCACACGATCGGCTTCTTTCCTTTTTGTGCAGTTTGGTCTGGCCGTGTTGGCTCCCTGCTGAGTTTGGGAGATGCCAGCGACTGATTGGACTCGGTCTCTAAAATGTAAGAGACCCGAGCTGCCTTAGCCGCCTCGGCTGCCTCAATCTCAATCATGTATTTTGAGTACCTCCTCGGTAGTAGATGCTGCTGAGTCAGCCGGGGCCGAATTGCAGGTGTCCTCTCGGCCGTTGAAGATAGACTTGTAGCCAACTATCCCTGCTGGTCAAGACTGGCCGATAACCGACAGAGTGTCAAACAGGTGTGACTCAAATCAATCAGGGCTCGAGGAGGCAGCCTGGCCAGAGCACTCCATCACTCGGTGAATGGCGGCACCCACCGGCTCATCAGAGGCAGTTTGGCTTGAGAGTGCAAACTCCTTCTCATCCGAGACCAGTGAGTCCACCAGCCTCGCTTCCTTGTCGCTCTCCATAGGTTCGGACAGGCAAGGCTCAGTAGATAACCAACTAGTGAGCTCACCTGTTCTAGCCATGTCAATAAAGGTGTTTGTAGTAGTAGTAGTAGTGTAGAGATCCTGAAGACAGTCTGTGTAGCTGTAGGGCGTAAACGCAAGTGATCCCTGTTTCACACCCCTCATGGTTCCTCTACACGCCTTTTTTGCTGTCTGAAGGAGAGCTTGGATTGGCTGCCAATTGCCACAGCCACGCCCACTCACAATACCTGTTCAGTGGCCTAGTAGCTTGGGCCGGCCAGGGGTTATGCCAGATGGGCTCCCTAGACTCTTCCTCATGTTGAGGTGGGGAGGGCTCTCAGTCCGCGCTGGCTCGGCTGGCTCGGCTGGCAGATCTGTAAGCTCCTCACTAACTGACTCATCTGTAGTCGGCTCCCTTTGTTCGGAGTTACCATCGGCTATTATCCCCTGATTAGATTGGAGTAGCTGCCCGCCCGCCTCCGAGGCAACTTCGACTGGCTTTCCTTTTCACTGACTATTGTTCTTCGTGGTGAGATTTCTTCCGCTTGCCTCCTGGCCTAGTCCAGCTCAAGCTGGCAGTCCTTTTGTCTTTTGGTGGTCTTTTGTCTAATTGTAAAAATTGCTACGAGGTTACTGCACAGGTGACTTCGAGTTTTCTGGGCATCAGGTAGTTAAAGTGCTACAGAAGAAGATCGGAGAATGGAGATAAATTAATCTTTTACTTTGAGTCTCCTATAAATATACTGTTGAGTTTACATTCAGATTCTATTTCCCTGTTTGAGGCTAAGATGTAATTTCCTGCGCGTGCGAGATACGTATGTACAGTGAGTTCTTGACGGCTTCTTTTTAATCCATAGCATCTAGCAATACAATGGTTTAGATTGATGAATATACTAAAGGTAATATTTTTAGTACTCATTAATACATGTACTAATTAATAAAATTGTAACTTTTTGCTATCACTAATCGTCGTTTTATAATTTTTTATGGGTTCACCTAGCTACATTTGCTTCAAATTTTCTGTGGCAGTTTTATCCAGTAAATTAAATATATGATTTGACTTTAGATGTTCATTTCTCACTTGTAGAAAGTGAAGATTGATTCAATCGACGATTGATCAATACAAATCTTTACCTTCCAGAACCAAAACTTTGAATCGTTGGCTTGGGGTACTTATGCCTATGTTAAACATTTATTCGTTTTTAAAATTACACTTGCAATCTATCTAACTCCTAATTTGAAAGTTTTTAGTAGATACACGTTAGAATGACACATCTATGAATGACGTATATTTATTGCATTTGTTTTACTGATTACAGGATGTATATGTGGTCCCACCCGCCGAAGCGGCTTTGTCAGTGTGGAAACTGCCATAAATGGGAAAGAGAGAATTGAATGTGT
Organism: Watersipora subatra; assembly: GCF_963576615.1. Taxonomy (NCBI): domain Eukaryota; kingdom Metazoa; phylum Bryozoa; class Gymnolaemata; order Cheilostomatida; family Watersiporidae; genus Watersipora; species Watersipora subatra. The sequence continues at coordinate 17,466,525 of NC_088716.1, forward strand.
GCTGCATAAACCATGATGTTTTGTTTGAGTTTGCTGCAGTAGATGAATTTGTCTTATTGTATCAGCTAAAACTATGTGAATGGCCATGACTTGATGAATATTTTTAACAAAAGCTTTATGTCAAGATGAAAAATTTTTTGCGTGTAAAAATTATATAATAAAATAATATTGTTGAAAATAATGCAAAACATGATTTGCAAACTATTGTAGTGAATTGGACACAGTATATGGATGTCCGCAGAACTGGAGAATGTGAGTTCAAATCCAGCTTGCAGGAGATTTCTCATCCTTAAAACTCTATCCCTATGTATATTCTTTTCAAAAATGCAGCTTGCCTATTTTACTTGCGGTAGTAAGAAACTAGTTTTTGGTGTGGGCAATGATATACAGCCCCACTCACAGGATAGACGATGGGCATAATGTGGGCGGGGCTTTTGGAAAGCTGTATATCGTTAGTGTGGGTAGCGGCAGAACTGTGCTGATACAAAAACCTTATTCTACATAGTTTGGTTGACAGAATTACTGTAGACCAGTAGAATTGTTAGTCAGTACTCAAATGTTTACACAGCATTTGGAGAAAGTGAGTAAGACAAATTTTCAATTTTCGTTATTTGAGGCCTTTGAAACATTCATAATAATGTATCTGTATCTGTATCTGAATTTAAAATTTTATTTTAGCTAACATGAGCAAATACAAAATGAAATATATGCCAATAGAGCCGCGTAGGACTAGACTTTTATCGCAAATAGCCGATGTGAATACGCGATATATTGCCAGGATATATCACGCATGACACCATTTTGGGCAAGTCTGGGCATGTTTTTTTTGGCCTGAGCATTTTTACCGCAATCAGAATTTTTCGATTTTAATCTTCAAATATTTTGCCAATGAAATTGCCTAACACAACAAACAACATATCAACTGATAGAAAAAAAAATCTTTTTTGTAAGATCAACTCAAATTTGACGCAACCACATCTTTAAGGCAGGCTTCTCGCCGGCTGATGGGGGTCCCTTCCTTCTTTCCTTTAGGTAGGTACTCGTTCTTGTGCCTTTTGACTAGGGTTCAGGAATACCAACAGGTTCGGCTGGCCGCTTCTCCTGTCTCCCTGCGCTTGTCGGTTTTTGACTCCCTCAGTGTCTTTTGGCACTGGGGCTAGTCTCCTCTTTTTCGTTGACAGGAGTTGGATCCAATCCTCACAAAGATTTGTATTAGTTCTAAAGGGGGACAAGTCCAGGTCGGTGCGGCCACAAAGGCGGCACAGCATGACCTTGCTTGTCCTGTCTTCATTGCTCTGGAATCGGTCCCTTTCCTTGTTGGCTTTTAGGCGCCAAGGTCCAGCCGGAGGGACCGGGTCTCGCCCGCTGGTAATTGTCGGGTGGTGGAGACTTTTGGGCTTTAGTGCAGGCAATATTTAGCCCTACTGCTGCGGCCTCTTCCCGTTTCCTGGAACAGGAGGATTACCTCCTGGGCACCCCTTTTGGACATGCCCCATCTTCCCACACACCCAACATTGCAGGAGTCTATTTATGAGAACATCTTCCCAGGGTGTATGTTCCTCCATAATCTTCTGTACTTGTCGGTTGAGGAGTTGGACAAACTGGGTCAGTCGGTCCAGCGCGGTGTCTTGGACAACCGTGGCCTGGTTTCTGGTGGGCTTCTCCACGCTTCGCACTTCCGGCTGGCTCTTCTTTTCTGGCCGGATCTGCAAAAACTCTGTGCCGGCTTGCACAGCATCTATTAAGGTCATCGTGGGCACGGCCAGCAGATGCCGCTGCAGATTGGTGTCATTGAGTGACTTGAAAAATAATTCTTTTGCCATATTTGTCTGGTAAGGCGCCGGCAAGTCACCGTATGCCACCTTAACCAGGCGTTCCACTTGACAGGCGTGCTTCTGTAATTAGGTGGTTGCTGCCATTTGAAGGCTGTTTAAACGAGTCTTTGCCTGTCAAGGGAAGAGGCCGAACCGAGCCCGAAGTATCTCAAAAATGGCTCCCACCTCGTCTGCCTCTCTACAGCTCTCGGCATCCTTTCGGAGTGCCTCTTTCAGATGTAACAAGCTGGCTCTATCTGTCCATCAATTGGCTTCTGCCACCTCTCGGACCCGGCGGATAAAATACTCCATGTCACTGGTCCTGCTGTACTGAGGGGCCTTCAACTGTGGTCTGGGGGCCTCAGGTCGTGGAACCACTGCTAGGCACTCCAGCACTTCAGCCAATCGATTGGAGCTGTGCTCCGCGCTCCGCGTTCTGTGCTCTCTTTTGCATTTTTAGCCGAGAGTATGCCTGTTACTGGGAAACGACTGCGTGCCTCAGCATGGTCTGCCAGTAGCAAAGAATGATGTCTCATTATTCTTCCCTAGCCGAGAGTATGACGGTGTGTCCGATCGATGCAAAAGCAACGTAGGCAGCCGGATCAGGTTTGCTCCTTGCCTGAGTGCTAACTAACGCCGGTGTGCTCGATCGATACTTGAAAGCAAAGTCGGCAGCCGAGATCAGGTTCACTCTCCTTGTGGTGTTTACTCGGTTGTTGTGGATCTGGATTACGAGTCTCACTGCTGCCACCAGTGTGAAGGATTTTACCGTGCCACCTTCACTTTATCCACAAGTCGAATAAATAAAGAAACCTAATTGTAAATGACTAATCCCATTTGAAAGAGCCTTTAGGGTGCAATGATGTATTCTATTCCGAGTTGTATAATAGGCATAGAATCCTATCACCAATCAGGTCTCAATACCTATGAATCAGGTAAACCACAAGATGCTTACTACTCTTTGGTTAGCAGAAAGAAAGTTGGTAGCTTTTTGAAGACCAGAAAAGGAAAGGCAACTTCTAAGTCATAAAATAAAACCAATACGCGAGCACAGTTGGTTTGTTGTACGACTAAATGTTGACAATATTCAAATGAAGTTTTTGTTATGTAAGAAGCAGACAAAAGGATATTTTATAAAATATGCTTTAAAAATTTTAAAAATTGTGGCACAAGTATATCCTATTACCTGACACTTGAATATCTTTAAGCATATGCTTAAACATATGAATTAGGCAACATATGTTGTCTAATTCCCAATTTTAATAAACTATTTTAACTACAAATAGGAAATATTATTAGGCCATGTTATAAATTATGCATTACTATTTTCACAATCAGAAAAAGTATAATTCACCATTAATTTCATATCCTACCATATCGATAAGAACGTGAACCAAAGCATCAGAGACTATCTGATTTGGTACGATTGTAATTCTAAGGCAATTTCTGAACGACTCTCAGATGTGTAATGTAAGTTCCTTGTTTCAATTGATCACAGACACCAGGACCAGGAGCGTATAACACAACAAAGCTGAATGCTTACAAAGATAAGTCTCCTGAATACAACATGGTGAGCAGAAACCCCATGCTAAGAGATACGACCCAGAAACCAGGACCAGGAGCCCATACTCACTGTGTTAGCAGCCTTGTTTCAAGTGTCTTATATTAGTTAGGAGTTGTCTCACCTTACTAGAAAAACTCATTTTTAGAAACGACTATTGTATGTACAGACAACCCTCGTTTATTTGGGCTAATACAGACTTGTTCATGTGCTGGTATGGAAAAATTTTTAACATTGAAAATAGATTATGGATGGGAAAATAAATGCAAAATCATGACACAATTTTTTCTCAGATTACATGTAATCAATGCAAGGTGGTTGACACAATAACGGAAAACTTATGCACATGCATCACTCGCGTCGTCTGTTACGATAGCGACCGCTCGATTAAAGAAACGTTATTCTTTGGACAGACACAAACACAGCTTAAGAAATTAGGTCCGAAGAAGCAGGGGTCATATATATACTATTCTATAATATTACATTTCATTTTATCATCTAATCATTTACATAAGAGCTGATATAATTATGGATGCCACTATAGTAATAGTTAACTCTCTTTGAATTTTATTCCTTCATAGTTTCACATTTTAACAGATTACAAAACTTTGAGCAATAATTCTGAGTTAAAAGAAATGAAAAATGGTGCAGACTACCTCATTAACTTTATTTACACAGGTCAAGGTTGTTTAAAGTAAATTAGACTTTGAGACAATAAATAAGCAATTTTAAAGTAAAATTACAAGTGTTGCAAGAAAAAGCTCTTTTTACATAACTGCTCTATAATGTAGATTGGCAAGGTGTTGGTGTCTGGTATTAGTTGTAATTGTTGTTCTGCAAAGTAGGAATGTAACGGATAGTCAGGAAATTAGAGTTTCAATTAACAATTATCAATAACACATTTAGCTTATCAACATTAATAACGTTTAGATGATCATAACTGTCTTATCTGTTAGCATGTAAACTCAGTTTTTGAGCGCATCCTAATTTATATTTAAACTTATTTATTATATAAGTTATAAGGTACATGAGTCAACATGTTTATAAAGTACATAATTCAACATGTCTATAAGGTACATGATTCAACATGTCTATAAGGTACATAATTCAACATGTCTATAAGGTACATGAGTCAACATGTCTATAAGGTACATAATTCAACATGTCTATAAGGTACATGATTCAACATGTCTATAAGGTACATAATTCAACATGTCTATAAGGTACATGAGTCAACATGTTTATAAGGTACATAATTCAACATGTCTATAAGGTACATGAGTCGACATGTTGATAAGGTACATAATCCAACATGTCTATAAGGTACATGAGTCGACATGTTCAAAGAGCACATGTACCTTATATATTATATAACTTATATTTAGAGTTTCTAATTGTTTCACAATTGTTGAGTTTATGCAAGTAGTGCTGCATTTTCTTCCTGCCAATGCTGATACCTAAATCTATTTATTTTTTATTATTTATTTATATTTATAATTCTCAGTGTTTGTTTTTTGTCTAGCTATAGCGATTAAAATATAGCAATGAAAAATCTGTATTGCAATGGATTTGTTCTCAGAACCTCCCAATCACAAAACGACAAGCTAAACCATTCAGCAATACAGGATACAACGGGCTCGCTAGGATGATAGTCATTATCTGGGTTAAACTGTATCTATAGCTACTCTGTATTACACGCAACGTTACTAAAATTTGCATTTATGGCTTTTATTAGTACATGTAAGTTTAGAAATATATATACTAACTTACTCAAATTGGCCAATGGCAACTACATTATCTGCCACTGTTTATAAGCTGTTTCTAATACCCGTGCAATGCCGGACATTCACCTAGTAAATGCCCGGTCACTTGGTCTCCCCATAAATACATTACTATGACTATTATCATCATAAATTATAACACAGCTTAAGCTGACATTATTTCCTGTCATCGATCTAGTTTCACTTGACTGAGATAGACAGAACCTTCTTGAATTAGTTAGTCAATCCTATTATTACTATTGGTAGTTATGCACAGCATGATGTTGAGCTGTTGTTTTTGCAACTTGGGTCAGAACAAATAACCAGAGAGATCCAAAACCTTCTTGAGTATTCTTGCCAATCCCAACAGAGCAGCAAATTGCACTTTTGGGATTTCCTTCTTGTCTACATTCAGTTTGATCAGCTCCTTTTCCAGATCCTTGACTGCACATAACACTTCACTGGGACAACTGGTACACGTGTCTTCCAAACCATCCTCAACTCTTTTGCCATTTCTTAAAGATTCTCCACTTTCGAATGTTCTTTGTCTTTTACTCTCCAGTTTCTTGATACTGCCACATCAATCAGCCAAGTGTGGTCTAGCTCCCTGTCCTTCAATACTATATCTGGTTGTGTAGCCCGGTGGTTCCTAAATTTTGGGGAATTTTTCCCCAAACGGGGGAATTTTCGTTTTCAGGGGTGGAAAAATTCCAGTCTTTATTTATAATTTTTTGATGATACCTTGTATTTGCAAAGCTGCGCATAATAGTTACATGCTGCATGTTGTTGTTTGTTGATAATAAACTGGTTGTTTATTACATTGTGTACTATGTGGTGATTCATAGTTTCATCATACTTTTTATAACTTTGGGGATTTTTTACTCCCTTTTCACCAATAAGATGCTGACCAGGACTGCCAACCTTAAAAAGGGTAAACTGAGTGAGATGGACCAAAAGAGTGAACAGTTTTTAAAAAAGGGTGATTTTTACTCATAAATGTTGGTAAATGGATTATTCTTTCATGAAATACAACACATTCTTAGTTAATAAACAAAAGAAAAGTGTATGTATTTTGTTGATTCCTCACTTATTTATGAAAATAAATTAAAAATGTTTTTTAAGACCTTAACAAGGCTGACAAAGAATCCGAATACATAGAAATATTTTGTAACAACAAAAACAGGGTGAGTGTGTGAGACGCTTGTGATATGAGGGCGAAAAAAGGTAATTGCGTGAGAGTTGACAGACCTTATGTTGACAACTGACTTCACATGCTATCAAGTAACTACTGGCTAAGATGTTAAGTCCCAAAAGTGCAGCACTGAGAGAAAGCAAGGTGTTGATAGTTTCAGTGGATACTAGGGCTGTGCCATTAGGTAAGCCAGTACTATTTAAAAATACTTTACAGTGAATAGTAGAGACTTCTACTTTAGTGCCTGGAATTATGTGTATTAATATCTTTACTATATTCAATGTATATTTAAGTTTGATTACTCAAGATTTTTCCGAGATGAGTGGAAAGAAAAGAAATTATGGATTTATTTTTACCACAGTAAATAGGGATGAAAGGCCAGTGTGTGCTTTGTACAAAGATGCAATCAAATGATTCTATGAAGCCTACAAAGCCAAAGCAATCCTTGCAGAATGTTCATGTGCCGCATAAGGCAAAGAAAAATCATTTATTGAGCATCATGGGCAGGCATTAAAACGGATGAAACTGGATTCATCTGGGTCATTGAGCAAAACAAATCAAAAAGTCACAGAAGCCTCATATGTTGTTTCCTTTGAAATCTATCAACAACTTAAGCCACCCACAATTGGAAAGAACCTAATTAAATCATGTGTACAGAAAATGGCCGAGATTGTACTGGGAAAAAAATCGGAAACAAAGATAGCACCCGTTGCGCTGTCAAATAACGCTGTACAGAGAAGGATTGGTGATTTGAGTGAAGATATAAAAGCTCAAGTAGTTGATAGGATCAAATCTGCTGCGTTTGGCCTATTTTCAGTCTCATTGGATAAGTCAACAGATGTTGCTTCTTGCTCACAACTGCTAGTTTTCGCAAGGCAAGTGCACTCCGGGGTATTCAAGGTGAAGTTTTTTTTTGTACCTCACTTCAAACAGCAACAAAAGCGGAAGATGTTCTCAGAGCAGTAGAAGTTTTCTTTGAAGCAGGAAACCTAGACTGGGCAAAACTGTGTGGTTGCTGTACTGATGTGGCCCCAGCTATGATTGGCTCAAAGTCTGGCTTTCATGCTCTTGTGAAAAAAAATCACCACAGGTAAAAGGAATGGACTGTATGATTCACCGCCAGGCTTTATCTTCCAAAACACTCCCCACATTACTACAGAGCACACTGGATGAAATTATACAGGTTGTGAACTTTATCGAAGGAAGTGCTCTTAATTCAAGGCTTTTCAAGCAGCCCTGTGAAGGTATGGATGCAAATCACCAGCTTCTCTTGTATCACACCAAAGTATGCTGGCTATCAAAAGGAAATGTCACAAAAAGAGTGATTGAACTGAGGGATGAGCTGAACTTATTCTTCCAAGAAAGCAGTATGTTAGAATTTTTGTCTTGGCTCAATGATGCCGAGTGGATCATCCGCCTTGGCTACTTGACTGACATCTTTGGACAGCTAAACAAGCTCAACTTACAAATGCAAGGCAGAAATACTAACATTATTAAGTTTGTAGACTGCCTTAAAGCCTTTATAGATAAGCTGGGAAACTGGAAGCGGAAAGTGGCAGTGAAGAATGTAGGCACATTTGAAAACTTGGATATGATTTTGGTAGAGAACAGTAATCAAATACCCAGTTCTATCCAACTTGCCATCACAGCCCATCTAAAGAGACTTGAGGAGAAGTTTAGAAGTTATTCCCTGAAGTGAGTAGTGATCAATTAGATATGGTACAAAATTCAATCAGGTTTACAGTTCAAAGCCTGCCTGATGCATGTCAAGATGAGTTCCTTTAACTGAAAATTGATTCCACTGCTAAAGATGTATGGAAAGAGAAAGAGGTTACGGAATTCTGAGCTCTTATGCAGCATTTCTACCCAAATATGGCAGAGCTTGCATTTCGAATTTTACTCCCATTCATTTCTACTTATCTAAGTGAATCCGGCTTCTCAATGCTACTGAATATCAAAACGAAGCAGCGCAACAAACTGGAAGTTGAGCCAGATCTCAGGTGTGCAATATCATCAACCAACCCATGCATAGACAAGCTGGTGAAGGAGTAAAAATGTCACACCTCACACTAATATGAATTCCTATTTTGTTTATATGTATTAATATTTTTATTAATTTGCGCAGCATGTATTTACTTCACAAGATTTGGGAGAATCATAAACAAAATGTGTTACAACTAGACTCTAGTTAAATTACTAAACGCTGTGATACTTGATATTTGGTGCTTTTGAATACAAAAATGACAAATTATGAAGAAGTATGCAGATTGAAAGCAAAACGAAGCCTGATAGAATAGGGGGAATAGAGTTTTAGTAGTGTGAAAAAAGGGAAACTAGCAAACCTAATTAGAAACCCCTGGTCTAGACCGTATCATATGACCTTTTGAATGCTCATACCCCATAGCATCTACGCTGTTTTTTCTCCAAGACTGTTTTATCTGGTTGTCATGCCACTTAAATATTTCTAATCCACACTGTCTAGATTGATTCCAATACACCAATCACACCACTTCATCGTCTCTTTTCTTGTACTCCATCACTACTATCTAACTGCATTCACTTAAGATAAAGAATGTAGTTTGTCTCTCTCTCCTCATATTCTACATAATGCCATGTCTATTTCTTTTTTCAATATGTTTCCTTCTCCATCTAGTTGGTAATGTCTGGGCCAGAGCTGCTATCAACATCCCTTCTGTCTCTTGCTGCACATAGCCATTATTTATTCATGCATATGTTAGTTTACTTTCAGAGTCTGCCACTAGCTGATGATATTATCATGTTATGCTTTTTATGTCCAGTCGTAGTTTTTATTCTCCTTTTTTTGCGTAACTCGCCATATTGATAAGTGCATAAGCCAAAACATCAGAAGCTTTCTGATTTGTTGTGATAGTAATTTTAAGGTGATTCCTGATCAGCTCTTCGATGTGTGATGTAGCTTCCCTATTTTGATTGATCACAGACACCAGGACCAGGAGCGTATAACACAAAAAAGCCTAGTACCTACAAAGATAAGTCTCCTGAATACAACATGGTGAGCAGAAACCCCATGCCAGGAGATAAAACCCAGAAACCAGGACCCAGAGCCCACACTCCCTGTGTAAGCAACCATGAAGTGTCCTATTTTAGTTGACAGTTGTCTCACTTTACTAGGAAAACAGTCATTTTTGGGAGTGACTGTTGTATGTGCAGACAACCCTAATTTATTCAGGCTAATACCAGGACAGGGCCATAATAGACTGGGCCAGGTGCTGACATTAAAAAAGCATCAACATTGAAAATTGGACATGGATGAGAAAATAACTGCACAATAATGACGCAAATTCTTTTTAAACCATGTGTAAACAAAGCAAGGTTGATGAAAAAATAGAACAGGAAACTTATGAGCATACGCCACTCACGTCGTCTGCCAAAAGAGTCAATGATCGGTCAAAATTGTCATTCTTTTGACGGATATTGATAGTGTCTAGTCCTGAGCTGCTATCAACGTCCGTTCTGTCTCTATCTTCATATAGCCATTCGTTATTCATGCATATCTTAGTTTTCCTTCAGTGTCTGCCACTAGCCAAGGTTATTACCATGAAAGGATTTTTCTGTACTGTCTCTAGTATTTCTTCTCCTTTCTCTCTTTTCTGCAGTCTTTTTTGCTGCTTTCTTTCTCCAATGACCTCAGTAACCTGTTGTAACCTTTCCTGATGTTTTCACGTAATCTTCTAGCTATTATCGTTATTATTATTATGTTTTGTTTCGGCATTGCAGCATCTGACTAAAATCAAATCAGCTGCTCCACTTTATTCATTTAGAATTCGTCACACACAGTATGAGGCTTCTTTCATAGTAGAGGTCAAAGAATAAGTTCATATCTGCCAGCACTTGTAATCACCAGTCTCCTCAAGTCCTCCAGTTTCTGAATCAACAAGTTCTGGACCATCTCAGACAACTGCTCCGGTTCGTTTTCTGTATTGAGAGATGACTATTTTAAAGACATGTTTTGCCAGATTCGGCTAAGGCTTACCACACAGCCTGTTTTTGACTCATGTTTGCCACACATAGTAAAATTGAAAGGAATAAGGGTTTGTTAGTTGTCAGGATGCATGTCCCGATTCTATTAAAAGATAACAACATCACTTTTTCACAACTTTTGACCACTGTAGAACAGGAGCTCACTGATCGTAAAATATTTACCTGTTATGTCATGTCATGAAAATATGCATGCAGTGTTATAACAAAAATAGTAAAATATGATAATGTTATTTATTCTCACATATCACAGAATTTGAATAAAAAATATATATCTTTTTTATGCAAATAAAGGTGCCTATTTTTCCCTCTGTTGAAATAATCTGCTAAAGAAGAAGAGAATGGCCAGAGACATGATAAATATTATAGATATACCCACCTGAACACTATTTATTTAAAGGGTAACTGACCGCAAATCGATATTACATCTATTTAAACAATCTAAATTTACAATTTACAATTTAAATAATCATGGTATTTCCTTTCTCAGCAGTAATTTGGATGCTACAACTACAAAATAAACTAGTTTTTGAAAGACAAAAACTCATGATGCAATCTCCAAACAATACCAATAAATCTATGGTTAACTGACAGCATTTTAAAATAGCATACATTTATAGAAATTTAATCATTCTATTTCATTTTTCTCCATTTATTTCTATGCAAAAAGAAAACAAACACAAGACAGTTGTAGAGACAAAAACAATGCAAGCTTTAACTTGTGATGTGGGAAGGTCAATTTTTGGTCAAACATACAAATGTAGATGTATGATATGCGGTACCAATGTTAGCGGTCAGCTAATGCATGGATGTGAGGCAAAAGCACTTCTGCTGGTCAACATTGTCATGCATTTTCCTCATCTAGTTGTCACACTACATGCTTCTATTACCCAATATGGGAGATAGGTTTAACGCAAGGTCAAAGTAGATTCCACAAATACTGAACTTTGTGCATTTACTCATTACTTATTAACTTCCAAGCAGAAGTTATAAATCTTGTAAAGGATTAGCAAGAAATTTTTCCATGACACAAATAAAATATGAAAAAAATGGTCCATAAAAATTAGCTTATTTGGAAGAATCTATTTATAGCCACAGTATTAATACTTGCTATCCTTTTATGAATATGATTTTTGAGCATATCATTTTTTGATAACAAATAAAAAAAGAGTGATTTTAATATAACATACCGCCGCAGCTGTTCCCATTTGATATTTGTCAAAGATCCCAATTATTTCTGTCCGTTTTCATGACTTTAAAATTTTGATACAACTTGGTATTTGATTAAAATTACACAGAAATATTATTTAAGCTCCTGTCTGTGTTGTTATCTGCTACTTTTAATATAATAATGTATTGTGCTATCAGTTAACCTGTAAGATTGCAGTGATCAAAGACAAATATTAGTTCAGTGGGTTCAGTTAGCAAATTACAAATTGCAGTGTGCTCAGGCATTGGAGACTCAATTATCTCTGTTTAAACTAATTCTTTAGTGAATGCACATTGAGCATTCAAGCAACTTGCCCTTTTTATTTGACATGATTTAATTACCAAGGATGCAAATTCCTAGGAAGGAGTAGAAAACTCCTGTTAATATTCGTACTTTTGATTTTTGTAGTTCACCATTCTAAAAGGATGCAATCTGGAGTCACATGAGCCATATGCAGATGTCATTATGCCAGTATGGTAAACTAGTATGCTTGCAGCTCAGTGAGCCATGAGAGATCATCATGTGTAATAATTATGTGCACAATTATTCGTAGATATAGAAAGGTAGTGGTATAGTTGGTGGGTTGCTCAGCTGGTTGGGGTAGAATGATTGGAGAATCTATTGGCCTGGGTTCAATACTCATTTCCTGCAACCTTTTTTCCTAACACTCCTCAGACGGACACCACTCTTATAGAAAATATTATGAAAATTATCTTTATTAGCGGTAGAAATATGACAAACTAATACTCTGGCAGTCCAATGCAGATAAGGAAAGGGGCTGAAAGGTGCAGATTATAGGTTGCACTTAGCTGGGAATCTGAATATCTCTTTGTGATTCCTGTGTGGTGCAATCTCTTTTCTTAACACTTTTAGTATGCCTTCAGACAGACAGACAGACAGACATACAAACAGACGTGGCTCATATTATGGTAAAGATTATGAAACCTTTAGTTACCACTCTTCAATATTACTAGTTCTCAAAAAGCAAACAGACTTTGTCCTAAAGTGGATATTAAGTTATTGTTTATGGTTTAGCAATATATTTTAATTATAATAGAAATATAAGCAGAGGCTGTGCATCGGCTTATATTTGCAAGCGCAAATATGCACAAACAATAGTTCTGTCATCTTCGCTGGACATATCTGAGTCCAGTAGCCTCAACGACTGGAGACATGCTCTGTTCGAAGAGCAGTTTAATGTTGGATGTCCTTCATGTCACCACCAGTGGCCTCAATTGGGAAATTAACTCCAACCTGTTGTTTACAAGTCATGCACTCTAGGCCATTAGGCAACGGCTCTTCTCATTTAACTAACTGTAACTGTTATTTAATACAAAAATCTTACCTATATTTAACAGTTTATTGTGAACAAATAACTGCCATAGTTAATTGTTGTTCATGAAACAAATTTGATTGAAAAGAGAAGACGAATACATTAGGATATCTATAAAAATATGGCTATAAGCCAGCCAATATTGACGGAAATAGACCAATACAATACTTATGATACAGTTTTGAAAAATCAATTTTAATAATAAATATTATTGATTTATTGATCTAAATACTATTAAATATATTACTTTTAATAATAAGTTGTAAGTTACCAAGTAAAATTAACGCAGTACCAGACTGCCAGCCGTGACACTCCAAAACCTCCCCTTATGTCACCCTTACTCCACCTGCACGTTTTACCAGAAAACACCGTAGTGCCAGACTACACCAGTAGGGTTACTCACGAGTCACCAAGACTCAGAAAGACTCTTAATAATCCTTTCTAAAATACGACAAGCACAGAGTCACAAGCTACGTGAACGGAGCTTGGATTCCCAATGACAACATGGCCGTTTTTGCTCGTCCGGTGGCGCATGCCCACGAACCCTTCCGAGCTATCGGCGGGCACCACATGACTACTAACTCACATTTCCCCCAGCTTTTAAGAAGCCACCAGCTATCCCTCATAGTCATCCAAATACCGGGGACGCCGTCGCTTTCGCTGCGACCACCTGAGCATTGACGATTGAAGCTCAGACTCATCAGGATCTAAATCCCCGGACGGAACCCCAGCAGTCTGAGGCTCACCATCCATGTTTTGAACTTCATCCTCGGCAGTCTGAGGACCGTCCTCCACATCCCCCTCCGAGACCTCAGCCACCTCACAGGGATGCAGCTGAGGCGGTGGGGGAGCAGCAGAACCGCGTAATCTATCTAGATTAGGCCGGCCGTCTTCGACCAGTTCACGAATGCCGTTTTCCCTACTATGGTCAGTGCCAAACTGCCGTTTGCGGACATCCCTCACATGCCTCGGCATACCATCTACGCACACGTTGTGCTTTGAAACGACTCCGGTAATCACTCCCGGTGCCCACTGTCTAGTGCACGGCGGAGTCGAGGGTTTCACCCACACCTCATCGCCGACAGCAAATTTGCCTTGACTGACCTCATCTAACCCGCGTAGATTGACGTCAAAGGACACTCGCCATGAATATCGATACAGATTATTCGAGGGTACCGAACCCCCATCTGTACCCTTGCGAGGCGTGACATTATACTAAAACGTCGCCTCCTCAGGGCTAATTCTTTCCCTCTCGACAATCCTCTTGATTGTCCGGTGATTCCTCTCAACGATTCCGTTGCCACTCGGGGCGTAAGCGGCACGAAATCTCAGAGAAATCGGCCACTCGTCAGCAAACTGTGCAACAGTTGCTGACCTAAACGCCATGGAATTGTCCATTAACAATTCGTCACACGGCCCTCGCTCAATTACGACCGTGCGTAACTGAGCCACGATGTGCGCTGCCGTCTCACTTGGCAAGTAGCGCCAGATAGCGAAACGTGACGGCCCGCAATCAACCATGGACAGAAACACCTGGCCGCCATAGTGAGTCACGTCTATGGCCACCCGGCACCAGTTCCCCTCGACAGCCAAGCTGCCTGTTTCCACGAGGTTCTCACCTCTCGGAGCCGGGTCAACACGCTGACAGGCCTCACAGCCAGCCAGCTCGCGTTTGACCTGCTCCCATGTCAAGTCACTGCGTACTTGCTGAGCAAGGTACAGTGTTCTCTCGACACCCAGATGGTGAGGCAAATGAGCCGCCCACACAGCTTCCCCGAGGGTCTCGCCGGTGAAGATGGCAGCAGCCATGCTCTCGGCCTCACCTCCACTCATCCCACGATGTCCAAGCCACTTCTTGGGCACCCTCGTCATTCTATCCGCCTTGTTCCCCACAGTAGGTACAAGACGCATAGTGACCGATAAGTCGTACTCGGCGATCGTATCATGGATCACCCCCAGCCGACGCTTCACCAGCATCTCTGCAGCACCTTTCGTGCAAACACGATTGCGCCCGTCAATTGTATTTGACATCCAATTGACAACTGTGAGAGAGTCAACCGCCAAGGTGAAGGTCTTGAACCCCCACGCGATAGCCAGGTTATCACCTCGTCCCACAGCTTCCAACTCGGCAACATCGATGTGTGAATGGTCTGACTCCTTCCTCAGCCACGACGCATCCTCAACAATGCTGCCATCAACCTCGACTGCCACACCGAGGCCCAGAGAGCTAGCATCTGTCCACACAACGACCGAACCGTTCGGTCTTACGTGCCACGGACCCCAAACAGGGTCCTCCTGACATACCCTTGTGTAAAGCTCACTAGCCAGCAAGCTGACCTCCTTTTCAACAGGGGCATCCCAGGCTCCGTTGCATCCCAGCCGCTTCAAGAAGCTGCAATGGGGCCGCAACCACCCAGCCACTGGGTAATGACCGACAAGTCAGCCACAAAACGAGAAAAGCTCTCTCTTAGTCAGCCCAGCTGGCTCAAGATATATTTCGGAGAGTGCAGTTCCCCTCGACATTTGCAAATGTCCACGAGTATTTTCCTTCAGAGAAATACCCAACAACCGACCTCCATCAAGGCCCTCCGGTTCTTTCGTCGCCAGCCCATACTTAGCAAGGTGCTTCCTCAGTTCCTCCATGCCAAGCACAGACTCCTGCACTACTATATCGTCGATATAGTGGTCAGTCCCTCGTCGGATCCGCTCGTCGAGCAAAAGAACCTTGCCTAGGATTTTGGTCATGATCCTAGGCGCACACGAAAGCCCGAAGCCTAAACGTGTCAGCACATAAGGGACCCCCTTATACTTCACGACCTGGTATTTCCACAGGTCCTCCGAAACATGGATTTGTAGGTACGCGGACTTGAGGTCAACTACCCCAAGTTTGCCACGCAACTGTCTCCACTTCCGGATTTTCTCGCCGCACACAGCGACCGCGTAACCTCCCTTGTGACTCTCGACAAACGCGTTCAGTTCACGGTAGTCCATGACTGGTGGCACTTTGTCCTTCGTTGGTTGCAACACGGCCAAAAGGGGGATAATACCCTCAATGGGCCGACTCCACCTTTTCAACCAACCTTTTGAGATCCAGCTCTCAATTTCAGCACAGTACCGCTCACGCAAATTAGGTGCCCGAGTACACTTGTACTCCGCGACCTGGGTCTGCAATCCTTTCGGAGATTCCCCGGACCACCGCCAGCTAACGGTCCAACGGCCTTGGGCAAAAGTGGCAACAAAATCGGGGTCGTCGACTCGCAGTGACACCAGATCACCACCCAACCCCGACAATGGTGCCACTCTTGCCACCCCTCATGCGCAGCCAGCCCCAGTATCCTGCCCTGCAGGTACTCCACAGCATCCACTCTGATAGGTTTTCCCCCACCTGACCGAATACTTCGCATCACTTCCTCTACAGACAGTGACGCCTCCCATGTGGTTAATGACATCGCCACCCAGCAAGCAGTCAACCCCAAGATTGCACAGCTTGTCCATAACAAGTGCCGTGACGCCGAAACAGTGTCCCTGTACACCGACGACCACCCAACACTGACCTTTCACATGAGACGCCTTACCATCCGCTGTCAACAGCGGGTGGCTCAGCTTAAGTCGGGTTGAGCCTGTCAACACCTGCGGACTTACCAGAGTCCTCTCGCTTCCAGTGTCAACCAGACACTGAAAACCGCAACCATTCAGAATTGCTCGAACGACCGGCATACGACTGCTCGTCGTAGGCGCTCCAGTCACCCCGGACAGCCAAGGACTGTCCCACAGTATACTCTTACTGCTTGCATGTGACCTCCAGCCTCCCCCTGTCACGCCAACACCACCTCGGGTCCCCCTGATGTTATGGGACCCCTCGTAAGCCTGGCTTATACGGTGTCCATATGAGAGGATGCGGCGCCCCGAGTTGCATCCTCCTGATGAAAACCCGGCTCATCCTCCGTGAGCCCTGCCGCCGCCCCAGGCGGTGGCCGTACAGGACAATCCCGTACAAAGTGCTCCCTGCTGCCGCACCGGAAACACCCGACCCTCTTGCCAGAAGAGGTCTTTTTTGCCCCCGTACCAGACGAAGGGCACTTAATACGTGGGCAGTCCTTCACCCGGTGTGGACCCCCACATCGAAAGCAACTGTCTTTGCTTCCCGGCTGCTTGCTAGAAACAGCCTCCAACTGCTTGCCAGAAGCAGTCGCCGGCCGGTTACCAGAACTGGCCGCTGAGCTAATTGTTGAGGGGCGACCCTCAACAGCTTCCGGGAAACCAACTTTCCCCTCACTCGGTTCAGCACCGAACCAAAATCAGCAGTATACGCCTGATCGTGCGTAACGGCCCACTCGTAGACTGACTCGGGCAGCCCTTCATAGAACTTGGTCCTAAAAACCATGTCCTCCAGCGTCACCCCCAGTCTACCGCCGAGCCGCTCCAGCCGCTCCAGGTACACGTCAACTGTCTCCCTGGATTCGAGTCAACAGCTGACAAAGCGACGCCATGCCTCCTGTCGAGGCATAGCGTACTCGGCAGTCAAAACTGCCTTCACGACATCCTACTGGGATGCCTCGCCCACCCTCATGCGTCCATGCACTCTGGCAGCAGTGCCATCGAGCATGTACGCAATCAGCGTGCACGGAGCAATGTGCTCCAACTCACACAGTCGCTCGTACTGCGAGAGCCATGCGGTTACTTCAAACGCACCATCACCGGCAAATGGCTGCATCTGCTGGCTCAGCCTTTCTAAAATAGGCCCTCGTGCCTCGTTCATCAGATTCGCTAAAAAGCGGCATCCAGAACCAGCGGCACTGTTACAGCGCTCGCGGCGCCCTCGGGTGGCTGACCACCTCCGCCATCGGTAGATGGCTCAGCCTTTTGGCTGCTCCCGGGCTCGCTCATGGCCCGCTCGTGCACACCTCAGCCCAGCTGAGTGGCACCACCTAACAACAAGGCAAAATAAATACAAATATACAAGGCCGAAATAGCTTGTAAGTTACCAAGTAAAAATAACGCAGTACCAGACTGCCAGCCGTGACACTCCAAAACCTCCCCTTATGTCACCCTTACTCCACCTGCACGTTTCACCAGAAAACACCGTAGTGCCAGACTACACCAGTAGGGTTACTCACGAGTCACCAAGACTCAGAAAGACTTAATAATCCTTTCTAAAATACGACAAGCACAGAGTCACAAGCTACGCGAACGGTGCTTGGATTCCCAATGACAACATGGCCATTTTTGCTTGTCCGGTGGCGCATGCCCACGAACCCTTCCGAGCTATCGGGGGGCACCACGTGACTACTAACTCACATAAGTTTTAATAGTATTAATTCTAAGCAACATCAAAAAGATGATATGTTTTCATTATTATTAAATTACCAAAAAACTTTTGATCCAATAAATTTGTAAAAATTAGATGAAAAGCACTTATGCTACTAACTTTCTTTTGTCTCTAGCAACAAAGCTACAGTTATCTTATCAATATTCTTCATTTTTCATACTGAGACATCACTGAAACAGTTATTAAAGCTTGCTGAAAAATATCGCAACTTTGCGCTATAACAAGACTAATATTTAAGTGGACTAACCTCATTCTGGTCAACTTTGAACAGCAACAAATGACTAGATTGGTTAACAGTATTGTAATCATTGATTTAGGCTTTTGCTGCGCGCATAGACTTTGGTATGACATATATCTAAGTTTTTCTATACTTCTTTGGAGGAATGATAACTCTTACATAGGATATATTTGAAGTGTAGATATTTAATTGATACTTAAAACAACATTTAACATCAATTAAAAACTGACACGTTTCAGGCTTAAATCTTCAACAAAAAGAATGAAATAAAAAAAAATTCACACCATGAGAGCAAAATTAACTTAATGCCAATAATTTTCAAACAAACTGTGCAAAACTAATGTAGCTATTTCTCAGCTAGCGAGTTATCTCAATATTAATGAATACAATTCATCAGTTGGTACATCTCAGTCAAAAGAAGGGCAGTGTAATGTTAGTTTTACAATAATTGGACTTGTCTCCTCGGCTAGGCTACTTATTTTATGATTTACTGTCAACCATTTTATGTTTCAGGGAGCAAAACTTGCTCCTCATCTAGCCCCATATTTGTGTGGTCCTCTCTTTCATGACACTTAGTGAGAACAAGCCTTATGTTCACCCTAGTAAATAAAAGGTCATAGAAATAGTCAACGTTTATTCTGACATCATGTCCTTCATGAATTAGTTCCATTAGTCTAGCCACAGTCTTCCGCTTTTCAATCCTGCAAAACAGACAACTCCTAGTTAGATAAGGTGAAACCAACCAAATGACTGTTTAGAATAAACAATTTTCCTAATATTGAGAAAAGAAAAGGAAGAAAAGAGAGTGGACTATAGTGAGAAAAATAGAGATAAAAGGAGGGAAAAAGAAAATGAAGAAAAAGAAAGTGAGAAATAAGTAACGAGAGAAGTGGATATGGAAAGAGAAAGAGAAGTAGAAAAAATGAGCAGTTGTGAGTGAAGGAAAAAAGAAAGGAAAGAGTGCAAGAGAAAGAGAGAGTGAGAGATAAAAAAGCAAAAAGTAGAGATATGAAAAAATAGAGGGAGAGAAATAGAAGGAGAGAAATAGAAGGAGAGAAATAGAGGGCGAGAAATAGAGGGAAAGCGAGAGAGAGAGTGAGAGAGAGAGTGAGAGAGAGAGATGGAGAGGGAGAGGGAGAGGGAGAGGGAGAGGGAGAGGGAGAGGGAGAGGGAGAGGGAGAGGGAGAGGGAGAGGGAGAGGGAGAGGGAGAGGGAGAGGGAGAGGGAGAAGGAGAGGGAGAAGGAGAGAGAGATACGGAGAGATAGGGAGAGATACGGAGAGATAGGGAGAGATAGGGAGAGATAGGGAGAGATAGGGAGAGATAGGGAGAGATAGGGAGAGATAGGGAGAGATAGGGAGAGATAGGGAGAGATAGGGAGAGATAGGGAGAGATAGGGAGAGATAGGGAGAGATAGGGAGAGATAGGGAGAGATAGGGAGAGATAGGGAGAGATAGGGAGAGATAGGGAGAGATAGGGAGAGATAGGGAGAGATAGGGAGAGATAGGGAGAGATAGGGAGAGATAGGGAGAGATAGGGAGAGATAGGGAGAGATAGGGAGAGATAGGGAGAGATAGGGAGAGATAGGGAGAGATAGGGAGAGATAGGGAGAGATAGGGAGAGATAGGGAGAGATAGGGAGAGATAGGGAGAGATAGGGAGAGATAGGGAGAGATAGGGAGATATAAGGAGAGGTAAAGGGAAAGAGAGAGTATGAGGCATTTCTTCAATCTACACTTACTGGTGGTCAAACTCAAACAGCGGCAACGCACGTAGTGTATCTTTTGACAAGTAAGGGTTGAAAGTGTGGGTAATAGGATGATTCGGATCATTCTCATATTGACACCCACCATCCAAGGTAACCTGAAAACCCACGTATGAATAGTTAATTTGTTTTTCAGTAAATAGTCGGCGAGCTTAAAAAAAGAGATAATATATATGCCATAGCAACTTTAGAGTTTAAACAACACAATAACATAGCAAGTTAGGAAAGTGTTCAAACTTATACTCTTCACGTCTGCCTTTGAATAGCCCACCACTAAATTACTTTGGTTTGTTGCACTATTCTGTTTATTTTCACCAAAAGCTACTAATACGAAGTACCTACAACCTTACAAAAGAACAGCATTGTAGTCCAAGAAAAATAACAATGGTACATCAAAGCTCTCAAATAAATTAGCATACAAAGCCAAGTATTAAGTCAACATATTTTACCTTGATTAGCTTATGGTAATGTACTAAATGCATACAGCACTGCAGACCTTACATAAATGATAAATATTTATATCATACAATCTCTTATCATGACAACAAATAACTTGCGTCCTCTACCACCAAATCTACCACATAATCTATCACTAAACAACTCCTAAACATTTCCATGTTTGAAATTATTAGGTGTTCACCAGGTTTCAATAGACTTCGTGCCAAAGGAGTGGTGTTTCGCAGTATGACTCATGAAAAAGCATCAATGACATGGTCTTATAGCTTTACTTGTGCATATTCAATAGCTGTCAAAATCAGTTACTGTGATTTTGTAACTATGATATTTAGGCCTATACTGTGTGTTTATAAACGTCTATAAATACTAGTCAGTTAGTATGTTGTATCAGTGAAATAAATGTACAACAAGAGATCTAGATCATTGGACAATGAGTAACAAGAGCTAGAAAAGGAATTACAAGTAGAGTATCAATAACATAATTTGAGTTAAAAAGGACCGGCACAGAGAACTTTTAAAATGCAGCATTTTGATTGATTGATTGTTTAACCAACGATAACTTGTCAAACCTCAACTTTTATGATCAGCTCCAAGATGTTCATTTCAGTTTATTAATAGTTGTCTGACCTACCAATAGTCAATAAATTTGTAGGAGTTGTCTAATCTATAAGTGGGAGAGTATTCTCGCTAATGACAACTTAAACTATCTCAAGTAATCTTAAGTTTTATTTTTGGCCAAAATGCTTTTCAGCTATCATATTGGTTATTTAATTGGCAAGAACTCACCCCTTCACACCTTAACAATCCATCTGCATCACAGAAGGCCCCTTTATCATGGTGAGCTTTAGAAAAGTAGTGGGAGTTGTAGTCCTCATCTTCTAGCTTTTTTTCCCACTCATCTAGAATCCTTTTGGCTACAGCTCTTTGAGCTGCATTTAGATTGCTCTCAGGTGAAAGCATGCGATTCTTTGCCTAAAATAATATGAAATTTAACCCACCTTTTGGTCACATCGTGTTGTTTTAATTCCAAAGCAGGTATCAACTTTTCAACTTTCCCTTGTTTGGCTGAATGAAATGAGATACCGTTTTATTAGAATATTCCAGCAAAATTCAACACCAAATATTTTCATAGGTGGTTTTTGATGGACTACTTTATACAAGCTACAAACATGTACACAGGGCAACAATTTGCAGATCAAGTAATATAAAAATATGGTAGGTATACTAATTATTATGATAAGCTTTTAATATTTCAACTTTAATGCTAGAAGTTTTACATAGGTAGTTTTTGAACAATAACATCTCTGTTTACTTCAACTTTGTACTACACAGCAGAATTCATTTATGAACATAAATAGAAGCTCTTAAACAGTATGAGAGTATCAGCCACTCGACACCTCAAGGCTGATATTCACAGAAATTAATAACAAGCTGATGTGTTTTGTAAACGGCCACAATAAGTAAATAGTAACAGGTGACAGGTTAAAACAGGTGATAAATGACAAGCCATAAACTAAAAAATTAGTTTACAAAATGTAATGCTACTTTAAAATATCCTTACTTATTAGCTGCCAAAATCCTTATTAAGATAGTGACTTTTCATTTCTGGAACATTTTCAAAGCATAAAATTAGCTTTGTCACCAGCCAATTTAGCAACTGAGATGCCAGCAATGTTAAAAATTTTCAAAAAGTGCAAAGCTAATGTAGGTATTTCTTAACTAGCAAACATTCTCGACATTAATGGATACAATTCATTGATTAGTACATGACAATGAAGAGAAGGGCAGTGTAATGTTAGTTTTCACAATAATACAATAATTGGGTTGTCCCCTCTGTTGCCTTAACTAATTTTTACTGTTAGCTCATTGTATGGAGCTGTTAAATAGCTTTAATGGGGTGGATAAAATATATATGTAACATATTATACATTTTACTAATTTAATTAAAAAATAGCTTATTAAATTTTATGTTATTACATGATTTAGCATCAAAAACTCAGTATTTTTTGCAAATACAAAGCAATTTTGCAGTATGCTAAGTAGTGAAATCATTTTCTCAAAAAAGGGAGTGCTGCTGAAAAAACCAATGGTGTACATGCACAGGCTTTGTGATGCTGCCCAGAGGTATTGTACGTTGTTTTGTACATGATTGCGTGATGCTAAAAACTATACAACTGTTTCAGATATTACACAGCTGTTAGCTACACCAGTAGTTTTATAGAAACACATAAGAAGACTATGGTTGTAAATGTAAGAATTTTGATGAACCAAGTATTCTGGCAATAAATAATATGTCTAAAAACTATGACAGGATTACCATATTGGAGAACGAATCCACTATAAATATATGTTAAAATTATAACTTT
Source organism: Watersipora subatra (assembly GCF_963576615.1). Lineage (NCBI taxonomy): Eukaryota > Metazoa > Bryozoa > Gymnolaemata > Cheilostomatida > Watersiporidae > Watersipora > Watersipora subatra. The sequence continues at coordinate 17,489,564 of NC_088716.1, forward strand.
AGTAATATTCAGACACAGTGTGACTGACAAATAAGAGCGTACAAATTTACAGTCAGTCAGAAATAGTCACATGATAAAGTTATTCGTATTGTATAAGAGAACAAATTAAAGGTATTTATAACTTTATGTTCAAAGTCTTATATTCATATGCATAAATACACGCTCCTAAATACTCTGACCTTGTTACATGTTTATTACTACTGTTTTCTTCTTGAAATACTCATATCATAGAAATATTCATAGTATAAACAAAAAACTACTCACCTTTCTAAGGAAATTTTTTATTCTTCTCCTAGAATTTTCCTCCATCCCTTGAGATTTAGTTTCCATATCCTTGAACCCACTGCCAAGTTCTGCAATAAGTAAATTCACGTATCATGACAAAGTGCACTATTTATTATTGCATAACTTTTGAATGGTGATTTTACTCAACAGACCTTTAAACCACTTAGGATCGTCTTCACGGCGTTCACCTAGATTTCTTGCAGGTGGATTACCTTTCAAGAGCACATCTCGAAGCAACGGGTCGTGAAAAAGAATCGGGAACACAAGATTTACATCTTTCTTTGACACACCATTCCATGTTTCCAAAAGACTCTTTATCTGCTTTGTCCGATCTAAAATGTGACAATTTCCAATAACTCAGATCTGTTAATCTGTGTGGTATTGCTACTACACAATGCTAACATAATCCTAATAAATGAATATATTTTATTTTGTTAAATACTCATATACATGTCTTCATCTCTTTAATGCTGACTTTCCTAAGATGAAATATCTTTAAGTTTTGCTGTCTGTCCAATTGAAACATTCAACTAAATTTTGCCATGCAACAGAATAATTATGTCAACAATTATATTATATCAAGCACTCAACTTTATACAATTTTACCATCTAGCAATTGATTTTCAACTATTGGAATCCTTACGAACAATTTTTATCCGTCAGGGTTAACATCACGAATGGCGGCTTGTAAGAAGACAAATGACGGCCAAAAGTTTGTATCATATCCTCGCTTTCTTTATTAATCTACAACATCAACTACACCAATGATGACCCTTTGATCCTATCTTCTGAGAGGATCAAAAACTCAGCAAAAAGTCAGTTTGTAGCCTTAGAACCTCAGCAATAGAAATGGGACTATTGGCAAAGAAACAAAGATACTTAATAGCTTCAAATTTTCCAACATTTAATCTAGTTCATACCTTAGGTTACTTTTAATCTACTTGTAGTTGTTTTTTGACCAAGAAAAGTGCTGGTGTGTGTAAGCTACAGTTGTACTGTAATTGGTCTATATCAAATGCATTACATTAAGAGTACCGTAAAACCTCTATTTGAACGCTATGGTGCTCTATTTTCCAACCCTTTTACTTTAATGGCAGTCAATTGAAGGTGGCATTCAAATGAAGGCTGGCGGTGTATTTTTCAAATAACCCCCCAGAGTTGTAGTGAAGCTAAAGTTGCCTATATTTTGCCCTCTCTTTCTTGTGGACCTTTTGAATGCAATAAATCGCTAACTTACCTCCAAATTGTCAAAGATCTCTAAATAACTTATGCATTAGGAAGCTGAGAAATATCTCTACCAGTTGATATCTATTGCTTGCATTTATTCTGAAATGGTAATATAGCCTGCGCCTTGCTTTGTAATTTGTTAAAGCTTTCAAATTTTTATTTCCTAAATTTGTCAACAGACCTTTAAACCACTCAAGATCTTCTTGACGGCTTTCAGCAAAATTTCCTGGACGTGGATTACCTTTCATAAGCTCTCCTCGAAGCAGCGGATAGTGAAAAAGAATCACGCCCAATGGTACTGAAGTGTTCTTTGAAACACCATTCCTTCTTTCCAACTGGTTCTTCACCTGATCTATCTGATCTAAAATGTGACAATTACAGATAACTCTGTTCTGGTCTATATAGTAGTATTTCTACTACACAATGCTAACATAATACTAATAAATTAATATATTCTGTTCTGTTAGATACTCATATACATGTCTTCACCACTTTAATGCTGACTTTTCTAAAATGAAGTATCTTTCGCGTTTGCTGTCGGTCCAATTGAAAAATTCAACTAAAATTTTGCTAAGATTGAAAAATTGAAACATTAAACTAAATTTGCTAAGCAATAGAATAATCATTGTCTACGAATATATAATCTTAAGCACTCAACTTTATATTTTCTAATCTAGCAATTGATTCGTAACTAGTGGACAGCTTACATACAATTTTTATTCTTTAGGGTGAATACTGTGTATCGTATGGTGATTGAAGACGGATGGCCGCTACGAAGATGTTCATCATTCTTTATAGTAATAGAGACATCTTCATATTCAATACTCTTAATAATCTTATTAGTCTTTCTGATTATTAATCTGATTAATAGTTCTTATTAATCTACAACATCAACTACATCAATGATGACTCTTTGATCTTATCTTCTGAGAGGATCAAAAAACTCAGCAAAAAGTTAGTTTGTAGCCTTAGAACCTCAGCAATAGAAATGAGACTATTGGCAAAGAAACAAAGATTCTAATTAGCTTCGAATTTTCCAACATTTAATCTAGTTCATTCCTTGGTTTACTGTTAACCCAAGTACCGACCATAAAAATGCAGTTGTTCTACATGTAGTTGATTTTGACCAGAAAATTGCTGGTGTGTGCAAGCTACAGCTGTACTGTAACTGGTCCCTATCAAATGCACTACATCAAGGGTATATCTATGTAACTTCATTATGCTTACAAAAGAACATCAGGAAAACTTAATCGCAGTTAAAACACTCCGGAGTTTAGATTAAAACAGCTTAGGAGTTGCAATGAGTAGACAACCTCTTGTAGCTTCTTGTCTTTTTTGTATCACGCCAACTAAATATCAGCATGTTCATTAAATTCAACTAGTTCTTCCAGTTATTTTTAGTAGAACTACAGGCAAAATGAACCTCAACTTTAACAAGTAAAGATATCCGTATTACAAGTGGCTGTATTTATAGACATATACATGTACACAGATTTCAATATGAGCTTAGCTAGTCTATTCTGTGAGTAGTTTTCCATCTCAAATTGCACCTCGCTATTATATATCTCCAGAAACAGTAACTTGCAGTGTTTGTACTTGTACCACTCACGAAAAATCGATCTGCGCTAAGTTGAAACAACCATATTATAGCCGCTGGCATTTTTAACAATTACAAATTTCTAATTTAACTTCTTTCGTTACAATTTCGGTAGCAAATATTTTTTAACAAGTAGTAAATCTATCGAGAATTATTTCATTATATAATTGTGGTTTATGATCTAAAAGATAATAGAATATTCTAATACATATCACTAGTACTAACAGGGAAATGCTAAACTGACTAAAATTGTAACATTCTCCAACCATTTAACTGTAAACATTGTGTATCTAACTTTTCCAGTGTTTTAAGTAGTTTATGCTACTCTGAAAAATAGACATGCAAGCTCTCTCAATTCCTCTTTCGAGCTAAAATAGATTAAATGGTATGTTGTTCTTTTCTTTAATTTAATAAACACCCTTGACATTTTAAGTTCTAGTTCACTTCCAGTTTCTGAGCAAAACTTGTCTCTACAACAAATAATCACGTACTACATCATTTAGCACATACATCTTATATTGTTCATTGGCACCAATTAACATGCAGCCACTGTACAGGCCATCATAGAGACACACAACTGCAGGACCTGAATGCTGGTTGCGCTTGCCATACGGTACAGCTCCTTTATTTTACTAAAAAACTTTTATTTGTTCAAAATCAATTGATACTCTTCAAGCCTGGGGCCTGTTATTTATTATGCTAACCTTTAACTATAAGCGGTGGCTTAGCAACAACTCATTTAGAACACATTAATCGTATATTAAACAACTGCTTTTCACTCATTCACTATGCAAATCATGTGAGCCTTGATTACGCGTCCGCTCCGCCCTGAGTGTCTGTCCTGAGAGTTGTTGACAGTTTCACTTTTTTGACTCTTTGACTTTTTGACTTTTTAGAAATTTGTAAGAAATCTTTTAAAAATTTGTGGGAGATTTTGTTTGACCAAACTGAACCCAGTGTCTGTCCTGAAGTCTAGACCTTTGCGCTCTATGTACAACGGAGTGACATTCGGTATTGAGAAATGTGAAAGGCTAATTCTCAAAAAAAACCATTCTGTGCACACAGATGGCATAAAAATAAATGCCTATTAGTACCACCAGAGATATAGAAAAAAGGGTGAAAGTACTTGAGGATTATGCAAAGCAGCATCAACCATGAAGCCGAAGTACATCAAAAATCCATTACCAAATACAAGAAACACGTTCGGCAGGTCTTACGAAGTCAACTCAATGCCAGGAATCAAATCATGGCAATAAATACGGACGCACTGCCATTGATAAAATATCCAGCAGGCATAATAAAGTGGACTGAGAAAGCCATCAAAGAAACAGATATAGCAACTCATAAACTGACTATGCATGGAGCACTGAACCCAAAATCTGATCCTGCTAGATTGTATCTCAATAGGAAAGACAGAGGTGAGGGACTCAAAAGTGTACAGCAGACAGTGAAAGAGGAAGAACAAAGCATTGAAACTTATGGCGCCTCTATGGCCACCTCGGTTGCTAGATGAAATTCAGTCGGCTGCTCCAAAAATGGAGCTTCACAGTAATGATGAGGAACTTGACTGGCACAGGAAACCTTTTTATGGTGCTTACCATCAATGGATATCTAAGTTTGAAAATCTCCACCAGACATATATGTGGCTGAACCAAGGAAACCTAACGGCCAATACAGAGTCGCTACTTCTGGCTGTTTAGGATCAAGTGCTCCCAACAAAGCAACTTCAAAGAAAAATCTATCACACCAGAAACGATCCTACTTGTGGACTGTACAAATATGCACTTGAGACCATCCAATCATCTAACATATCAGCAGTGGATGCACACAGCTAGCAGGAAACGCATACACTGCGTGGCATTATCATGTTGCAGGTGTACTTCACAGAAGTTTATGTGATGATTATGACCTTAATAAGCCACAACACCGCTGGGAAGCTCTTGGTCAGGTAAATGAGAATGATCGTGCTAAAATCTTCTGTGACTTTCACATCTGGACTGATAAGCATGTCCTTCCAACCCAACCAAATATAGTGGTGATGGACAAGGAGAACAAGAGGGCTATTATAGTAGGTATAGCAGTACCCAATGACTACAATATAGCCAGCAAAGAAAAAGGAAAAAGCGAGGAATTATCTCCCTCTTGGAGAAGAGATGGAAAAATGCTGAGATGTAAGAACAACTGTAATTCCAGCCATCATTGGGGTACTGGGCGCAATAACACCTGCGCATAAAGTGTGGCTTGCCCAGATATCGACGGCAATCTACTTAAGTGATTTGCAAAAAAGCGCAGTTTTGGGAACAGCTAAGATCTGGATATGAATGCTTAAACTCCCAGGTCTCTGGTAGGAGACCTGAGTTGGATAAAAAAATACCACCCAAATGGGTTAACCGAGGTGAATAGTCTGATTTTTTAAAATCTATATTTATATATATAAAAAAAAAGTTTCCTCATCCCGGTTAACCCGCATGGGTAGTACTTTCTTCTCTAACTCGGGTCTCCTACCAGAGACCTGGGAGTTTGAGCACTTGGCTCAAGATATTAGCTGTTCTCAATAGCGCATTTTTCTCCAATTCACCTGAGTTGATTGCTGTTGGAATCTGGGCAAGCCACATGTTATACGCCGGTGTTATTGCGCCCAGTGCCCCAATGACTACTGGGATCACAGTTGTTTTTACACTCCAGCATTTTTCAATCTCTTCTCCAAGAGGAAGATATTTCTCTACCTTGTATTTTTCTTTGCTGGCTATATTGTAGTCATTGGGTACTGCTATATCTATTATAGTAGCCCTCTTGTTCTCCTCGTCTACCACCGCTATATCTGGTTGGTTTGCTAAGACAAGCTTGTCAGTCCAGATGACAAGCATGTCCTAGCAAATTAACATATTTAAATATAAATATATATATATGTATACATATATATATTTATATATATTTTTATATATGCATATGTACAATTATGCATTATTTATGTATTTTATATACTGTATGTTATATATAGAACACATGTATTATGTAGGTATACATATACATTCATAGAGATATTATTATGAAGAACAGCTATGATATTGAAGTGAGTACTCAGACTCCCAGGTTTCTGACAGGGTTTCCTACCTCAGCTTGAGTAGACATTACAACCCACTTTAGATAGTATTTAATTAATAAGTATCATATACTTATTCATTGTATTATTATTGATTATAATATGACCTATATATGATTACTTACTAAATTAATACTAACTAGTATGCTTCTTAGCCCCATGTGCAGTGAGACACTGTCATGAGTAATAGTTATTTGCATATTGGAAGAAGTAGTAAACTGACTGAGTTGTGTAGTGGTAGAACATGCTTTTGAATCTGGTTCTTGTTCAAGGACAGACGGAAGGGCAGAAGGACATACACTACTTTGATTATACTAATGATTAAAATATTATGTTTTTATTAGATGTATTTTCACTTATTATATTATAACGTATTATACTATTACGGATTATATTACTTCTTCTGGTATTCTTGCTTATACTATTACCAGTATCGTTAGTCATTGCATCCAACCAAAGTTTGAAAACAATGAATTATTTTAGGTTTATTGAAAAAAAGCATAGTAAACATTACCAGAGAAACATATTAGTGAACTACAATTGACATAAGTATGTCTTTATATTGCCCGGTTGTTGATGGCAGGCCTTTATTTATTTTCTCATTTTTGGCAGGCCGCAGTCTGCTCTCCTAACTCTTACTTAGCTGGACTTCTTGAGCGACCGTAGATATCCACACAAAGAATAACAGCAAATATGTTGGCAAATACCATTGCAGGTTCACCAAAAGATCTTAAATGTAAATCAAAATCAATGCGATGTTCAATGCTAAGTCTATGCAATAGGCAGGGTATTAGTCAACCATTTTTATCTAATAATGATAACACATGACAGAAACAATTTTGTAAATATTGTGATACTGTCTATGTGCTCAGATAGTTAAGAGACACAAGTATGACGCCTTGTCATTATTAGTACTCTGGCAGTTTGGTGCGTCATGAGAGATTCTCAGGTATGATAACTAAATGAAAATTTCTTTTAGACTACAGCAAAGATGGCATTTAGTGTGGGTCATAGCGCTCTAGTCGGACACCCCTCTTTTTGTAGGTTTCACTCCAATATAGAGCAATATTTCTCTCAACTTTTAGTCTCAGCTTTGAACCGATAGATGAACTAGTACTTTGGCAGTCTTGTTGACCATGAGAGATTATCATGTGTAATAGCTATGTGCACAATTATTCTTAGACATGGAAAGGTAGTCAAGTGACGTAGTGGGTAACGCACTTAGACATGGAAAGGTAGTCAAGTGAAGCAGTCGGTAACGCACTTAGACATGGAAAGGTAGTCAAGTGACGCAGTCGGTAACACACTTAGACATGGAAAGGTAGTCAAGTGACGCAGTCGGTAACACACTTAGACATGGAAAGGTAGTCAAGTGACGCAGTCGGTAACACACTTAGACATGGAAAGGTAATCAAGTGACGCAGTCGGTAACACACTTAGACATGGAAAGGTAGTCAAGTGACGCAGTCGGTAACGCACTTGAATGCGAATTGTAATATCCTAATTTGATTCTTGTGCAAGACACCTTTTGCTTTGATGCCCTTAATATGGCTTTAGACCAACAAACAGGCAGACACAGATTTTATTATAGTGAAAATTAGCCATAAAATTGCAAGTTGAAAAAGCTGAAAAGGCTGAAAGCATCCTCTTTACAAGTAGATGCCCTTTACCTGTACTAATGAAAAGATTAATACACTAATTTTAAAGATACACTTTGAGTCGTAAGTGGAAAACTGTCTGTCTGTCTGTCTGTCTGACAGCTATGAAATCCAAATGCGAATGATTAAGTTGAATGAAACAAACAGAAATGACATTCATGGGAAAAACATAAAAAAATGGTTGTTAAGACTTTTTGTTTTAGAAAAATTATTTCAACTTTTTGCTTTCAAGAACCTATATTAACAAAATTAAATTTTTCATTGTGCACATGCATTTGCTAGTTTGCCTGTTTTCTTGTTTGCCTATTCACATGCTCGTCTGATTGCTTTCTTGTTTGCTAGCTTGTTTCCATCTTTATTCATATATTAACTTCTGTGTCTGTATGTTAGTGCGCATGAACACTCAGCCTTTTCATATTTTTTTGTCTGATTTTATGTAAACTTCACAAGATTATATGCTTCTGGTTGTCCGCCAGGTCGCCAAAATAATTAGTTCTACAACTCTTTCTGGTTTCTGACGAAACACTTCTTAAACATCTAACAACAGGCTACTTTATTGAAAATGTTTAAATTTCTATGCATAATCTTGCTCGCTTTTGATTATATGTATACAGCAACTTCACAGCTAGATGGCACAATGGATTGAATGGCACCACAGATGAATGGAATAGCAATAAAAGGAGAACTTTCATCGCATTGTTTGACTTAATGAATGCAACTAACAAAGTTAGTCCAAGCTTCGCTTAATTTGAAAGCTGAGAAAAAGCACGTTAGCTTGCTCTATTAGCATTTGAACGCGTCATTATGTCGAAGCAGGGGTGCTTTTTACTGCTCGCTCTACTCTCAATATCAGCTCTTCTGATCGTGTTTAGTCTTCAAAACCAGACATTTTCATCTGTTACACGACTTTCTTTTCTAGGTAAGACTGTAGAATATACAGACCTTTCATTGTGCAAAGCATCTCTACTAGCAACACATGCGATATAATATATTTTTAACAGTTTTATAAACGAAGACATGATGTATATGTAGTTTGATTAAGTAAAATTTATTATCAAACAGCAACCAATCTTTCAGGGTTGTTTTTATGTTTTGCGTATCACTTCAGTGGTACCACTGGCTGCTATTGTTACTGATATTTGGCATAAAAGGGCTAAATTTTTGACCTTCTATTGAAAAATTATGCATTGCTAGTTGGAAAGAGTTATTACAGAGTCCTTTGGCCTTCTCATTGTAACAATTATTATAAACAGAGCAGAAAAGAGGTGATCTTGTAAGTTTTGCTGGTTAATAGAACTTGCATGAACACTTATGGGTGAACAATCAATTACATGTAGCTCAAATATTCAAGATTCAGTTTTCAAAAACGAAAAGCTGTTAAGAGTTTGAAGTACAACAAAATTTTACCTGGTTGTTTGTAAACTCATGTGTATTACTAGTGACTTTTCAATGTCAGCCACTCTACTTTAATAAATGGAGTTAATAGATCGCAAGTAATAGTCTTGTTTTAGCAAATTTATAGTTTTGTATTTTCTGTAATTGATCTCTAAGTTACCAACGTGATACACTGAAACTTAATTTTTATCGAGCAGGTTGCGTAAAGTTTATTCCTATGTGCGCATTTTCATAGCAGCACATGTACAAAATACTTGTTCGGAGTGCTACTTGCTCTCAAAATTCGACAGTAAAAATCACATTTTCACAGGAACCAAGATACATGTAAGCTTCACGTAAAATTACGTTTTCACAGGAACCAAGATAAACTTCATGTAAACTGAACGCTGATTTATAGCCCTAACCTCACATTGTATTTACAGACTAACCAATAGCTTCCATTTTTTGTTTACATCAATTAATATAATGTTTTCAAAAGCAAAGTTTGTGAAAATGTGTATCCTTCTAATACGAAGTTTTGGTATATAATTTGCACCAAAGCATACTTTCTGAAAGGGATATGTTATTAGCAGTACAAGATATTTCCTCTAAGGTATATATTATTAGTGCTACAGGATAATTCCTCTAAAGTATATATTATTGGTACTACAGGATACTTCCTTTAAGCTATATATTATTAGTGTTACAAAATACTTCCTCTAAGGTATATATTATTAGTACTAAAAGATACTTCCTCTAAGGTATATATTATTAATACTAAATGATACTTTCTCTAAGGTATATATTATTAATACTAAAGGATACTTCCTCTAAGGTATATATTATTAGTACTAAAGGATACTTCCTCTAAGGTATATATTATTAATACTAAATGATACTTTCTCTAAATTGCATACTACTAGTACTTCAGCATACTTCTTTGAATTTGTATATCAATTGACTAAAAGACAAAGTTTGTTAAAAATTATATTTCTAATCTTTTACTCAGTAAAAAAACCTGATGGCAAAAAACTAGCATATATTCTCAGTGGCTCTTTCTAAGATATCAACGGCTCTGCAATTTGTTGTTGTATATGTATTTTTGATGAAATATGTCGTTTTGTTCCAAAAATACATCTTTATTTTCATGCAAAATTGAATTCTGTGCTTTTTTAGGTCAACTATGAACACTTTCAGTAGAAATATTACAAGAGCTGCAGCTCATAGAAGGTAAAAATTGTGAGTCATATTGAAAGGAGCAAAGAGCTTTTTTGTTTACTGGAAAATAGTTCTTTCTTATGATTTACATGTAGTTAGCAACACACAGGGAGTAATCAATTGTATCAACAACTTTCGGCTGCTGTTGTTTGCCGTCCCTTGATAGTTGAGTAGAGACTGAGTTGTTTGGCCAGTTTGAAAAGATAAGCATCAGCTTACACCAAATGTTAATCGTATTTATTAAAAAGGTGTCGACTATTCTGTATCATTTGCAATTGTTTTTGATGCTTGAGTTGATTTGACTGTCAGGATATTTCAAAATTATAATTAATAAACATGAGTTGGATCAAACATATCAAATCAAATATGACTATGGCAACTATAGTTGTAAAGATATTGGACAGAATAGAGAGGCATAACGCTGTAACTTGATTGCAACAGCTGATTTCAACTATAACAATAATAGCAACTAGTGACTTCATTCTGCACATATTTTTCTTCAGAGTATTTTTATCAAGTTTTACTGATTTTAACCTTGAAACATCCTGGCCATTAGATTATCTCAAACATCAAAAACAATTGCAAATGATGAAAAAATACCCATACTTTCTGATAAAAAAAAACAATTTTGTGGAAGTTCATTTTCAAATTATATTTATTTTCCACAGATCAAGCAAGAAATCTATACTCAAAGCTTTAGTACATTATCCTAGATATGTTTACAGGAAAAGTTTTAATTTTGTAGGACAGAGCAGGCTGACAGGTTCGGAAACTCTAGCTAAGCCATATGAAGTTGGAAAGGGAATCGTGTACAAAGCTCTTGACAATTGTCACAAAGCAAAGTTTCTCGATGAATATAAAAATCCATGCTGGATTAATCAAACGTGAGTCATAAAATTTTTTGTCATATTCGATATTACAATATTGCCAAAGTGAGAATTTTCTATTTGTAGATATCTGAATGTAATGGCCAAGTGGTTCGGTTTAACCAAAGCTCTAAAGTAGTCACTAGCAAGTCATTTATGCTGTTAATCTCTGCAGATCTTACTAGTTATATTCAACTAAAAAAAGGTGTGCCAGCAGCAACGTTTCTACAGTTTAAAAAGCAGTTACAGCACAATAACAAAAGGTGTAAATCATTTTTGCATAATATTCAAAAATGAATCACAACGGTTTAGCTTCTCAGTGGGAGAAAGGGCCGGTAAAGCTAATGATTACCAAAGATTCAATTAATTTAATCCCTAAAATTTGCTAGAAAATATTTAGTAACTTGAATCTAGGATTAAACATTTCAGAAAACTAGACAAAGATTTGTGAGCGTATAACTACAATTATTGAAACTCTTAAGAAGAGAAGTAAAAAGTTTCGAAATGTTTACACTACCCTTCAATGCATTCATTTTGCTGCAGGAGAACAACCTGCGCAGCGAGAGTTATGCTTCTTGGCTTTCATAAAGCTGGCACATCAGATATGATAGACTGGTTTAATAATCACCCTGCTGTCACTGGTGAAACGCGAGACTATTTCATAAATAACTCTTCCATGACAGACGATTGTCCCTTGAAGTGGATGGAAACACATCTCAGAAATCCACGGTACATATAAAACCTATTCTAGTTTGGTTTAACGTTCCGAACACTGCATGTTTTCTTTGCAAGAGATTTTATGCAGAATTTTATAAACTATATATTTTATGAAAGTTTTATTAAAGAACCATCTCTTTTTACACAAATATGTATTTTAGTGCAAATAAAATATAAAATACTTTAAAGTTAACATGTACCACCGTGCAATGGTGTATAAGTTTAATTTGTTACAGACATCTTCAAAAGAAGAAAGATATCTTTTGTGGCTGTCCAGGATGTGCAATAATCTTTAAACTCCAAAAAGAGAATAAAACCGACATTTTATGGCGGAGCGCTGCACAGTACTTGTCTTACACTATGCTTGACACCTCTCGTTATATTATAACCATGCGAGAGCCTGCAGATCGGATGATATCTAATTTCTTCTATGAGCACAAGGAAAATAGGGTATGTGCTTTTATTGAACAATTATTGGTATTTGTAGTATGTGTCAACATACTGTATGTTTGATGTACTGTAAGATTAATGATGACGCAACAACTATAAGACTATATAAATTGGTATGCAAAATTTCTGAAACAGTAACTACATGTAAATAGTAAAGAACGAGAACAGGATTCTTAGAAAATGGTACGTGCTTCTATTGTGCAAACTTTGACAATTGTAGCACATGCGTCGAGCTCAAAACATTAATGACTTATTTGTTAACAACTTCGCTAGGGAGCACATCATTCGATTAGCTATCAATGACCAAATCCCACAACGCAAAAAAGAAGAGACTAGATTGCGCGACCTTTAACAGAAAACTGCACTTATCTAACTTATCTATATTTGTTGAAATTGTCAGTTGCACCTTTTTGAAGTTGTGCTCCCTAAAATTTAATTTATATCAACTCGAACAACTCTCATTGACACTATACTCTGTCAATTCTTGTTGACAACTAATTTCAACAATACCTCTTCACTGGATATTGTGCTGGACGCCAGGCCATGACATTGTAATTTGCGTAGATGTTTTTATATGTTATATATTGCATGCTTTGTTGTTCTTTTTATTATATCATAATTAATTTGTCCATATACTATATCGCTATTATGTCTTCGTTTATTGCTGTATTATAACCATGCGAACGAATTAGCAATTCTGTTAATAACCAATGTTATACATGTTTACTCGGTTCCATTAGCCAGAACAAGAAGGTTTATTGTATATAAAGGAGCGTGCTCATTCAGTTTGTCAAGCAAATAGCCATATGCTTCTTGGTTAGTGGAATTTCTTTCTGTTATAAAACCTGAAAGAAACTACACATATTCTCTTCTCTGTATGAATTATTCCAGATAGTGCCAAGTGCAGGCCCGCAGTTCCTTTACACTGGTGGCAACAGTGTAATTGAGCCAAACCCTGCAGGCAATATCTAGAAATTTTGAAAATAAAACTCTGGTAGACTTCAGTGTAGATAAACCGGAGTAGTATGGCAACCATCGGAAGTTCCAAATCTGGCTAAAATAGCTGTACGGCTATCCCCAACACTCGTAAAGAAACCTGGTGTTTTAGAATAACCAGTTTATACAGCACTCCAGAAAAAACGTTGATGACAGACACTACACCAACTGTTCTCCATTCTGTAAGCCACTCGATACTGCCAAAAAAATTAGGCACTCCAAGTCGGACTACGATTGCCTAAAACAGTCCTCTTTACTTAGAAAGAAGCTCAAGTCATGTCTAAAAGAAGGGCAAGAAGTGTAGACCAGGACACGGACCGACTAGCTGACGACATTGCACAACTTGTCAGATTAAGTCGGAACCCGGAACCGGCCTCCCTGTTCAAAACGCCCGATTATAAAGATGTCAGAGACCCAGAATACCTCATTAGCAGATTTAGAAAAATCGCAGCTGCAAATAAGTAGGCCGAGGCAGCCAGCACAGTGCACCTTAGAGAAGTTTTGAAGAAGAGACAGAGTCTTGTCGAAAGGCAATCAGAGTGGTGGCCATCTTTGAAACCATCCGAGCCTGATTTAGACTATTTTTTGACAAGCTTTAGCAGAATCAAACAGTTTAAAAACAAGAACCCAAACCTCCCTGCAGGAACAAGCAATAGAAATGGAATGGCTAGTCCAAATAGCGTTCGCGGAACTGCCCGAACTGTTAAGAAGCAACAAGACAAAAGAGCACATCTCAAACTCCCTAAACTACCCTGCCCTACAGCACTATCTCTTAGCCGTACTCACGGAGACTCTCGCCAACGCAATACAGGCTGTAGGAGAAATTATTCATACCAAATCTGGAACAAACGCAACTCTGGGCAGAGCCATCCAAACTGTAGTAAAACAAATAGAAGACTCAGAGGCCAATGTGAGACATGGTGCAGTACGCAATGTCGAATGTACTGCTATCCACAGTAAAGCAGCTAGGGAAAGAAGTTGAGCAGCTGCAAAACAAACCAACAGAGGCTTCAGAATAAGGAGTCAGGAAACGTGAAAAGGCCAACGCAGTAGCACTTACTTACCCGCATAAATGGAGCAGCCTCAAGCAGCTCCTTTTGAGAACAGAAAACCTGCTCAAAGGCTCCTGCTGTGGCGTCCACACTAGTTGGTCAAATTAGTGAAGACGTTTTTCTTGGCATGCCCTTCTGTATGGCACACCAATGCTTGATGGAGTTTAAATGACCCGTGGTGAACGTAGATGGGAAGCCATTGGCTTGTACCCACCGAACAGGGAAGCTTTTACAGAACAAAATTTAGGTAATTAGGAACGTGGCTGTGCCAGCTAGGACTGAGGTTGCAGTCAGGTGTAGGTTGACCACACAAAATTTCTCCCCACTCTAGATAATAGAAGGAAGACCTAAAGGCTCACCTTTAGCTACAAGCCTGAATGAGCCTGGAGCAGATGGAAATGCGTTGGTTAGGTGTGTCAACCTGAACCCCCAACCTCTGACCATCTATTCGGGAACTACCGTAAGCGCTTACACTAGTGTGAAAGTGCCTTCTCCTATTGCCGGAACCCCTACCCTCAAGGGAGGCCCTGCTGTGCCAATCACCCGAGTCGAGGCCAAGCAACAGATCCCCGAGCATCTCCAGAAACTATATCATGCTGCCAGACCCTCATGCGAAGACACAGATCAGACTAGAACGTCTGACCAAGTATGGGTCAGTTTTTAGCACTGGATATGACGATATGGGTAAAACTTCACTCATAGGGTACTCCATACTCATAAAAGACGAGACCCAACCTATTCGTCAACCTCCTCACTGCCCAAGGCTTAAAAAGGAGGCAAAAGCTGAAAGTCAGGTACAGGACCTGGTGACCGGAGGGTTGATTGAGCCGGCTGGAGGAGTGTGGAGCTCACCTATTGTATTAGTTAAGAAGAAGGATTGAAAATGGCAGCTCTGTGTGGTTTACAGAATGCTCAATGCAATAACAGAACGATACGCATACCCCCTTATTTGGATAAACAAAAGCCTGGATGCTTTAGAGCCAATATTTTAGTACCCTCAATCTCGTCAGCGGAGAGAGATAGGTTCGGCTAGACGAAAAGCCAAGGAAGAATCAGCCATCCTCACTCACTTGGGTCTGTGGAAATGGAGAGTCCTTCCTTTCAGACTGACTTCCACTTCAGCCACCTTTCAGCAATTGATGGAGAGAGCTTTGCACAGACTTCACTGGCAGACATTATCATTGTATCTGAATGGTGAGATTGTTATTGCACCTGATTTTGAAAATTACCTCCAGCGGCTCGAGAAAGTGTTCAAGCGACTACGGCAATCCATTCACAAGATCTCATCGACAAAGTGCAAACTGCTGCAGTTCCAATTGCGCTACCTTGCCCACATAGTAAGTAGTGAAAGGGTGGCCACAGACCCAGCTAAAGTGAAGGTGGTGAAGAGGTGGCCCATCCCGCAGGGAGTCCGGGAAGTGCAAGGGTTCTTGGGTACTGTCGGGTACTACCGGCAGTACATCTCAAGGTTTGCCACCATTGCGAAACTCTTCCACCACTGGTGGAGAAGGAGCCATGGCGATGGACCGGCAAGGAGCAGGCAGCATTTGAAACCCTGCGCTATCGCCTTACCACTGCGCCCGTGCTGGGGCATCCGGATCCGGAGAATACCGTTATCCTGGGCACGGATGCCAGCAGGTGCAGAGTAGGAGCTGTGTTGTCACAGCAGCATTTCGACCAGAAACAAGTGCTTGCTCATTATAGCAAAAACCTCAATCCCTCAGAGCGAAACTATTGTGTGACACATAGAGAGTGGATCGCAGTGGTCAAAGCGGGAAAACACTTCCGCCCGTACTTATATGAACAGGAGTTTTAGCTTTGCACAGACCAGGCCCTCTGCAGGAAAGAGCCCTCTCACCAGGTGGCGTGTTGGCTAGAGGTGCTAGCCGGGTTCAAATACAAACTGGATCACCATGCGGGATTGAAGCACGGCAACACTGATGGCTCAAACAGACAGACGTGCAAAGATTTTCCACAGTGTGTCCAGATAGGGTACCTCGATGAGGCCAAAGTTGGTTGGAGTTGAACCAAGAAAACCAGGAGGATGCTAGGGTGATCAGGAGAATCCATGCTCTGTCAGGGATGGCTAGGCCTGTGTGCGAGGTGGTCGGTCAACGGGTGCAACCCCTGTTTCCAATGAAGTTATCCACTAAGTTTTCAAAGTTAACCCAAGACCGGTCGAGGCCATTCTGGGACTCCCTGACATCAAACGGGTAATGACCCAATGTACTAATAGTTGTCACCAGAAACCACATAAGAGCTAGGCAGAGGTCACCAGAAGCGCTCACAAGATGACCAGCTACGCGGGCCAGCACCCTGCTCCCGCAGGGCACAGGCCGGTTCGAGGTCAGTCGAAGCCAGCCTGGGGCCCAATGTCTCAGCTCAGCAAACTAAACCGTTTGCTCAACTGCAGAGCAAGGGCAAGAGTGCCGTAGCCATAATGTACCCAGCACTTCGAAGTGACACCAAAGTCCCTATGGATCAGTTGGAGTTGGGGAGCTAGGAGCTCAGGGTTCTGCATCGCAGGAGGGAATCTCTGAGAATCAGGCATGTTAGCGTGCTAAAAGCCAGAGTGGCCCTTCATGGTCGAACCTGATAGTGTGCCTTGTGCCCCCCGCCCCGGCTATGAGAGAGCCAGTTATTTGGCCGGCACATGCCATGACCCACTCCAGGAGGGGAGAACGGTAAGCCGCCTCCAGCTTACTTGGTATTGGCCTTGACTGACCGCCACTGTTCGCAGTTTAGTACGAAGCTGTGAGGTGTGCCAAGCTACCAAGCACAGAGGAACTAAGCCTGCAGCAAGCCGGCAGCGATTATACGCTGGCCGACCTCAGCCGAAGGTCGTTGTTGACTTGGTAAGCCCCTCCTCACTACATGAGAGACAATAAGTGGACATTAGTGTTGTCAGACCACTTTACTCCCTGGCAGGATGCCATTGCCATTCTGGAAGCCACGGTTTCAGTGGCCTTGATGAAAAAAGTGTTCTGCTATTTGAGATTTGCAGAGTAATAACATACAAACAAAAGCGCTCAATTTGAGAGCCAACTGATGGAGACGCTCTGCCAGCTCTGGAAAGTGAGCAAGACACGAACTACTCCCTACCATCCAAGGCAAATGAAATCATGGAGATGTACAACCGAGGCCTGGCAACTCTCTTAGAGCCATGTTGTTGGAACGAGGCCAAGAGGAATGGGATGAGTCTCTGCTCCAGCTCGTGCGAGCGTACAAGGGCGACCCTTCACAGTCACAGGTAAGATGGCCAACTTAAGGTTGTTCGGCAGGGAGTTGCGTCTGCTTGACCAGTTAGAATGTCACCCGCTCCCACTGTCATGCATCTGCCAAGGACTACGTGCTGCGGAGGCAGCAAAGGTTGGAAAAAATGCATGAGGCCTTTAAGGCAAAAATGGGGACTAAGTAAGCAGATCATGAAAAGCCACTGGTCTTCGCACCTGGGGTTGGGTGTGGTTAGTAAACAGGCGGCGACGAGGGAGACAAAAAGTAAGCTACAAGCTAAGTTTGTGGGTCCCTAAAAAGTCAAAACCGCCTGTTCTGACTACACCTACATGTATGTGGTGAAAAGACAGGGCCAAACCTCAACTCACCACTAGTCTTGGTTGAAACCTTATCACGCCAGCCCTTGAAGCTCTGGCCGCGTTCCAGCAACGATTGAGGCTTGAAGAGGGCCAAATATGAAAGGAGCCAAGAAGTCTCGGCCCTCACGAAGAAACTGCTTGCAACCTGATGAAGAATTAATGGAGTTTCTTTTCCAAATGCGTCCAGCTGATAAGCTCGACGAATTGGGAAAGGCAACTCTACAAACCAATTCTGAGGAAGAAAACTTGTGCGACAGTTCAACTTCAGACCTCCTGCATCACCTCCCCAAAGCAAAGTCAGAGAGGAAATAAACCCTTCTCCTCTAGAAAGCCATGGTGAGTTTGCTATGAACCTGGACTCTAGACACCCAGCAATGTCCCCCCAGGCCGTGGAAAACCCCCTCATTGCTACAGAAGACCTGAATCATTGTTTGTCAAGTACTAGAAAATGCCGGAGCGATACAGTGATTGGGTCCATCACACAACGAAAGAATGTGACTACCTAGCCACAGACAAGATGACCCGGGAGCTTAGTTTAAACCGCCAAACCACTCTATTGGGACAGCCTCCAGCTGGTCACACATATTCAAGCCATGCCGTGATGGCTTCAGGAAGAAATGAGACAGTCCCAAAAGGCAGCCCACAGTATCAGAAACAGAATACCCTAGCTACTGATGACAAAAATTTGAATGATCAAGAAATTAGCTACCTTGAACACCATATTAAGCAATTTGAGATGTTGGCCCTATATATTATTATGAGAAGAGTTAGTTAGTAAATAAAACCGCCAAGTTTGTTTTGACTCAAACTGAAGCCACTTTTAGCACAAACTAGCGAACCAAATCTGTCTTAACTCTTTGCATATCATGAGCCCCCTAATGTCAGTGCGGTTGGTCAAAAACTGAATAATGCTGCTTTAGTAGGTTTTATACAAACCCTTTTCGATTAGTGAGTAGCTAACTAATTAGCCTATCTTATCCGTACTTAGATGAAAGAAAGCTATAATTACTCGGATGCCTCAGATAATGAAATAATATTCCCATTGGCTCAGGTTTGCATCTGAGCAGTGCAAAATCTAATGAATCAGATTTTGTATTAGGTTAATAAAAAATATGTTTACAGCCTATTCCGAGCGTAGTTTCAATTCTGAAAAAACTACCTTTTATTATAATTTGATTTTGAGCAATGACCAGTTGTGTCATATTCAGTACAGCAAGAAAGACTTTACTAATTTTAGGTATACATTATTTAATGAATAGGCATAGGCATTAATGTCATAGGCTATAATAGTAACAACCTAATGGTTGAAAAAGTGTCCGAACTCATTCTGCAACACATTTGTAGCATTTTTTGGCATTACCTATTGTATATTTTCATGCTAATTTATTTAGTATAAAAACATTTATATAGACTATGTGGTTCAAAGGTTATGATGTTTGATCCGCCTTCTTGTCAAGTAATAGGTTTTACATGATACTTGAGTATGTCTCAGTAATGAAAATGTGTTTTCGATGCAAGATTTTGAGGTTGCTATTGTGTTAGCTGACACGTTTTGTGAACACTTATCACTAGATTTTCGTTTTTATTTAAAAAATTAGGAAAATATGTTTGTACCAAAAGGGGAACAGCTTTCCTAAACTAAAAAACATTTATATAAAGTCCCAGATTCATTTTCACTGATCAGACTTTCAACTTGGTGTTCAGAATACGACGAATGATTTGGGTTTTTATGAGGGACTAAAGGTTTTGTTCTAATTTTTTCTATGATGGTTCTTAATAATATTAACTTGTAAAAGATATGTTTATCTAAATAGGAAAAGCAAAGCAAAACAAAAGAAGTTATTAAGCTCACAGAGTGTATGAAATAATTTCTTTTTTTCAAACTGCGTATGTCAAAAACATCATGTGTATGCACCAAATCTTTTGTTGCCTTATGGCAAAGTAACTTTTCAGAAACATTGTATGAAATAATAGCAGGGATTTTTAGGGCGCACCATAATTCATTTTCTAACTCTAAAGTTTTTAAGCATTTTCTTCAAAACTTTGAAAGCGCCAACAGCAAAATTAGTAGTAACTGAATCTGTTTTACCCTTTGTAATCTCTTGTTTAACTCGATCAGTATTTTGGCGTATAAAAAACTGTTTAGCTAATATGCTCACGCAGATGGTATTAATGTCATTCTGACTAAGAGAGAGTGAAAAATATATGCGAGATTAGCATCACTTCACTCATAAAAATATTAGATTTATCTTCTTCCGACTAGCTAATTAGACCACTTTTTCTTTTTCTGAGCGGCACCTTCAATAGACCACCACTATAGTGTGAGAGTTAAACATGCAGTATCATGGTGCTCAAATAGATGTTTTACAATAATTGTATCTGTGTCAAAAGCAGGGTGTGATTGTTTTCGCCAAACACACTTAACATATTCCCACCTTAGAGTATTGCCTCATAAAAAAATTGTTGTTGACTCTTTTAGATGCAAAATTCTGTATTTGATGTTGTTAATCTACCACCACTAGGCGATGTTTTAACGGAATATTATATGAATTTTTAAAGGATGTTGTCATCGTTCTCCTTCAAAGCCTCAACTCAATTTTTGGTCAAATTGCTATCCCATTTTCTATGCTCAGCTTTCTACTGGGTTTTTTAATTCATGGCATCGTAAAGGTTTTGTGCGACCTTCACTTTCCTCCACTAGTACAAGACTTGGTGTGTCAGTTTATACATATATTTTTTGCTTAGTTCATGAATTGTACACGAATGCTCAAATAACAGGCAATGAACAGGCCCAGAACAGCTCTGCTCTCTACAGCAAGTGTTCGTGCTTATATAGCTGGTAGGCCCCATCTCTGTTCTACTTGGCTGGGCCCGGTTTGGCTCGGCCCGTCCCGCCTTGGCTCAGCTTGGACTCGACTCAGTTTTGTCTTGACTCAGCTTTGGCTTGGCTCAGCTTAGCTTTGGCTTAGCTAAATGCAGGTAGACGTCATCCATAACACACTACCCTCCATTGGCGATTAGGGTCTCCAATTTATGTCTTGAGGGAGCACCAGTTGGGCCAGGGCTTCATGCTAGTGGGCTCCGTAGCGGAGGTGCTCTACCTCTTCCAGCAGCAGCTGGCACCCCTGGCCCTCCAGGTGTCCTTGCCACAGAATCGTCTGCATCGTCTTGGCAGCCTTCGTCCAATCCTGGGCATCCTGAGCCAACAACCGGGCCCGGCTGCGCTAAGTCTGCAGGAGGGCCTGGCTAGCCGGGGTCCGTCCCACATCTTGGTCAGCGTGCGTGGTCCGGCTGGGTCCAAGGCCATCTGGCTCCTTTTGGTTGAGGCTGCGCGAACCCGGGCTGGGAGACGCGACTGTGTCCTGGCCTGCTGGGCTCCTCTTCATGGGCTACAGCGTCTCCTTCCTCCAGTAGTAGGAGTCCCTGCAGCCATCATCTGAGAGCCAGGCATGAACTGGCAGAATCTCCTGGCAGAAATGCTCCAAGGAGTCTTGGTTGACCACATACGCCACCGGCTCCACTTCTCTCTGCTGGTGAGTAGCGTCGTGTAGTAGCATCTGATCCTGTAACACGCGCTGCCTGTCACAGGGGCATACGAACACGGCGTACTGTTGAAACACGTGAAAGCGAATCCGCCGGCTGCTTGTTGTAAACTGTCAGATCTGGCTGCTCCCGTCCTTCACCTGTTCCCCATTTGTGTGACAGTTCTGAAATACAGGTACTTGATGGTCCTCACCACTGTCTTCTTCCGTGGCCTGCTCTCCTCTGGCTCCAGATCCCTCACGCACGTATTTTCCCTTATGGCAACAGCCGGTGGAGAAGAAGACAATTCCGGTGAGAGGGGGTTAATTCGTCTCCTCTTAGTGCGCACAGCAGCCACCCGGCACTCCTCCACTTTTTCTTGCAGGGTCTCGTTGAGCGGGTCCTCCACTCTCTCTTTTGTTAGGGTCACATCCAACAGCACCGCCATTTTGCAACTTTCCCTCGCGACTTCCGGACGGTTTTCTAGCTATTCCTTAGAATAAAATACACCATCTCCGTACCGTTTCGGCTTCCTAGTTGTCCGGGCTGGCCTCGGATCATACCAGACTGGAGTTGATGGGATTGCTGGGTTAATAGGATCTGGCATTGCGGTCTCTCCGGTCTCCACCGGGTTTGATTCCAGTTCTCTCGGGACTTTTTCCTGTGTGACCGGATTGATTTTTTCGTAACTCGGAGAGCATCTTTGGTGTTCTCCCTTTGTGGGTCAAGTCGGGTTTTCTCCCGGAGTTATTTCCTGCCCTCGCTTTTCTGCAGCCTCTAGCAGCAATTTTTCTCAGTTGGAGGGCGGCAATATGGGTATGGGGTCAATTCTGACCTCCTCCGGTTTTCTCTCCGACTCGCTGGGTCGAGCTCCTTTCATGTTGGCGCCCCTCCTTGGTTCCAGAGTAGCCGGGACTTGTCCCAACCTCTCCGGGCAAGCATGGTAAGGCTTCAGCCTTCTCTCGCTCTAAATGGAAGACTGGCCCTGCCATTTCTCTAAACACATGTGGTTCCCCCTGGCCTTCAGGACCTGGTATGGTTCAAAAGATTTTGCCTGCAGCTTGGGATTTTCTCCCCGTCTCCGGCATTTGTTCGTGAGCCATGCCCAGTTGCCTGAGATGTACAGCGGTGGCTCCTTCCAGTCGTCGTGTCTCACCTCCATCTGACTTTGCCGTTGCGTCTTGCGCACTGCCTGCAGCCTCTGCTGCACCTTAAGGGTGTGCTCATGGGCAGGAAAGAACTTTGCCGGTGGGGGTGGCTTTCCAGCTGGTCTCACAGCATCAGCTATCGTCCCAACATCTTCATGTTGGCTGTCTCTCCAGTTGCGGAGTGGGGGTGCCTCGGTATGCTCTCGTTAGCTGGGAAAGCAGCAAGTTTTACTCATTCTGTCACAGCCAAGGAGTAGTGCCCTTAAGGAGTGTCCGAGTCCCCGGTTGTGCCGTTCAACGATTCCGTTGGCCTGTGGGTGATAAGGAGTTGTATGGGTTTTTCCCATGTTCCAGAGTTGGTACAGTTCGGCTCTCAGTTGGTTCTCAAACTACGCCCCCTGGTCTGTGTGAATCTGTTCAGGTAACCCCGAGTAGCAGAAGAACCGCTCATCCAGAGCGTTTGCGACCACAGGGGCCGTGGTGTCAGGTAGTGCCAGTGCGTCCTGCCATCGGGTGAAGTGGTTGGTGAGGCTCAGCACCCACTTGTTCCTTCTAAACGTGGCCAGAAATGGCCGCACCAGGTCCACGGCCTCCTTCTGCCAGGGTCATCCAGCGTACAGCCTTTTTTTCCCTCTGGCCGCTTTTGTCCCTCCATGCTTTGCGACCAGGCACACTTCACAACTCTTGATGAGCTGTCTGACTGTGGACGTCAGTCCTGGCCAGTACCAAGTCAGCTGGAGGCGGGTTATCATTCTTCCCACACTAGAGTGAGCCAGGGCGTGTGTTTGTCACACCTTGGTCTCCTGCATGGTCGAGGAATAGATGGTGCACCATCTAGCGCGGCCCTGCAGGGCCACGGGTGCTTCCAGCACGCCGTTGTGTCACATGCGCAGAGACCCTCGCATGTCATGCAGGATATCCAGCTCTCTGCTTTTGACTTTCGGGTGATCTGCTGGCACCTCTTTTTCTGTGGCGATGGCATGGTACATGATGGCCACTGGTCCTTGTTCGGTGGCATGAGTCTTCGCCAGCTCACTATTCTGTCCTGTCATCCTTGGTGTGGCTGATAGACCCTCAGGGGAACCTCCGGCACCCAGATTCAATCCCGCCACAGTTGGGGAAGAGTCTCGTGGGAGTTGCCAGCCGGGCTCCGGAGTATGTGACGTTTCACAGGGTCGATCCCGCGCCGTCGAGAGCGGGAGTCTTATCTAAGCAACTGGTCAGTACCCACATGGCTAACGACCCTTGTTCCCTTGCCAACTCCTTCTGTAAGGGGCCTCCATTCCTCTGCTGAATGCTCGGGCAATGCCAGCAGTCTTTGCATGTTTGCCTGCTCAGCTCATCTGCGTTACCGTGGCGAATCCCTGACTGATGTTCCAGAACGTAGCGGAACTCTGCCAGCATCTCGAGTGACCGGTTTACCTGCTTCGAGTGTTCCCTCCTCCTACATAGCCACTATAGTGAAGCGTAGTACGTCCGTAGGAGAAACTCCTGACCATACAGATAAGGCCGGAAGTGCATAACTGCCTTGACTACTGCAAGAAATTCTCGTCGAATGACACAGTAATTGCGTTCCGAGGGGGGTGAGGGTTTTGCTGTAGTAGGCAATGACCTTCTTGCAGCTCTCATGTATTTGGGACAGTGTCCGTGTCCAGGATGTACTGCCTCTGGTAATCCGGGTAGCCCAAAATCGGGGCGGTGCTGATACTGTCCTTCAGCTGGTTGAAGGCAACCTTTTCTCCTTCCATCCATCTCCAAGGCTCTCCTTTCGCAGTCAGTCGGTGCAAGGAATGTGCTATAGTGGCGAACTCCGAGATATATCGTCGATAGTAACCAATGATCCTAAGGAACCCTTGGAGTTTCTTCACTCCGCGCGGGTTCCGCCACTCCGTGACTGCCTTTACCTTGTCAGGGTCTGTAGAGACTACATCCTGGTTTTCTATGTGACCCAGGTAGTGGACCTGGGGTTGCAAAATTTTGCATTTGGACGGTTTTAGTTTTAGTCCGGTCTTGTGGGGTCTCTGGAAGACCTCCTCCAGCCAACGCAAGTTTGTATTAAAGTCTGGGGCGATGACTATAATATAATCACGATACAGTAGCAGCGTTGTCAAGTGGAGGCCGTGTAGAACATGTTTTATGAGCCCTTGGAAGGTGGCTGGGGCGGACGTCAGTCTAAACGACAACACCTTCTACTTCCACAATCTGGACCATGTTGAGAAGGCTGACTTCTCTTGCGCTTCTGCATCACGGGGTACCTGCCTATACCCGCTCACCAGGTCGAGCGTGCTGAAGTAGCAGCTGGCAGACTGGGCATCCAGGCTGTGGTCGATCCTGGGTAGGAGATGGGCATCCTGCTCGGTGACGGTGTTCAAACGCTGGTAATCTATGCAGAAGCGCCATTTCCCATCTTTTTTTTGCACCAGCACCACAGGGGAGCACCAAGCTCCTCCAGCTGGTTTGATAAGCCGCCTTTTAAGTAGATCTTAGATCTGCCTCTCGGCCTCTGCCTCCTTCTCCGGTCCGAGTCTGTGATGGGTTTCCAGATCGGCCGAGTGCCTTTCTTAAGCGGAATGGAATGTTCTACCTTGGACGTCCTTCCTACGTCACCGTCATTTGTGCTGAACACGGTGGCATATTGACTCAGAAAGGAGGCCAATCTCACCACTTGGCCTTTCTCCTTACAGTTCGGCCGGGTCGCCTGAAACAACTATTCAAGGTTAATACTAAACAACTAAGTACTAAAAAGCTATTCAACTATCCAATAACCTGTAGCTGTCACTCTCTTCAAGTTGGTCCCGAACGCATCCTGGCAATCGGTCAAATACTTGCTTATTGATCAGGTTTGTGGTGCATCCTGTGTTTAAAAGAAACTGGATGGGCCGCCCCTCCACTCTTCATGAGAGGAAATAGCTAATGGAATGAGGTCGGCTGAGGGCTTGCGCCCTAGTGGTGTCTTCCAAGACACCTTTTGTGAAGCCTGAGAGACTTCCTTTCCGCAGTGGAGCGGAATCGGTACCTCAGGCCGTCCAATGTCCTGGGTAGATCCGAGCCTACTGTGATTGCCATTCTCAAGGCGGAGAAGGGGCTGTATAATAATGTATACTATTGTTGTATAATATAGTTGTATAAAAAATATGATACACAATCAAATCTAGACTTCAAGCTTTCATTTCCAAACAGCAGCTATAAATTACAGCAAAAAATTAGATCATCTCTATTCAAGTTTGAACACAGTTTGAATGCAAACAATTATTGGGTTTTCTAATTTATACAATAGTACTAAACTTTTCTACTTGCACAATTTTAGGAATGCTTAGATTAATAGTTTTAGTCCATTTTTTTACATTGTTGTTTATCAGACAATTTAAATTTATAATCTGTCCCAAAATTGAGTGAATACTAAAAATTAAATGCATAAAGTAATAATATTTCTTACATAAATGCTCATAGCTTTAACACTTTTTAGACATCACTCCCTTACTATAACTACTCATTGGCGGAAGTGGGTAATCTCTTCTTCCATCAAATAATCTCAGAGTCTGTGGAATCTCTTACAAGATGTCTACGCAAATATGGGACCACAGCTTGCTTACTGAGACAAGCACCAATCTATCATCCACGACCATACATTGCTATAAGCATGCGCATCAGCTGTTATTCTACCCTTCTCAAAGAGCTCTTGAAGTTTATCCCCAAGGTGACTATGCTAATAGTACGAGTCAAGATTGCTTGCTGATACTAGCAATGATAATAGCAAACTAAAAATAAACCTCAAAAAAGTCGCAAAGAAAAGCTCACAATCGTGAACTATGTTCTTGAAAATAAATACAAAACAAAGCTAAAAAATTAAAGTCGTTTTGGATTGTGCTATCAAAATATTTTTGCGTAATTCTACCCTGCAAAGAGCAAAGTTTTTATATTGTTTCAAACAATAGGGCAGTTTCACTTCGATATATATGATCAAAAAGACAACTACTGAATACACACCTCTAAATCTAACCTACTATTTAGCGTAGGGATGGACGATAAATACTGATATGCTGATATCGTATCTTTTGGAGTTGTCTTCTCGACATATCGAGTTACCGATAACTCCCAAATATTGGTGATGCAATCAACTACCTACCGAAACAAAATAACTATTGACCTATTGGAAAAATAAAACATTGGGTTGACAGACAAGAATTTAAAAATTATCAATAATTATCAAGGGAACAAAGATTGTCATGGCATAAGATCTACTGAAATGATAAGATTGTGTGTGCAAAAATAGTCTTCAAAAGATTCAGTTGGGTGTTTAGGCTTCAGTTAGCATTTATTAGGATAAAAAAAACACCTTTGATTCAGCAACAAAATCACAGCCACAACAATCGTGATATCGTGATCCATTCATGAATAAAAAGGATGAACTGCAGAAAAAAGCAGTCTACAGCAAAAAAAATTGACAAACAATATATTGAGGTGTGAACTATTGATGAGAAAAAGAAACTACTGGTAAGATCGATAACACAATAGGGCAGTTTCACTTCGATATATATGATCGAAAAGACAAATACCGAATATCGCTTTTGTTATTTTGTCCTTCCCTACTCTATACATAACCTATTCATCGTTTTTACACAAAAATCACATGATCTCCGAAGTACTCCGGTTAGTGCCCCAACTGAATCAATATGAGTAGTATAAATAAATTATAGAGCCGTCTTTCCTTTTTCGATTCAGTCGTACCAAGCAAACACAATTTATATGAGTAAGTAATAAAATTTAATTAGTAGTAAATATTAGTAGTGAATTAAATAAAATTTACTACTCATTAAATAATTAATGAGTAGTAAATTACATCTAATTATTATTTACTGCCAACGTGTACCGCGAAGGTCATGTGAACTTATGTTTCTTGCAAGCACTGGAAAAAAACGGTTCTCTATATAGCTGGTAGCTGAAATTGAACATAAGACGAAGTCTATATATTCTGAACAATAGAAAGTTGCGGAGGTTGACTCACAACATTCATAGGAAAAGGAAACGTCAATAACATTTATTTATGGGCAGCAACCATGTCAACATGAACTAAGCTAAAGTTAGAAATCGGAGGTAGTCTAGAATCTTGATATTCTACTAAACGACATCATCAGCCTAACTCATCATCTTTTCTACCTTTGCGTCTCAGGCTAAAACTTCCAGGTTTAAGGAAAGATCCAATAAGAATGTTACATGCTGGCAGAGAGTCTCTAACTAACCTGAAGTGGGAGAATCAGAGGACAAAAAGGTATTCTTTTGGAGTTCGGATTTCCAACTTTGTGAACGCGCTGGGATCGAGATCAACTCAAGAATGCTAATTGAATTATAGAAAAAATAAGCTCAAGGTACTTTGAATTATTACATTGATTGCATTTATCAGTAATAGTGATTGATTGACATAGCTAC
Organism: Watersipora subatra; assembly: GCF_963576615.1. Taxonomy (NCBI): domain Eukaryota; kingdom Metazoa; phylum Bryozoa; class Gymnolaemata; order Cheilostomatida; family Watersiporidae; genus Watersipora; species Watersipora subatra. Next base: position 17,517,797 of record NC_088716.1, read on the forward strand.
GCTAGGTTTGATATAGTGTTGTTATGGCATTGCCTTAGTTACAAAAGCAGTAAAAGGAGATATAACAATATCGTAGATTTTTCCAACATGTTAACAAAACACTGATATTCAAAAAATTCATTGTATCTATACTCTGTGCATTGGTAAAGCGATGTCAGGCTACGAAGCGATCTCCTACAATGTTTCTTAATCTTACAAAACCGTTACTTTCACCACCCTCAGAGTCAGTGCTATTTTAATTATCTGCATGATCGCAAAAATCTGAATTGACTATAATGTCATCAACATAAGTAATTATTTGTTTTAAACTGTAATTAAACCATTTGTTTTTAAGTTGGAAATTCTCAACCAAAATATTAAAGTTAAATTTTAGGCTAACTTTATAGAGAAATCTGTAGACAACACTGTCACTACCATATAAGCCCATAAAGATCGTTGGTTATTGTATCAATGAATAATAAAATTCAGTTACTAGCAATTGCTGAGAAAGTCGCAAATATGCGTCTACGGCGGTCGACCATAGAAAACGCATAAATGTGTCTACTTCAGTGAAAGGGTTAAAAACGTTTTCTTTGCCACTGTTTGTGATAATAAACATGTACATTTCCTTCCGCAGCTGAGTTACTTTTACTTATTTTCCAGCTACGAGTACCACAGAACTACAGAACTCGCACGGGTACTGCTACTGCATTTTATCTACTAAATTTTTACTTCAAAAAGGTAAACACTTCTCATTCAATGTTGTATTGTCTATGAATTGCCACACATTCACTACTTGAAAACGTTGGACTTGCCACTGTTCGTGATAGTAAACATGTTCATTACCTTCCGCAGCTGACTTACTTTTACTTTTTTCCAGGTACGAGTACTACAGAACTACAGCTACTACAGAACGCATGGGCACTACGAGCGTTGTGATAGGCGATGGTGAAAAGAAAGCGAGCGGCGTGTATTACAAAAAAGCACACCATCTTATTCCCTTTTAGAAACGCTTGAAGCAGTACAATGCCTACCAAAAAGCCTACTGCCCAAATGCAAGAACAGATTGATTCCCGTAGAGAAAGAAACAGAATTTGCAAAGCAGCAGCTAGATGAGCAGAAACTGCAAAGCAAACACAGCTACACCTACGACGAGACAGAATACCTACTGCATCTACTAGAAGTGCAGAAACTGCAGAGCAAACACAGCTATGCCTACAACGAAACAGAATAGCTACTGCAGCTGCTAGAAGTACAGAAACTGCAGAGCAAACACAGCTACGCCTATAACGAAACAGAATAGCAGCTGCTAGAAGAGCAGAAACCGCTGAACAAACTCAGGTATATCGAGAGCAGGCCAGAATAGATGGTGCAGCTGCTAGAAGAGCATAGACTGCCGAGCCGACCCATCAGCGACTCCCATGGCGAGATACACTAACTACAGCAGCTGTTTGGCTGCCACAACCTACCAGGCGCCGTGCATGGGCAGAAAACTTTGCACTTGACCACAATCCTGCAACACAGTATAGAGCCTATCAAAAATTTTTTATGGGACGAATGTTTAAAAAATGTTCCAAATGTAATGCCTTACGTTGGAAAGGCGAGAGGCTAGGCATTTGTTGCAACAATAGGAAAATTTGCCTACGACCTCTCTCTGAGGATGTTCCACCTGTATTGACTCACCTATTCCAAGGCGCAAATCCTGATTCTGAACATTTTTGTGGGGAATATACGCAAATATAACAGCTGTTTTCAAATGGCATCATTTGGAGCTAAAATCATTGATGAGCCTGGATTTAACCCAAATTTCAAGGTTCAGGGTCAAGTCTACCATTTGATTGGATCCTTGCTTCCGATACCGGGTGAGCAACCACAGTTCCTGCAAATCTATTTCATGGGTGACCAGCAGGCAGAGGTAGAACGTCGGCGTGGTATTGTTGAAGGAGTGCGATTAAACGTAATCCGCGAAATGCAGGATGTTCTACACAAGCAAATTAAATATGTGCGTGATTTTAAAACCGCTCGAAAGAGGCTGCCTGAAAACACGGACGACTTGGGAACTGTCATTCATGCTGACAAACACCCTGTTGGAGAGCATGAAAGAAGATTCAATGCTCCTGTCATAGATGAAGTTGCTATTCAAATAGTTTGACAGCAGTTTGAAAGGCGAGATATTGTTCTGCAGTTACGTAGCAATGAACTACGGAGGATATCTGAGTCGCACAGAGCATATGACACCCTGCAGTATATACTAATTTTCTGGCGAGGTGACGATGGCTAGAACATTCAGCTGTGACAGACTGACATTCACACAGGAGAGCAAGGTACACGAAATGTTTCTGCTATGGATTTTTATGCTTGCAGACTGATTGTTCGTGATGGTAGCTTCAACTACATTCACAGGTGTCGAAAGCTGTTTTTTTCAGTTTGCAGTTGATATGTACGGTAAAATTGAAACTGAAAGACTTAGCTTTATCCACCACAATCAGACACGGCTAAGAGCTAATGACTACATCCACCTGCATGATGCAGTGGCTGATGATCGCAATGCAAACCAACGAGATAACATGGGGATTTTACTTTCTTCTTTTACTGGTGGCCCGCGCTACATGCACGAACGTACCCAGGATGCCATGAGATATGTGCGACATTAAGGCAGACCAGACCTCTTCATCACATTAACCTGCAACAGCAAATGGGATGAGATTTCCAATGAATTGCTGCTCGGTCAGCAAAGCTATGACAGACACGATATGGTTGCAAGAGTGTTCCACCTAAAACTAAAGCAACTAATAGATTACATCACCACCTGTGCAATATTTGGCGCTGTGCGATGCCATATGTACACCATTGAATGGCAAAAATGTGGACTTCCTCATGCACACATTCTAATTTGGTTATTTGATCACATATGGCCAGAACAGGTTGATTGTGTCATTTCTGCAGAAATACAAAATCGTGTGGAAGACCCTGAACTATTCGAAATTGTCTCCAAGCACATGGTACATGGCCAATGTGGCCAGCTAAACCCCGGTTCATCCTGCATGAAAAACGGGACATGTACCAAGAAGTACCCGAAAGCTCTCATTAAAGACACAGTTACTGGCATAGATGGGTATTCATTGTATTGTCGTCGTTCCGCTGATGATGGAGGTTTCACCAAACAAGACACATTGCGGGCTGCTGGAGAGGCCTACGGCATCACTTCGGATAATAGATGGTTAGTGCCTTACTGCCCTTTGCTGTCCAAAGTATTCAATGCACACATCAATGTCAAGTTTTGCAACTCAGTGAAGTCCATCAAATACATTTGAAAATATGTCAATAAGGGCAGTGATCAAGCAGTGTTTGGCTTGGAAAGAGATGGAGCACAGGTTGATGAAGTAGCTCGCTATGAGAGTGGAAGGTACATCAGTGCAAATGAAGCAATGTGGCCATCTTCAGTCTCCCCATTCATGCACGACACTCGACTGTTCAGCATCTTGGTGTCCATTTTGAGAATGGTCACAGAGTGTATTTCACTGAAGCAAATCTTCAGCAACAACTTCAAGAACCATGTGACACTACCCTTACAGTCTTTTTCAAGCTTTGTACACTTGATGATTTTGCCAGGACGCTTCTCTACTGTCAATTGCCAGCCTATTACACATTTGACGCATCCACAAAATGCTGGAAGATACGAGTTCAAGAAGTTGCAGTGCCTATCATCCTGGCATATATCAAACTGATGCCCTAGCACAGGTATACACTGTTCACTCTAACAATCGTGAATGTTTCTTTCTTCGAATCAATCTGCATGATGTAGTTGACCCAATGCAGGCATTTGGGGCTATTGGAAAATGATGCAAAGTGGAGAGAGGCCTTGGAAGAAGCTGCAACTGTACGGTCACCTGCCCAACTGCGCAAGTTGTTTGCTATTATGTTGAGCACCTGCCAGCTTTCTCACCCTCTTCAGCTATGGCAAGAGTTTAAGCAACATTTGGCTGAAGACATCCTGTTTCATGAGCGACAACTGCTTCAGGATCAACAACTGCAGTTCACAGATAGAATGTTCAATATTGTTCTTATATTTATCGAGGACCAAGTGCTCGAGGTCACAAACAACAACCTCTCAGTTTATGGACTTCCCAGGCTTGTTACAGTGGAGCAACCTGTTGTTTGCAGGGAAATATTATGCGAAACAGCATATGACCGTGAAGAGCTCCATCGCCATGTTGAAACCAATGAACCGCTGCGGCTGGAAGAGCAAAGAGCTGCATATAACACAGTTCTGGAGAAAATTGAACAAAACAGTTGCGGTATGATGTTTCTTCATGCACCAGGTGGGACCAGCAAAACCTTTGTCACTAATCTTATATTGGCAAAAGTACAAGAGCCTGGAAAAATTGCTTTAGCTGTAGCTTCATCTGGCATTGCAACTACCTTACTCCCTGGTGGCCGCACTGCGCATTCAGCACTGAAACTGCCTCTTAATTTGGCCAGAACTGAGAATCCTGTGTGCAATAAAAAAGAACAGCGGAACTGCCCAACTTCTGCAACGATGCGTTCTTATTGTGTGGGATGAGTGCACAATGTCACACAAGCTCGCATTTGAAGCTCTAAACTTTACCCTAAAAAACTTGCGTGACAATAATATACTTTTTGGTGAGCGAACTCTTTTAATTTCTGGAGATTTCCGCCAAACATTGCCTGTCATACAAAGAGGCACACCCGCTGATGAGATAAATGCATGTATCAAATCATCATTTTTATGGCCGTCTGTTGTGCAGCTACATTTGACACAGAACATGTGTGCCGCTATTCTTGACGACGAAACAAGGGCACATTTCGCTGCTGGACTGTTGCGTATTGGTGCAGGATGTTTGCCAGTCAGTGCTAAGGATGGATTGGTGTCACTTGATGACTACGGCACTTTTGTGGATTCAACCGAGGAATTTCAGGAGAAAGTTTACGCTAATCTGCGACAGAGGTTCCAAGATGTTGATTGGTTATCTGTGTGAGCTATTATTTGCCCCCAGAATGATGCAGCTGCTGCCATAAACTCACAGCTTTTAGCCCAACTACCTGGCAATTCAAAAACCCTCACTTCTGTTGATACGTCGTTAACTGATGGCGTTGCTGTAGAACATCCTGTAGAATTCTTAAACTCGCTGGACTTGCCCAAACTTCCTGCTCATAAATTGCAGATAAAGATAGGAACACCGATCATGCTTCTTTGCAACCTCAATCATCCAAAGTAATGTAATGGCACTCGACTAATTGTTACGCAAATGTTTTCACACGTAATTCAAGCCAAAATCATTTCAGCATCTGATAGAGGAAAATCTGTTTTTATTCCAAGGATCCCAATTATTCCAACCAATCTACCATTTAAAGTTAAAAAGATTCGGTTCCTCATCACCGTCTGCTTCGCTATGACCATCAACAAGTCACAAGGTCAGTCCCTCAAAGTAGCTGGTATCGACTTACTGTCCCCTGCTTTAGCCATGGCCAGCTGTATGTTGCCTGCTCAAGAGTAGGCACAAGCTGAAAACTGTTTGCTCATACACCCGACAGAAAAACAAAAAATGTAGTCTATCCACAAGTGTTACTTTGATTAACATTGTGTTATTGATGTCATGCTTGCATTAAATTAACATTATGTTATTAATGTGTCATGTTATGTTCTTCATATACTACTATACCTACCTATTATCCACGTGCAGCATCTTCTAGCATATTTTTTATATATATATATATATTTTCATGCATTTGTTTTCCTTATTGCGTCTCATAAAAAAGCTATTATGTTGGCGTTATGTTTTATTATTGTAAGGTGCTAATGCTGTATCTGCCTTGAAATTATACTGTCTGTGCTGTTATACATGTGAATTTTACTGATAAATTTTATTAACACAACCACATCACTGCAGCACTGTTTGTACATACCATGATTAGTGTTAGAAGTCTCCATTCGATGTCGAACTGTAGAAGTCATGTATAGTGCATGTAAATGTCTCTATTCAATAAATGCTGGCGATAGCTCAGCAGTGCAATAGCAAAATATTTTGTAGAATTTCTTAAAACATGCACAGTTTTTCAATACTGCCAGTTTGAACAACTTCTGTTTGCCTAGCGATGTCAATTTCATTATGAGTTCTCTGTACAAAAATAGGAAAACTCCCATTTTAGTGGTTTGAGACTGATGCATTGTAGCATTGTAGACTAGCTGTAAAATGCATTGCTGATTTCCATTGTTCTCTCCAAAATGATTGACATGTATGACTGCGTATGTTGTCTGATCAGCCCAACAATTTCAGTAGACTGCATAGTTGGAGTTGTTTTGCAGTATGAAAGACAACTCTCAATAAACCTTTTGCTGTACATGACTCTGTTCCCATGGAGGGGTAATTCAGCTAGTATATATATATATATTTACTCGTATTATTTAATATATTCGAGTGTATATACATATTCTTGATATATATTATATATAATATCGAGATATATATAATATATATCTCGATATTATATATATATTTTATATATTTATTTATTTGTTTGTTGGCTGTTGATCTGTCGTTCTTGTGTCCAGTTATAGGTATTAAAGGCTAATAAAGTAAAATCCATTTTACACTATTAGTTGAGGGTAACGTGAGGAGCAGACAGGTGTCTTATTCACTAAGCCAAACAGCCTACTTGTGGTACTATAAAATAGTTATTTGAATGTCTGGCATTGCCCGAGTAGTAAAAGTCTTTGCACACAAAAAATAATTTTTCATATATATGTACACTATATATACACTACAGTGTATATTAACTAGCATGCTTGGATATTTTTAGCACACTTAAAGGTCATGTCAGGTGTGAGCATATTTTTAGTATATGAGAGATCATGACCGCGTGAATGATCATGACCACGTGAAAGATCATGACTGCGTGAGAAATCATGACTGCATGAAAGATCTTGACCGTGTGAGTGACCATGAAAGCGTGAGAGATATTGACTGCATAAAATATCATGACTGCAGGAAAGATCATGATGGTGTGAGTGATCATGACAGAGTGAAAGATCATGACTGCATAAAAAATCATGACCGCGTGAGAGATCAGCACTGCGTAAAAGAGCATGATCATATGAGAGATTATGACTGTGTGAGAGATCAGGACTGTGTGATAGATCATGATTGTTGAGAAATCATCACTGTGTGAAAGATCATGACCGCGTGAGAGATCATGAATACATGAGTGATCATGACAGTGTGATAAATCATGATTATGTGAGAGCCCATGACTGCATGAGATATCATGACTGTGTGAGAGATCATGACAGTGTGAGAGATCATGACTGCATGATAGATCATAACTATGTGAGAGATCGTGACTGCGTGAGAGACCATGACTGCTTGAACGATCATGACTGCGTGAGAGATCATGACTGCTTCTTAAAAGATCATGGCGCAAAATGATTACAAGTACAGTAATTTAAAGTCAATACTTTATATCTGCACAACTGGGGAGTGTATAGGTATGATTCCTGTGTGATACCATTTTTTCATTTAAACGCCCAAATGGAAGATCAAACGCAGCTATTTTTATAACAAAGCTTAAAATACTCAAAATCATTAGGTAAAAAAACTTAAACAATGGCAACTACATTACCTGCCCCTGGTTTTCAATTTTTAATAAATATGTAGCACAAGCATTAAAAATTATTTCTTAACAATCTGTTTTAGCTATGTTTTGAGCTTTCAAATGTTTAAATTATGCATTGGCCAGACACACATGAAAGAATTAAACACCTTTATTTAAAAGTAAGAATAGTGAAGGTATTTATTACTCATGCATATCTGTGCTTTCAGCCAGCTTAACAAACTGTTTAACTGCTAGGGATAAATGTTTCCTGATTATCTAAAATTTAGTTGCTCGAAATAATCACATAAAACAGCATGAACTTAGTGTTTGAATTAAAAAATGTTCACAAATCTTTGACTTTTTTCAAGATCACCAGAGATTGAACAGGTATGCCAAATAATATTCTCTAAAACTCAACCTAGTTGTGGCAGGTTATTGATTAAAAAACTTCATTTATTGCACAATGTTACTTGACACGCATTCAGCCGCGATTAGCTAAAAATATTGTTTGGTTTTATAAGAACTGGCTAGAAAAACCTGACGTGCACAAGGGATTTTAGGTAAATATAGGTGATTGTGGACAACTTTAGGTAGTTTTTGATGATTTTAAGCAATTGTAGAGGCTTTTGAATAATTGAAAATGATTGTAGGTGATTGTGGATAAACTTAGATGATTATTGATGAATTCATGTATTTGTAAATGAATGTATGTGATCGAAGCTAATTTTAGGTGATTATAAAAGATTGCTGATGATTTTACATGTAGGTCACTTTTGGCATCACTAGGTTATTGTAGGTAACTTCAAGTAATTTTGAGTGATGGCAGGTAAATGAAAGTAATCGCAGGTGATTGTAAGTAATCATAAGTGTTCGCAAATTATATTACAAGACTTGGGTTGTTTGTAGTTGGTTTTAGGTAATTGAAGGGTTTTGGTAAAAAATCATAGGTGATTATAAGTACATGTAAATGATTTTACGTGGTTGTTGATGATCACAGGCGATTGTAGCGAATTATAGGTGATTATAGGTGATTGATGCATATTGTAGATAATTAAAGGTGATTGTAGGTAAGGGTGTACGACTAATTCATAAATTATATCAAAGCAGACACATATCGTAGTATTTTTTTCATACTGCATTCAAAGAGACAGTGTCGGTTTGTGTATATTAATTCTGGGATTTGTCAAGTTGCTGCTTGTTACTGGACTAAAAGTTTTTAGTATAAATATGTTGAAAAATCTTTATTATTCTTAGTAAAAATGATCTTCTTTGTAGGAAAAGATCTATTTCTCAAAAATGGAAGAGTATGCAAAAGACGAAGAAGAATCTATGAAGAGAATATTTAGGTTTGTTGGAATCCCTGTCATTAAAGCGAAAGAGGTGAACAGCAATGATGTTTCCAAGGTTACGAATCCTGGCTACCAGGTCAAACCTGTGCTGCCAGAGACAAAGGAACTTCTCAAAATGTTTTATGAACCATTTAATGTAGAACTAGCTGAGATGCTGGGAGATGACAAATGGTTGTGGAAATAGAGTGTAGATGGAAACAATGATCGTCTTGGTATGGAACTTTAGGGTGTTTAAAATAATTCAGCCGATCTGGCATTTTTGACCAGTCCGTTTTTCAATAGTACTGTAAGTTTTTCAGCAACAAAAAATGTAAAAGCTCCAAATTTTTTATTCAAAGTTAAAAACTCAATATTTATGTAAATAATGTAAAACTTGATTAAAATCAATGGCACAAAAAGATAAAAAAGATTATGTGAAATTTGACATGTGAAAAAAGTTAATATGTAATATTTTACTTCAGCACTAAAGATTACACAGTAATTTAAATCAATTTCTACTGGCTTTTTTACTTTTAAACAATCATTTTGCAAATTATAATTGCAAAATACTTCTTATAAAACTTTGATGCCTTCGTGTAAACATAATAGTCATTTTTCACAGCTCTTTTTGGGCAGATCATTGAAACAAACTTCTGCTTAATATTTGTGGTTTTAAATTGGAGTAAAGAATGCAATTATATAATAGAGTTAGAGAGTTATATATTAGAGAGCAATTAATATAGAGTTCCAATTTCTCTACATTTACCTGCTCCAATAATTCTAATCTCAAAATGTATCAGCTTTTATAATACCGGATTTTAAAAACAATAAACTGTCAAAAGTTGAAACTACTGTGGCTATTTTTATGTTGGAGTTGTTAAACCTTTCCAAAAATGTCTAAAGTTTTGTTAAATAAAATAGAAAAAAAGTGGTTTGGAAAATTTTGCTAGCTCATCTTTTAACAATTATAAAAAATATAGACAAAGAATGATGAACCAACAAATCTTGGTTAACAAATGGTCAACTCAAATTAAAAAAAACTTCAAGTGAAGGCAAGTGCAACATAGCTAAGATGTTTTCTGGCAACAAACCTTTAGTAGTTTTACACACAAAACAGCACAAATGTGTTAATTAATGTAATGCACCTTGTTTGCAAAAACTTTCATTCTGTTTACATCAGGTGTGTTGTTTGTTTGTTTGTTTGTTTGTTTATTTTCATATATAATATAACTACAAAAAATAATATGAAGAGTGTTTCTCACAGTATAAAAAGACATGAGAAATAAAAAAAAATGTCACTCCAGGGAAGGTGATGATGAGGTCCCTGTGCGCAATAGCAAGGCTAATCAAGGCGCGGAACCTGAAAGTAGAGTCAGCAGAAGTCTGTCTAGTTGGTTTAGTCTAGTCCGGTTGTCTGATGTAGCGCTTCAGTTCATTTTTGAAAGAATTAGGATTTACAATTTTACGCAGTGTAACCGATAGTAGCTTCCATAGCAATGACTTTTGATAATCCAAACAACATTGATCAGCTTTTGACTTAAACAATGGTATTTTTAGGTTTATGTGTGTTTTACGAGTAGTTAAATGTGTTATCGTTCTGTTTTTTTTCGTTTCATAAAATGTGTTGTGTGCTTTTATCAGTACTTTGTATTTGTATAACTTTTTAATAGTTAAAATTCTATTTAGGTTGAATAGCGGATTAGTAGAAAAATCATAAGATTTCTTGTTAATTATTCTGAGTAAACGGTTTTGAAAAACTTTAATTTTTAACTTCAAGTTTAAGTAGCAGTCTGGAGCATTTCCCTATGCCTCAACACAATACGAGAGTTTGGAATTGATGAAGGAATTGTACAGAATTAGCCAAACATCCCTAGAGAGGTGCTGAGACAATCGAAAAAACAACCCAGCATAAGGTCTAAAGTCTTTTAACAGTTTGGATATGTGATTGCTCCAATTTAGCTGAAAGTCAATAAGTACTCCTAAAAATTTTATATTGTCAGATTTATTTATTGCATGACCATTATTTAGTAGGGATTGTTCATTAAAGTGGTACGAGTTATGTGGGTTTTTGAATAAAATGTAGCAAGTTTTGTTGAAATTAATTGTTAGTTTATTTTGGTTGCACCAACTCTGAAGGATTTTTAGGTTTTAATTTATCAAATGTATTTGCTTGTGAAGGTCTTTGGATTCAAAAAAAAAGATTAGTATCGTCTGCATATAATATTGGTGAAATTACTTTTAATTGACATGCTAAGTCATTAATATATATTAGAAACAAAGTTGAACCCAATACAGATCCTTGAGGAACACCACATTTTATAGATTGTGGTGTTGACAGGGTAGTATTTATTTTTGTTTTTTGGCTCCGATCTTTTAAGTAGTTTTCTATCCATTTAGTAGCTGTTAATTTGAAACCAATAGACTTCAATTTTAATAACAATATATCATGATCAATGATATCAAATGCTTTGCTGAAATCTATAAATATACCAAGAACACAATTTCCCTTGTTAAAAGCTTGGACTGTTTTGTTTGTAAAGGAAATAATTTCATCTCTTGTTCCAATACCGTTTTCTAAAACCAAATTGATTAGAGTCTAGAATGTTATTGCGTTCAAGATAGTCCATGATTTGGAAATTTATAAGTTTTTCTGTGATTTTGCTAAATATCGGAAGAACTGAGATTGACCTATAATTTTCACATTTATTTATGTTTCCTTTTTTTATACAGAGGGTTAATTCTTGCAATTTTCATACCATCTGGAATAATTTGTGTAGATATGCTTTTGTTTATGATGCGGGAGAGTATATAGCTTAAAGAAGTAGCATTGCGTTTAATAACTTTGCTTGTAATACCATCTAAGCCAGCAGCTTTTTTTTTCGCTTAAAGAATTCATTGTGTCTATAATCTCTTGGCTGGTAACTGGATGTAATTCAAAGCTTGGATTGTAATTGGGTAGTCTGTAGCTCAAAATTTCAGTTGGAAGCTTTTTTGCTAGTGAGGGTCCAACGTTAGTAAAATATATATTTAATTCATTAGCTATTTCTATATCTGAACATATTAAATTAAATAGCCTCAAGTTGGGTTGGCACTCTGCAAATTTTTAATGTTGATTTGTTCAGTATTTGTGCGTTAATTACTTTCCAAGTTTCTGAAGCATTGAAGCAACTGTTAAAACAGTCCTTGAAATAAGAAAATTTTGCATTCTTCAATTCAGTTGACAGTTGATTCTTGATTTTGTTGTATTTAAATTTCAAGTTCGAATTAAGAGGAGACTTAGATCACCGGCGGTAAATATTGTATTTTTTTTTAAATTTTATTCAGCAAAGCATTGGTCAGCCAAGGTTTGGTATATTTGAATCTCTTGTTTCCGAAGGACCCGGACCTCTCAAGAGTGTATTTTGCTATCAGATTTTGAAGTGTTATAATAAAAAGAGTGTAATTTGTGCTGAGATATTCAGAAATGAAGGTATTATCCCAATTTGTATTTGTTATATATTGTGCTAATCTATCGTAATGGATATATTGTTTATTTGTGGTTGAAAAGTTACTGATTTGATCGTTAAAATTATAGTTTTTTGTCCTTATGTAAAAAGTAGGTAGATGATCAGTTAAATTACATTTAATAGTTCCTGAAAATATGTTGTTTTTCATTGTGTTTGTTAACATATGATCTAAACAGGGATGCTTTTGCTTTGATAGTTTTGTTGAAATTGTATTAGTGCTTTCAAAATTATATAAGGAAATTATGTTTTTATAGTTTTCACTTGCTTTTTTATATAGATAATCAATATTGATATTACCTAAAATGAGGCACTTAGACTCTGAGGTAGTTGCAAGAAACTGGTCAATGTCATTTAGAAATAAATCAAGGTCGGAACTCGGTCTACGATAAATTATAATTACCGTGAGGGAATGAACTGAAGCGCTACCAACTAGTCTGAAAGCGTGTACGTCTGCCCCTCTCATTGTGATATCCACCGTCTCAACAGCCATGCGACACCGTGCATAACCCCCAGCACCACCGCCCCTAAAGTGTCGCTGTGTACCTGAGAAAAAGTAATTCTGCAATGTAAAATTTGAAGCTTCATTTTCGTAGAATCAAGTTTCAGTAACACATATCACATCAAAACTAGTCTTAATTGTTGAAAGAAAATACTCAGAATCTGTAAATTTATTTCTTAAGCTCTGGCAATTAAAGTTTAGAACATGAAGACTATTAGTGGGTAAAACCAAATCTGGTTGAAAGAAAATACAGATTGTGGTACACAGTCTACACAAAACTCTGCCATAAATACATATAAGCACCAGTAAGAAAAACAAATCATGATTACTGCTAAGCTTCCAAATCATCCAAGTCACTTTGGGTTTTTATCTGAACAGCATCTGATTCAGGAGTTTTATGTGGGTAAATTATTTGATTGAAAGTTCAAATAAAGTGGAACTTTTGTTTGTTTTAATATTTCGAGCTTTCCAGAACAGTTTGTTTTGTTCTCTACTTAAAACTTTGTTGATGTAAATTCTGTTTTCTCTTGAAATCCTAAGAGTGAAGTATCAATAATATTCTTTCTGTATGATTCAAAAAAATTGTCTCGTTTAGTTGTCTGGATGAATTTAACAAGAATTCTGGGAGTCTGTCTAATCCTATAAACATTGTCAATATCTTGTGTAGGGCTGATGTCATCAAGTTTTGCTACCTTCAAAAGTTTTGAAAAACCTTCCATCAAGTTCTCGCCACTTTTAAATGGAATTCCGTTCAGCTCTATGGCATTTGCTCTGTTGAGATGTTCATTAGCTTCAACACGCATTAACAAATTATTATGTGTGGTTGATTGTTGCGTTACTGTTTTAGCTGATTCAAGTTCATTAACTTTAGATTTGACATCATTGATTTCTTCTTAAAAATTTTTTAGCGACAATTCATATTCCGCTTGCTTGTTCTCAATCAAGTCTAAACGTTTGTGTGTTTTGGCAACATCAGATATCGGCTGAGTTAGTTTTAGATCAATAGAAGCAAGAGTGATATGGTCTCCAAAGTATGAAGCAGATTCTCCACGTTTTGATCCCATATTGATCAGAAGTATAATAAAAGACTTACCAATTTCAGGGGGGTTTTACGGTTAACACCAATTACGCCCCCTATCACAGTCCTGTGCTTGAATTATTTCTTTTGTGTTCTGTAGTTGGTAAATACTGTATTCTGTACACGCCTTGATAGGGTATATATCAGCGGTCGAGTATGTGTCTTGTGTGTTGCGTATATAGAAATATAAGCTCTTTGCTGACAAATGCTTAATCCTCAGGAGCTCTCAAAAACACTTGTGCACAGTTCAACTGCTAACAGCTAAAAAAAATCAAGTGAAAGTTTTCTTATTTCAAACATAAACCTATGCTATGCAGCAAGTTTATACATTACATCTTAGGTAGATATGGGATTTCAATAGGCTGTTAAACAGGGCACTAGTGAGCTGTATATTGTGTGTACTATTTAAAGCTTTACCAGGTGACCCGAGATCACCAAAGTAACACTTGTACATATACTGTATCTACTAGTTACGTTTACTAGTACCCTGGCGATCTCATGTACTATGAGAGATTACCATCTGTGAAAATCAAGCGCAGAGGATAACCAAGTGCACAATAATTCTTAAATCCTAAAGACTAGGGTGGTGAGCAGCAATGCCATGTGCCGGGGGTTCAAATCCGATGTGATGCTATATTTTTTCCTCACATTTAACTGTGATTGCAGACGATTGTACAATTGGAAAGACTGATGCACTAGTGAGCTGTCAGTCTTGTGAAAGATCACTAAGTGAGTTGATAAAACACAGAGACTCACTAGCTGCACAATTATTTTAACTCCTGCAAGGCAAATGATTGGCACCGGTGGTAACAAGCTAGTGGTGGTGAATAGTCTGGTGGGTTCAAATCTTGAAAAGTGCATTCAGTTTTTCCAGCCTTAAATCACTGCTTTAGAGGAATGGATGAACAGAACTTTTATTACAGTAAGAATTGTATATTGACAATGTGTCAATACATTTCTCAATATATGAAACAAATAACATTACAACCGCAATGAAAAACAAACAAGGAAAATGAGTTGTCAGCCTTTGGTAAAGGAAGTCAGCAATCAGCCTATAAAAACTGTGTGCTGTTAATATATATATATATATACATGTATATATATATATATATATATATATATATATATATATATATATATATATATATATATATATATATATATTGATATATATATTATGCTCCCTCACTTCGGTTTGGTTGAGCGCTCTGTGAGAGGTGCGGCACTACTAGCCTTTGTGCAAAGCTCATCACTTTTGTGATTTGAGCACTCTGGTGCCAGCACATTGGCTTTCTTAAAGTCTGTGAAGCAACTTAGTTGTTTCGTGGCAGGAAGTCAACTCTCATTGGTAATGGGATTTGTGTCCCTTGCCTAAGCTCTGAGCTGCACTGATGAGGCTTCAATAGCCGAAACAGTACTGTCTGTAGCATGAGTATATATATATATATATATATATATATATATATATATATATATATATATATATATATATATAGAAATATATATATATATATATCTATATATATATATTAACAGAGGTGGGGTTTTTGTAAAACCCCACCCCGCCTCTGTTAATGTCAAACTAGCTATTCATGTTTACATATTATATTCTCATTGCTCATTGATTTAGACATGATATCCAGCTTTGGTGCAAAAGCTGCTCTAAAAAGGCTCACAATAGAATGCTATTGGTTGTTTGCTTATTTGAAGGGAGGAAAGCTAGTTGTTAGCTAACTCTGCCGTTAATGCCGCCTTTAGTAGTTAATAGCTCCTGCAGCTGCTGGAGAAACTCACTTGTCAGCACAGTACTACACTGAATGTCTAGTTAGAAATGGCAGCGCAGCCTGATGTAACCTTCTCTGTGAACTTCTTAAGTTTATCCATGATATCAAGTCATAAGCTGGATGGTATCAGTTTTGTGTAAGAACACATCTAGCTGCTGTCAACCTTACAATGTAATGTCACACATGAACCTAAGATACTAACATGAAGTAGGAAACAAGTTTTATTTATTGGTACAATTTTTAGATATTTTTTTTCATAATTAAAACTGTTTCCAGTATTAAATTTTTAAAAAATCAGTTGGTTTGCATTACATTCTTTGCTCTACCAAAAACAGTTTTTATCTGGTGATGAAACATGTTTCCTATACCAGAATGATTGCTTTGATGCTGGTTACAACTACCTGCCAATACTGGTCACAAAATTCAGAACAGAGTGCTACCATAGGCCTGTGCAAATAACCTCGGCTACATTGCATGTTTGCTTAACAAAATACATTACAAGTGGCTTGTCAATGTCACATAAGGAGCTAAGATACTAGCATGGAGTAGGAAAAAAGTTTTATTTAAATAATGCAACAAATTGTTAGACCATGTTTTCGTAATTAAACTTTTTCCTATATTACAATAAAAGATAGTGAGTTTGCATTATAATTTTGGCTCTACAACAAACAGCTTTGATCTGAAATATGTTTCCTATAATAAAATGATTGCATGGACAGTAGTTACAAGTACCTGCCAATACCAGTCACAATTCAGAACAGAGTGCTACCATAGGCCTGTGCAAATAACCTCGGCTAAATTGCATGTTTGCTTAACAAAATACAATACAAATGGCTTGTGAATTTCTATAATGTTCATACAGACAGTTATCAGTTCAACTTTTAAGAATTGAGAGAAAAACAAAACTTTCATTGATTAAAAATATTTATTAAGATTCAAATATCTAGCAAAGTTGAATAAAATAGATATCTATTAGAGCCATTCAATTAAAAATAAACAAAATCAAACATAAAGTATATGAATTAAAACAAACTATAAATATATGATCTAGTAAAGCAACATTCATAAAAAACTATCGGATATTTAGTCTATTAATATCATTATTATAGAAAATAATAAAAAACAATATACTTCAAATCATCATATATTAACAATACCTATCATCTCTACAATATACCTATCACCTTCATCACATAATAAATTTAGAGTTTGTATGCTACATTTTGTCTTTGGCCAGAGCCTTTCCCTTACCTGTAGCTAAATCTTTATGTGCGGATTTGTCATGACACTGAGAGTAAACAAGCTTTATGTTCTCTCTAGTGAATAAAAGACTGTAGAAAGAATCTTTGTCACTTTCTTTTATCGACTTGTTTTTAATTTTTTCAACAAGTTCTTTCTTTACATCTATCTGCTGCCGCCTGCAAGATAAAATACAACTTTTGACCAAAGAAGCTCAATTCAATGAAGCAATCGGATGAATAAAGAGTATGATAGGTCGTTATTCAATAACTGCTGGAATCAACAGATCTGTTTCTGAACATTCAAAGAGAAAGAAAGAAAATGAGACAGATAAAAAGATAAAAAGAGGGAGGGAGGAAAAAGCCAAGGGAGCAAGAAAGGGGGAAGAAGGTAATGAGTGATGGAAAGAAAAATAAGGAAATAGAGAAAGAGAGGGAGGAAAAGAGGGTAATGAAGAAAAAGGAAAAAAAAGAAGCATATCTGAATGAGAAAGACAAAAAGGTAGAGTTCATAGAAGAATAAGCTGTTTCTTAAACATATTCAATAGTTATGCTTACTGGTGGTCTAAATGCCAATCCCTAAATAAAGTTCGTGCATCTCTTGACAAGTAAGGGTTAATCCAGTGACCTAGATGAATGTTTCTTTTGCCATCCTTTGTTTGGTTGTATGTACAACCGATTTCAGATTTGTAGTGCTACAATAACAACATCTCTGATATTATATCTCCATATTTTCACTCACAAAAAAGGGCATAAAACACAATGGGTAAAATTATTCCTGCTATAATTTCTACATCAAGTGATAAAAACTATTGCCGCAGTTTTAAAATTTTCTTAAACATTTAACAATTCATCGGAAGTTGAGAATTCCATTAGAACCTTCTTTGAAACAGAGATTAGTGCAGAAACACAGGCTATCCCATTCACTATAGGTTACTTATTATATACAAACTTGAATTAAAACTTTCAAGTTTTACAATCTGCTGGTTGGAAAAAAAACATAAATTTATCACATCAGCTCCAAATAATTCCAATAGCTCTTTTAGCTAGATTAACATCTAGCTAAAACGTTCTTATATATGAGACATGATATATGTTGTCAAGTATAAGCTAAGAAACACTACTTAAATATTTAAAATTTATTATAAACATCCTAACAAGTAAGCAGCCACACTGATCATTTATAGTTTTTATTCAACAATATGCACTAGTCTCTGACAACAAGACTTAAAAAAGTTGGGCAATTAGTAAGCCTATTTAAATTCTTCAACTACTGACTTAACATGATGAGTGAGGAGCCAACAAGGAGTTATGCGCTCCTAAAATCAAAAATACATAGCATCGACCTTGTGATGCAAAATGACCCATCAATTTCTTTTTTCTAACAGTTAAACCACCATTGCCCAAAACATATCTATATATTCTTTGATCAATAAAAAATCAGTAAGAATGCATCTCTAAAAAGATTTTGTAAGTTTAAAAAAAATCTTGCTAATATGTTTCTAATTAGCAAAAGAGTTGTTACATTTGCTCTTTTTTAAATTTTCTGACAAACATGAAAAATATTGAAGGAGATTTCTGGTTTCTCTTCAACTTTGAGATAACCTGTAAGTTTAAAAACTTACAGTCTAGTAATGAGCCGCTAACAAATGACTCTGTTAACGGCATCAGCTTTTATTATAACAAAATAACGAAAAAACGGTTTTGTGAGTTACACTTATGGAACTATGTAATCTCGTTGAGAAGAGATGAAAAATCCAGTTAAGTTGATCTAGCCAATCAAAAACTGAGTACTATATTTTGGTAGTTAGACATATTAAAATGACTATGGGCACTAAACTCACCTAGGAGTGTATGATAAACCAATTACAGCTCATAGCATCAAGAGTTGTATTCTCTATCAGAAACTCACCCCTTCACATTCAAACCACCCCTTTTTATCGCAGAATGCACCTTTAGCATGGTCAGCTTTAGAAAAATAGTAGGAGTAGTACTTGATTGCTTTTAGTTTGTCTTGCCACTCATCTAGAATCTGTACAGCTTTTAGTTGCACTTTTGTTAGGTCTTCAGGTCTTTTTAGCTTTTCTTTTAGTTTCTTTGGTTCTTTTGGTACATTAAGTTCTTCAAACACGTAGTCCTTTGTCTAAAATAGTATAATAAAGTTAACTTATTTGATGACACCACACGATTCTTTCTTCAATAACTGGTCTCAATTTTGGAATTTGTACTTTTTGGCTATCTCTTCTTTTTTTCTCTGTGAGTTTAGCATCTTTTAACAACTGTTTTGTCTGAAATAGAACACACAAAAAACATTCACATTTCAAGGGAAATCTAATAATATTTGAGAACTTATATTTTTATTTGCTAGCAAAAATAATAATAAACTTTGCAAGAAACAGTTTTGACAAGCCTTGATTAAGTGATTTGATTAATCCCAGCCTCACTGTGGCAACTCTTATTTGTAAACTACTTTAGTTGAATTGTGAACTGCCAAAATTGAAAAAATTACGGAACTGGTCTGCGAAGAAAGTATTTGATAAATTTGTAGAAACAGTGCTGATAACATTTGCATCAATATTTTTGGTGAATCCTGGCCTCATGGAGGTATCTTTATTGGTAGAGTGACCTTGTGAACTACTTTATACAAGCAATAAACGTGTACACAATGTACAGGTAGCTCATTGAACAAACATATGCACAGTGTAATGATTTGCAAATCAAATAATAAGTATAGTACAAGTCAAAATAATTAGAAAAATTAAAAAAAATCTAATAATAGTTTAGGACTTTTACAAAGAGGTTATTTGGCAAAAAAGAAAAATAAACTTTACAAAAAACAATTTTGATACATATTGAATAAGTGATTTGGTTAATCCTGACCTGGCCGAGGCAACTCTTATTAGGATAATCTCTTTGTGAACTTTGTTATAAAAGTTATAAGCGTGCAAACATTTTAATGGTTCACAAATCAATTAATAAGTATGGTACTAACCAATATGATGAACTCTACAACTTTACTTCAAACTCAATGCAATATATTTTAAACAGCTGATTTTAAAAAATGACACCCATGTTCTTTTTGAACCTGGTCTGTCTAGATGTTATTCATGGACACTAAGAAAGCCTCTTAAACAGTGTTGTATGGAGGTATTAGCGCTAGCAGATACCAGCAGGTTCCGACACCTAAACATCAAGAGATATAAGCGATACTGCAGCCAATGAAATACCTGGTACATCAAATGACCATCAGGAGAAACAATAACTATAGACGTATTAACAAGCCAATTAGAAACTTCCAGTGTAAGGAATCCATCAGAGAACATGCATCAACAAGCAAGCTAGAAAGCTGCCAAAGTAAAGTAGAAGCGACATATACTCAACTCTGCCAACCTCTACCAGACACGACCAAGGTAGAAGGAGTTAGTCATCATTTTCAATTAGTACGCTCCAATGAAGTACTCAAGACAAGTCAACTATATTGCCAACTATCTTCAGCATAAAGAACAGAACCTGGGTACCGCAACGCCTTCTCACAGGCTAATAGAGATAGCCATAACAGCGCACAACTTCAGTGACTCCATCTTTTTCCTTCTTTCTTTGAAGCTCTTCCTTTTCCATCTGCTGAGGCCTTGTCAACTGCTAAGGCTGTTTCTAATTCAACGGTTGAACCTTTATATCTATAAATCTATATCATGACTCTCTTTTGTCAGTCAGAACTTGTAGACATACAGGAATGAGCAAAGGAACGTGAACAAATAAAAAAGCATTTTCACGAGCAAATATCAGTAGTGCTAGTAATAGCTTAACATCTTCACTAGTACCTGAACAATTAATAATCATACTAATTCCAAATAACTAGGAAGATGAAGAAGCAAATTCAATATTGATGTGCGTGTGGGTTTCAATTAATTGTGTATAACATAATTTCTCCCAAAACACTCATAACAACAGCATGAGAGCATCAACCACTCTACACCTCATGTCTAATATTCAGTGTCAAACATTATTACAGCTTGACGTGCTCGGTAAAAGACCACAGCAGATGAAAGAAAACATGCGTCAGGCTACTACAGGTGATAGACAACAGGTGGTAGCTTTGAACTACATGTAAAATATCTTTTTTACAAAATGTTAACTGATATATATTGGATTAGTTAATAGTTTAGCACGTGCAATTGCGAAAAGATTATACAGTACAGAGTGAGAGTGATAGAATGGTAAGATTAGCATGGCCTTGTGGTTAGCTGGCTTGTTTACAAACTTGTGGTTAAAATCTTCAGGAGTTCCGAACCAATACGGAGCAGATCTTTCATTTCTAAATGTTAATCACTATAAACAAACAGATGTTTGTCATTCGCTGGAATAACAGCGAAAGACAGATGATGAAATTTAAATCGATATATATAATAAGAGTAATGTAATATATATGTATATATACATATATGTACAGTTGCAAATAAGGTTCTACTATAATATAAAATAATACAGTAAAATAATACTAAAATAAAAGAGCTCTTCAAGAAATTGGAGGAAATAGTAATAGTAATAGTTATGTAAAATAGTTGTCCTTAATTTGTAGTTACTGGCAGTTTCATTACTTCTTATGTCCTGGACAGAAAATTTCAAGAAACTGCCAGTAGCTACAAGTTGAGTACCAGGTAGAAATATTACATATGTGTGTATATATACATATACTAGGTGAATGCTCGGGTAAGAAAAGAGTCTTTGGACAAAAAATTTGCTTTTATTCAACTATACAAGATTTATCATTCTAACTTTTAAACTTCATATCATGAGAAAAGTACTTTTGTGTAGTTCAAATTATTTTTTTTTACATAAAACAACTGTAAAAGTTTTTAAATTTTCTCAAACAGCTATAACTATAAAATTTCAAATCATGAAAGACAAGTTTTGGCCAAATAAATTAGAAGGAAAAAACAAAAATTTAAAGGTGTTTAAATGTAACCGTGAAATCATTAGCAAGTAATGATTAAATAGATCTACTCTGTTTCGCTAACGATTGTAACGAAAAATTATTTGGTACACAATTATATGATTTTAATTCATTTCAGTGTTTGTATCACAATACGAAAATATCTTAGGCTATAGACATATATAGAGTGGTATAAAACCCCTATCTAATGCAATCAACTCCTGATAAAAAACACTATCATTAAAAATTAGTAACAAAGCAATACGTTAGTAACTACCTACAAAAACTTTAGTTCATTTTGTGATTCTGATTTGCAAGAAAATATAATGTAAACAATGTACTATGTGAAGATTTCTTACTTTCGAGACAGACGTGTAACATAAACACTGATTTAGCAATTCAACCTTATAAAAACCAAAAATAGCAGTTTAAGAAACTTCACAAAAAACATCGTGTTTTTTAGAGCTAATAGAATTCAGAGTGTGTACATACGCTGTAGAGAATATAATAATATTTATAATCAATATGTCTTTTATAGCTCAGTGGTAGAGCCGGTGGATTTAAGACTTGTGGTGGCAATCTCTGTGAGTTCAAATTCATCAGAATGCGGAATTTTAATTCCAAGATTTTAGGAGCCATAGCTGGGCATACACAGACAGACAAACTTTGAGAAATATATACATACTAGCTGCATTACCCGCCTACAGTAACAGATTCACGTGCAGCATAAGGTTTATTGAGAGTTGTCTTTCATACTGTAAAACAACTCTAAATATGCAGTCTACTGAAATTGTTGCCCTGAATATGCATACACATATTATGAAGTCAATAATGTTGGGAAAAACAATAGAAATCTACAATGTGTTTTACAGCTAGATGCGTGTAAAATCTAGTAAATATTCTAGATTCATGTGTCTAGATTCATGCATCCTTTCATACCCGTCTATGGCCTGACCATCGCGCTCTTGCACTTGCCTCGCCGTCAATCACCTCGCAATCAACCGGCCCGCATCCGCCTCGCAATAAATCGCTTCGCAATCAATAGCCTCGCACCCAATCACTTTGCAGTCAATCGCTTCGCACTCAATCGCTTCGCAATTAATCGCCTCGCACTCGCAATCAATGGCCTCGCAATCAATCGCCTTGCACTAGCAATCAATCGCCTCGCACTCGCAATCAATCGCCTCGCACTCGCAATCAATCGCCTCGCAATCAATCGCCTAGCACTCAATCGCTTCGCAATCAATCGCTTCGCAATCAATTGCCTCGCACTCGCCAACTCATTCGGAAAGCCGCGCCTGGATACACTCGCTGCACTCGGGGCAAAAAAGGTCTCCCGCGCTTCCCCGAGTGACGCCACGGCCCCAAACCGCTAGCTGCATAACCTGTCCACAGAAACAGATTCATGTACAGCAAGAGGTTTATTGATAGTTGTCTTTTATACTGTAAAACAACTCCAAATATGCAGTTTACTGAATTTTTTTGCCCTGATCACACTATGCATACACATATGCAGTCATATAGGTCAATAATGTAGGGGAGAACAATGTAAATCTGCCATACGTTTTACAGCTAGTCTACAATGCATCAGTCTCAAACCACTCAAATCGGAGTTGCCCTATTCGTGTACAGAGAACTGATAATGAAATTGACATTGCTAGGCAAACTGAAGTTCTTCAAACTGACAGTATTGAAAAGTTTTGCATCTTTTAAAAAATTATACAAAATATTTTGCTATCGCCAGCATTTATTGAATGGAGACTTCTACGTTCTTAAAACACTAATCATAGCTCACAAGTTTTTCGTCTATAGCCTGTGTTTTGACATGGTATATACAAACAGTAATGAGGTTGTGTCAATAAAATTGATAAGTCTAACAGCACAGACAGTATGATGTCGAGGCAGATACAGCATTAGCACCGTACAATAATAAAACAAAGCGCCAACATGATAGCCTTTGTATGAGATACAATGAGGAAAAGAAATGCATGAAAAGATATATTTATATATACTGAAAATATGTTAGAAAATGCTGCATGTGGTATAGCAGAACATGAAGAACATAAAACAATAACACAATGTTAGTTCAGCGCAACACTTGCAGATAGACAACATTTTTGGTTTTTCTGTCGGGCGTATGAAGAAACAGTTTTCGGCGTGTGCCTACTTTTGAGCAGGCGACGTATAGCTGGTCATGGCTGATGCAGGGTGACAGTGAGTCGATAGCAGATGCTCTCTTTCTTTTCACAATAGGGTATCGCAACCCTCGGAGTACTCGTGTAAGTTCTGTAATAGTAAGTTACAGTAGGCCTACTCGTAGCTGGAAAAAAATTAGTAACTCGGCTGCTGAAGGAAATGAACATGACCCACTATCACGAACAGCAGCAAATCCAACGTTATTAAGTAGTGGAGATGTGGTAATTCATAGACAATACAACATTGTATAAGAAACACTTACCTTTTTGATGTGGAAATTTAGTAGGTGAGAAATGCGTTTTTCCAGTGGCTCCAAAAAACAAACGTTTACGTGACCTTCTCGGTACACGTTGGCAGTAAATATTAATTGCATGTAAATAACTACTCATTAATTTATTTTATTTAATGAAGAGTACATTTGTATAGCTGTATAGACACCTTTGTATAGGCCGCAGAACTCAGGAAGGTGCTTTTTGAGCCGGCAGAAAATTTGCTCTTTAAAAAGCGTGCTAACCGGGGATTTCGGTTAATGTGCCCGAGCGGTGAAATAAAAACAACAGAATTGCCACACCTTTATGTAAGCCGCTTGGCTCAGATCGTCAGAGAAAAGTAGCGGTTAATAATACGATATTACGAAATTACGATATTTAGTACTCATATTAGTTCGGTTGGCTTCGTTCGACCAAATGGAAAAAGAAAGACCGCTCTATAATTTATTTACTGTTACTACACATATTAACTCAGTTTGCTTCGTACGACCGAAATTCGTACGACGATAAAATGATAAACCGTTCTAAGGCAGACAATCAATCACACACGCAACAATTGTCGTTTATATAGTAGATATAATGTATATGTATATATATCCTATATATATGTATACATATATCATAAGATATATATATATATATATATATATATATATATATATATATATATATATATATATATATATATATATGCGCATATATATATATATATATATATGCGCATATATATAGCTTTGCGCATATATATATATATATATGCGCAAAGCTCATCACTTTTGTGATTTGAGCACTCTGGTGCCAGCACATTGACTTTCTTAAAGTCTGCGAGACAACTTAGTTGTTTCGTGGCAGGAAGTCAACTCTCATTGGTAATGGGATTTGTGTCCCTTGCCTAAGCTCTGAGCTGCACTGATGCGGCTTCAATAGCCGAAACAGTACTGTCTGTAGCATGAGTATATGCTCCCTTACTTCGGTTTGGTTGAGCGCTCTGTGAGAGGTGCGGCACTATTAGCCTTTGTGCAAAGCTCATCACTTTTGTGATTTGAGCACTCTGGTGCCAGCACATTGACTTTCTTAAAGTCTGCGAGACAACTTAGTTGTTTCGTGGCAGGAAGTCAACTCTCATTGGTAATGGGATTTGTGTCCCTTGCCTGAGCTCTGAGCTGCACTGATGAGGCTTCAATAGCCGAAATAGTACTGTCTGTAGCATGAGTATATGCTCCCTTACTTCGGTTTGGCTGAGCACTCTGTGAGAGGTGCGGCACTATTAGCCTTTGTGCAAAGCTCATCACTTTTGTGATTTGAGCATTCTGGTGCCAGCACATTGACTTTCTTAAAGTCTGCAAGACAACTTAGTTGTTTCGTGGCAGGAAGTCAACTCTCATTGGTAATGGGATTTGTGTCCCTTGCCTAAGCTCTGAGCTGCACTGATGAGGCTTCAATAGCCGAAACAGTACTGTCTGTAGCATGAGTATATATATAAATATATATATATATATATATATATATATATATATACATAAAAGTATTTGGGTAAAGTTTATTCAATTTATTACTACAACCATTGGTTTCATACAGCCAGCGAGCTAGCTGCAATCGTCAAGTAGTGTGAATGTGTACAGAGCAGTTGCTTTCATCACTAAATGTTAGAAGGATTAAAAGGATTAAAAAGCTAAAAGCTTGAAACTCAAAGTTGTGTGTTGTGTTTCATTTTGTGTTCGCAAGTGAATATTTGTTTCTGTGTCTACATGGTGACATGAGTTCTGATCATTTATTTAAAGTTTCCTGCTCTGGTCTATATATATATAGACCCGGTCTATATATATATATATATATATATATATATATATATATATATATATATATATATATATATATATATATATATATATATATATATATATATATATATATATATATATATATAGATGTCCTCTTTGCTGATGGCGAGTCCTTGCTGGGCCATCAACACACTGTGGCCCAGCAAGGACTCACCATCAGCAAAGAGGACATCAAGTGCAGAGTGCAGCGTATTAAGAACTGGGCAGCACCTGGCCATGACATGATTCAAGCCTTCTGGTTAAAGAAATTGACATCACTTCACACTAGAATGGCTAAGCAGATGGAATGCCCAATAGAACAAGGTGACCATCCAGAATGGCTGACCAAAGGACGAACCGTGCTTCTAATAAAAGATCCAAAGCAGGGGCCGATTCCTAAAAACTATCGACCAATAACGTGCTTGCCCACCACTTGGAAACTGCTCTCAGGAATAGTTGCAGACAAACTGGAAGAGCACATGAGTCACTATATGACCAGTGCTCAGAAAGGAATTGGGCGCAACACCCGAGGAGCTAAACATCAGTTACTGGTGGATCGGACGGTCTGTCAAGACAGCAGGAGAAGGCAAACCAATCTTGCCATGGCTTGGATTGACTACTAAAAGGCCTATGACTCCATTCCCCATAGTTGGATACTTGAGTGCCTCAGTATGTACAATGTTCACCCTGCTCTTGTGGCATTCATCAAGATGTCAATGACCAAATGGAAGACAGAACTGGAGGCTAATGGCAAAAAGCTGGCGAGTGCACAAATTAAGCGAGGCATCTATCAAGGTGACTCCTTATCACCGCTGCTCTTCTGCATATGCCTAAACCCTCTAAGCAATATGCTGGAAAAGACTCAATATGGGTACCAGTTTAAGAGTGGCACCAAGATAAACCACCTCTTCTACATGGATAACATCAAGCTGTACGCTAACAAAGAAAGGGACATTGATTTGCTAATACACTTCACTCAGGTATACAGCAAGGACATCGGAATAATCGTCGGTATTGAGAAATGTGGAAGACTAATTCTTAAGAAAGGCCATTCTATGCTCACAGATGGCCTAAGAATGCCAAATGGTACCATCAAAGATATAAAAGAAGGGTACAAGTACTTGGGGATTATGCAAAGCAACATCAACCACGAAGCCGAGGTACGTCACAAAGCCATTACCGAATACAAGAAACGCCTTCGGCAGGTCTTACGGAGCCAGCTCAATGCCAAGAACCAAGTCATGGCAATAAATACCTACGCACTGCCAGTAATAAGATATCCAGCAGGCATAATAAAGTGGACTGAGGAAGCCATCAAAGAAACAGATATAGCAACTCGTAAACTGCTGACCATGCATGGAGCACTCCACCCAAAATCTGATACTACTAGATTGTATCTTGATAGGAAAGATGGCGGTAGGGGACTCAAAAGTGTACAGCAGACAGTGAAAGAGGAAGAGCAAAGCATCAAAGCATATGCAGCCTCCATGGCCATCTCAGATAAGTTGCTAGCTGAATTTCAATCGGCTGCTCTTACAACGGACCTACGCCCTGATGATGAAGAAATTGACTGGCACACGAAACCTCTTCATGGTGCTTACGACCAACAAATATCTAAGGTTGGCGATCTTCACCAGACATATATGTGGCTGAACAAAGGAAACCTAATGGCCAATACAGAGTCGCTAATCATGGCAGCCCAGGAGCAAGTGCTCCCAACAAGGCAACTCCAAACGAAAATCTATCACACTAGAGACGATCCTAGATGCAGACTGTGCAAAGATGCACCTGAGACCATCCAACACATCATCAGTGGATGCAAGCAGCTAGCAGGGAACGCATACACTGAGCGGCATAATCATGTCGCAGGTGTTGTGTATAAAAGTCTATGTGATGAGTATGGCCTTAATAAACCACAACACTGGTGGGAAGCTCCTGGTAGGGTGAATGGAAATGACCGCGCTAAGATCCTCTGGGACTTCTACATCCAAACTGACAAGCATGTCCTAGCAAACCAACCAGATATAGTGGTGGTAGACAAGGAGAACAATAGGGCTACTATAACAGATATAGCAGTACCCAATGACTACAATATAGCCAGCAAAGAAAAAGAAAAGTTAGAGAAATATCTCCCTCTTGGAGAAGAAATTGAAAAATGCTGGAATGTTAGAACAACTGTAATCCCAGTAGTCATTGGGGCACTGGGCGCAATAACACCGGCGCATAAAATGTGGCTTGCCCAAATACCAACAGCAATCAACTCAGGTGAGTTGCAGAAAAGTGCGCTATTGGGAACAGCTAAGATCTTGAGGCGAGTGCTCAAACTCCCAGGTCGCTGGTAGGAGACCCGAGTTAGAGCAGAATTTACCACCCATACGGAGTATCCAGGGTGAGGAAACAATTTTATATATATATATATATATATATAGATATATATATAAAAACTCCGTAAAACTAAGTTATAGCTGTGCTTCTAATATCAACCACATAATTAGCGGGCACAATAAACAAGCACTATCACAACCAACCAACACCGACAGAAAATGCAATTGCAAAAATCGGGAAAATTGCCCTCTAAATGGAGAATGCCTTTCAAAATGCATAGTATATCAGGCAACCGTAGAGTCTGAAGAACGCGATGGGCAAGAGAAACAAACGTATGTAGGCCTCACCGAAACAACTTTTAAAACAAGACTAGCCAACCACAATACATCCTTTAAATATCCTACTAAAAGGCTGCAAACAGAATTGAGTAAATACATATGGGACTTAAAAGACAAGAACATTCGCTATAATATAACCTGGAAGATCATCAAAAGAGCGTGATCTTACAACACATCAACACAATCTTGCCAGTTATGTCTATGGGAAAAGTACTTCATCATATTCGAACCGAAGTTAGCCAGCCTTAACACTAGAAGTGAGCTAATATCCACATGCCGGCATGCCAGAAAACATCTAATTAGCTCAATAACATAATTTGACTACATAATTTGCTGTATACTATAATATATATATATCACACAATAGTATTAAGCCCTCAGCTTTATTAAGTAATTTTATAGCTTGTACATTATACATTTTAGTCATTCTACCTGAAGATTGCAACACGATTGCATGAAACTAATAGTAGTAATGATTTTAACCTGTAGTTTTTAATAAACTTCATACACAGCTCTAATTGACTCAATTATTGAGCACTTCACTTTACAGTGTAAACCACATATACTATATATATATATATATATATATATATATATATATATATATATATATATATATATATATATATATATATATATATATATATATATATATATATATATATATATATGGACATATATCATATATATATATGAAATATATATGTGTATATATCATATATATATATATGAAATATATATGTGTATATATCATATATATACATATATATATGATATACATGTTTATGTATATATGTCATATATATGTTTATATTATGCATAGGTATATATGTATGTATATATACACAATATAGATTATCCAATATGCTTGTTGGAATTGCTTTGATATTTACTGAAATATCAAAAAAATTTCTTTTTGGCCTTTCCTTTTTCTCACTAAAATGAACCATGAACAATTATATCAGTATGTAGAAAAGGAATCGTCTCCAAAGTCCTTCTCCATTCCGTTGGTCAAAGTATCAGACAAAAATGTTTGGTGTCTCATTTTTACGTTTGTACCAATATCATCTATCAAAACTTTGAATACAATGAGCTTTTGCTGCAACAGTAATATTTTTATCCACACACTTCCATGTAATCATTTTTATTATTAATTCAACATATTCATCATTTATATTTG
The DNA here is from genome assembly GCF_963576615.1 of Watersipora subatra. Taxonomy (NCBI): domain Eukaryota; kingdom Metazoa; phylum Bryozoa; class Gymnolaemata; order Cheilostomatida; family Watersiporidae; genus Watersipora; species Watersipora subatra. The sequence continues at coordinate 17,547,884 of NC_088716.1, forward strand.
TTTTTTTAGTTCAAAATAATTGTATCAGTGTCAAATCACTTTCCATTGTAATCATCGTTAAAAAAACAAACTATTTAGCCATTACTTGCTATCCATTTCTCACTTAAACACCTTTACAGATGTTTTATTGTTCTCTTTATTTTATTTGAACTTTTATGTGAGAGTAAATGCTGTATGTGTTAAATAAAAATAGTTTTGTGCAAATACTTTTTTATTACCCGGGAAAACCCCGGCATTCATTCGTAGTTTTATATTCAAAGTTTTATATTATAAATAATGCATTATAAATACACACTCTTAATTGTTATAACTTGGTGAATGGTGAATAACTATTAATTTTATTTTTTGTCTTTACTTTTATCATAGAAATACTCCCGGTTCAAAAGCAAATTCACTCACATCATAAAAGTAGTTTTTAATTCTTTGCTCAGCTATTCTTCGCATCTCTCCAGATTTAGTCATCCTAGACTTAGTTTCATCACTGGCATCCTTTTTAAGTCCTACAATATGCAAACCCATGCAATAGAATAAAGTGCAACTATTTTTTATTGATTATTACTACCCATACGTTTAATAATAAAATAATTTATGTTTGGCAGTAGATAACCAAAAAAATATTTGTATTAAAAATATTTTCTTTTTCAATGAACAACTTAGCATTTTATTTAAATTAATACATAAAGAAATACACACACAATCATACAAATATAACTCTATGAGCCTATTGTTTAGAAGAGAAGTTGAAGCTGATATTTGCAAAATTTTAAAACGATCAACATTCCTAGTAAGCATTTAATACTGACTCCACTGCCTTTTTCTTAGTGTTTCAACTTGTCAGTCAGCATGAATTTATAATTGTCATGAGTTTTGAAAGATTAACTTGGAATACCGCTAGACGGTCGACTAGCTTGTTTACTGAGTGTTGATCTCCCACGCTGAATGCCATAAGTTGAAGTCTCGCACAAATCAAATTTTATCCTAACATCTGATCCTAGTTTTAAACAGGTGACAGTATTATTTAGTAAAGATTATTGATTATTGAGTAATGGGTAATGTGAGTTGAAATACCTTCGAACCAGTCAGGATCCTCATCATAACTCTCCTTTGGATTTCCAAGCTCACGCTGTTTTTCTCTGATCGCTTGTAGAAACCTTGGTTTAGCACAAGCAATCTCGGAAAGTTGTTCACAAAACCTATCTGTTGACGTTGGTGTTATACAGACATTGTCTAGCTGTCTGGTTATCTGGGCAATCAGTAGATCTAGAAATTAATTTATTTATAAATATATAATGTGTAGAAGGGTGTGTGTTAGTATGGGGTGATAACTACATAAAACTTTGTTCTATATAGTATTTCTACTACACAATGCTAACATAATACTAATAAATTGTTATATATTGTTCTGTTAAATACTCATATACATTTCTTCATCATTTTAATGCTGACTTATTTAAAATGAAGTATCTTTAGGTTTTGCGGTCTGTCCAATTAAAACATTCACTAAAATTTTGTAAAACAATATAATAGTTATTGTCATGATTATAGTATCTCAGGCATTCAACTTATGCTTTCAAATTATTAATTTTAACAAATAGAGGGTTGCTTAGTGATAGACGTACCAGTTTCATTCTTTGTGGTGAATGTCAGAAGTGCATTATCGTTTAGGTTTTTAAACTGTGCTTTATTTTTTATAATGTCGCCGTTGTGTGTAATATATTTGAGATCTTCCACCTCAATCTACAACATAGAGACAGTACTAGGAGTGACTACAGACTTATGTAAGAGAATTATCAGTGTAGACTAACTGTATAGTTGAGACATGACTGGGTCAACTAGATCTATGACAACTCTTTGAGCCTATCTTCAGAGAAGGTAAAGATAAAGACAGTTAAAATGCTATATTTGTAGACTAAACTAGTGAAACATCCAATAAACATCGGTGGGCAATAAGCAGTATAGCATCATTTTTTGTGTAGGGTTCATAGTCTTAGGACCTTAAATGTAAAAACGACATTATTGGAGAAAAAAAAACAAGTATATCTACTAAATACTTAGAAACCTTTCAAAATTTAAATCTCAGTTTACTTTGTACATTGTGTTTACTGTTAAGTTCTTTATTATTGTTAAATTTATTATTGATACAATACATTGTAGATGAGGAATGAGGTATTTTGTTGCAACTATAATATTGAATGGCAACATCAATGAATCATCAGAATATCCAATCGCTCTATGTTTCTGAGCTTTATCATGGATGAGTCTATTGTTCCAAGTGAAGTGACTTTGAGAGTTAATAGGTAGATTTAGTTGATCATATTTATCTATAAAGGCGAGCCAGTCACTCACAATAGAACAAGTATCAAAGCTAAATCTTTAGATGAAACACAATGAGGAGACAACTCCTTGCTAACTTCTTCGCTAACAAATTCATGAAATTCAACTCGTTGTCTCCAGCTATCTTTAGTAAAACTACTGGCAGTATGAGCCTCAACTATAACAAGTACTAATATCCAAAGTGGCTTTATTTGCAAAGAGATACATGGATTTCAATGTGAGCTTAGCTAGTCTATTCTGTGAGTGATTTTGTTTATTTAAATTTTCTCACACTTATGTATGTCTACAGAAACAGTAACCTTTAGTGTTTGCAGTTGTACCACCTGAAAACAATCTATCTGTCTCAAGTCAAGCTGAATTGACCATATTATGGTTGTAGGTGTTTTGCGTCAATTACATATTTCTAATTTGTTTTTTAATTTTGCTTCATAATGGTCTCAGTAATAAATATTTTTAAAAATACATCTGAATGCCATCTGAACATTTGACTCTAAAAAATGCGTATTCAACTTTTTAGTGTTCTTAGAAAAGTTATAACTACCTTGAGAAATTGACATCCTTTCTTTTTACATTCTTTTAGCGAATTAGCTTCAATTTTCTGCGTATATGGTTCCCTTCGCTCTTCTTGAACGGTCAGCTTTACCATTTTCAATTTCAGTTCTCATTTATTGTCTTAGCAAATCTCATCTCTACAAAAAATAAACTCGTACTTTGAGCAACTACATATTAAATTTTCATTGGCACAAAAATACATAATTTGACAACAAAAAGTGTCAGACTGGCAAGTTTCAATATAGATTTAAAAATGCATTTTACAGAATCTCTTAGATGCAGAATACTATTCATAGTATTTCTTGTATTTCATAAACAGTAGAGATCATTAGTACCTCGATATACTGCTGAGGCATATCTCAACCATTACATTATGCACTGAGTATTCTTGCTATTTAAAAACCTTTTTCTAAGGAGTTCTAACACATTTTTCAATGAATGACAGAGACGCACAAACGCAAAAAAAAGTATAGAAAATAAACAGCGAATTTTTTAGGGTTATTGCTTTTTGCTCTTAATAATACAATAAAAAGATGGTAGTTGTTAATGATTTTTAAGGATATAATTGTGAAGATGAGTTCTCTACTTACTTGGTATGTGTTTTTGTTTCTCTTATAAGAGCTGCTTCTGAAGTTTTGTGAATAGGATGACCTTGTAGACAGACAATTGAAACAATCAAAATCAACTACTGTAAAAGATCAACAATCGTTTAAAAAAGGATACTCACTAACTGACTCAGAGGCGTCGAGCCTACTTGTTATATACAAATATAACAAAAGTTTCTACCGGCAGCGTTGTCACTAGCAACCTATCAATATAATGTAAGCTATCCTTGAGCGCTATATATGAAAAAGGGACCCCTCTCTTTTAGAATTTTTAACATAAAAATAACTATACATAATGTTTACATATTAATTATTATATTGTTTGAACATGATATCCAGCTTCAGTACTAAAGCAGCTCTAAAAAGGCTCACAATTGATTGTTTGTTTATCTAAAGGGAGACTGGCTAATTGTTAGCTGACTCTGTCGTTCATGCTGCCTCTAGCCATTAATAGCTTTTACAGCTGCTTGTGACACCCACTTGTCAGCACAATGCTATATTGAATGTCTATTTAGAAAGGGCAGGACAGCCTGATGTAGCCTTCTCTGTGAACTTCTCAAGTTTATTCATGACATCAAGTCATAAGCTGGATGGTATCTGTTCTGTGTAAGAAAATATTTAGTGGCTGTCAACCTTATAATGTAATGTCACATTTGAAGCTAAGATACTAGCGACGAGTAGGAAATGAGTTTTATTTATTGTTTCAATTTTAGAGGGTGTTTTTGTAATTAAATTGTTTCTTGTAGTACAATAAAGAAAGTCAGATTAGTTTGCATTATAGTTTTGGTTCTACCAGAAACAGCTTGATTTGGTCTCGAAACATGTTTTCGATAATAGAATGATTGCTTGGAAGCTGGTTACAAGCACCTGCTAATACCGGTCACAGTTTAAGACAGATTGCCACCATAGACTTGTGCAAATAACCTCAGCTATACTGCGTGTTTGCACAACAAAATACCACACAAGTGGCTTGTCACTTTCTGTAATGTTCATACAGACAGTTATCAGTCCAAGTTTCAAAAAACAATAAAGAAGCAAATCTTTCATTGATTAAAATATTAACTAAAATTTGAGTATAAAGAGAATATGAAGGAAATAGATATCCACTAGAACCCCACAATTATGAAGGAACAACAATCACACACATAAAAAACATAAATCAAAACTAATTATCAATAAAGGATGTAGTAAAAGCAATATGCAGAATAGCAGAATAGGACCACTTTTAGCTACGGAAAGAGATGCAAACAACCATTGATTAAAATGATTTCTAGAAAATTCCATTGATATTATATGTAAGTTCCTTGGCTGTTCTAGTGCCTTGCATCAGTGAATAATAACTATATTCTATCTGTAGCCAGGCGGTCTCCAGACTATCAGACTAGAAGAAAAAATGGTGGATAAGATAAATGAAATAAATATCTAATAAAATCATACAAAATTCAATAATTAAATGTATAAATTACTACAATTTATCAATAAATGGTTGAGTAAAAGCAATACTCTGGATACTAGTGAGAGACTATTAAATATTTACTCTATTAAACATAATATTTAGTAGCCTATTCTGTACATAATCATAGAACTGTAATACCTATAACCTATATGATTGATAGGCTACTTTTCCAGTTTGAGTAGAACCTTTCTCTCAGCTAGTACCAACTCACTATGTTCAGTTTTATCATGACACACAATGTGAACAAGTCTTATGTTATCCCTAGTAAATAAGAGGTCATAGAAACAGTCAAAGTTGATCCTATGTCTATCTCCTCCTCGAATTAGTTTTACTAGTCCAGGCATTACTGTCTGTGACTTCTCAACCCTGCAAGAAGGAAGATAAATCAATATATAGATCAATATTTGCCGTTTGTCTGTCTGTCGTGTCTCCAGTTATAGCAATCTGAATTTTACGATTTGAATTTGTGACCAGCTCCAGTGATAAAACCTTACAACAAAAATTACACAGCACACTGGTTTCAAACCTCATACCCTCATGTCAGGCATGTCCACAGATCCACAGACAAGCATGTCTAACTATTACGCTATGCTGTTCCTAACAATCCGAAAGTCAATGTAAAATTTACAAGTTCAGCAATTTTTCCCCGTATTTTTCCCGTTCGGCGTACAAGAGCTGTATTGCCGCTTTTACTTCTAGTGGCGACTACAGGTTACAAGCTAAGTACGTACTTTTATTATTAATTAGTATTATATTTTGCGTTTGTTTTCTTTTGGAAGTTTTTTAAAAGCTTTGTATTCATCACCTATTTTTTAATTACTGCTTTTCAAAAGTTTCAGTTTACACACCTTCAATTGTAAAACTGTAAAACTAAAGAATTTTTACATGGGTAGTTGTCCGTTGTCTTGAATACCAGTTGCCTCTACATTGTAGCAAAAAGAACCCTAGTGCACTACACTGCTTCAGTGATATCTTCAGATGTTTTGGATATTTTATTTTTACTTTTCTACCAGTAGTTGTATTCAAATGTTTGATGGATAGCATCAGCTGCCTCAGTAACTTTACATTTAAACAACTTTAAAGATGTTTAAATGTGAAATAAGCAAGTAATAGCTAGAATCTCATTACTTGTTGTTTTAATTTTCTCTAACTTCATTCGGACTGCACAAAACACTCTCACGATCAGAAGTTTAATAGTTAAAATGGTAAATGTGCTATATGTTAAGTAAAAATAGATTTTCTGTGCAAAAAACTTTTTATTACTTGTGCAACACTGGCCATTCAGCGAGTCCTAACTAAAGATGCCAAAATCCGATATTAATGAGACATTTAGATAACTAAAAAGCATGTTAGGCCTTTATTCAATAATTGCTAGAATCAACAGATCAGTTTCTAGACATCCAACAAGAAAGGGAGAAATTGAGGAAAGTAGGAAAAGGGTGAAAAAAGGAGAGCAAAGGTGTGAGAGATGAGGAAGAAATAGAGTAGAGAAAACAAAAAAAGATACAGAGAAAGGGAAAGAAGGAAAGAGGAAAATAAATAATCCCTGACTATAAAAAGATAGAGAGAGCTCTGAAAAGATTGATGCATATTTTATAATCAAACTTACTGGTGGTCTAAATTTTATGTGCTAAACAAAAGTTGTCCCTCTCGTGAACCGTGAGGGTTAATCTAGTGACCTAGATGAAGGTCTTATCCAAATTTCATGGCTTGGTTATACGGACAGCTTTTAGAATTGTAGTCCTAGAATAACAACTGCTCAAAAATGTTTGCGGTTTGTTAAGGGTTAATCCAGTGACCTAGATGAAGGTCTTGCTTTAAGTTCATGGCTTGGTTATACGAACAGCTTTCAGGTTTGTAGTCCTAGAATAACGACTGCTCAGATATATTAGCATGTTTTGACAATGATAACCGAGAGTATAATTACAATAAATAAATTACAAATCTAAGCATATCTTAAACCAATCAGGGGTTGACCAAAATATTTAAGATTTTTAAGCCTAAGATTTCAACAAAAACCTAGGCTTTAGATCAAACGAATGAAGCTGAGGCTAGCCTTGAATACCCTTGGAAGTAGTTTAGTCGTTTTTCTCCTATTTTTTCTATTTTCATTTCTTCCTCCTATTTTGTAAATTTTGCTAGAGTTTGTTATAGTATGTTTTTACTAAAATTCATTCAAATCTGTAACCTAGCATAGACTAGATTTTGATACTTTAATGTTTATGTTAAAATGAGTGAATATTAAGTTTATCAAGTGTTTGTTTTTTCATGACCTTGGAAGATATTTTATTAAAACATAACACAGTATATTCCTACACTTCTCTATTTATCATATTAACTATACAAGACTCTGAGCGACCAAGGCTGGATTATCAAGTTGCTACAGATAAAGCAGTGTAGTACATAGCAGTACAGTATATTAAAACAATCAAAGCCAACTAGGACAAAATATGTGTGATTGTTTCAAACTTATACTCAAAAGCTGATCAAGAAAAGTCGTTTCATCTTGTTATAAGCAAATATAACAAAGATGTCTATCGGCAGCGTTGTCACCAGTGAATAAGACCTAAGCTATAACTATGTGCTGTGCATAAAAAATGAACTCTCCTATTTCCCTTTATTCTCACAAAACAAATTCATAATGCCTACATATTATCATGTCATTTGTTCGAACATGATATCCAGCTTCAGTATAGAAGCTGCTCTAATAAGGCTCACAATAGAATGCTATTGGTTGTTTGCTTATCTAAAGAGAGACAAGCCAGTTGTTTGCTGATGGCGGCGTTGTCAATAGCAACCTGTCATTAAAATCTACCGGCATACTATCACTGTTTGCTATGCATGAGAAAAACTTTCCTCCCCATTCCTTATGTTAATGTAAAACTAATTATTCATAGTGCATTCATAGTGCATATTAAATTCTCATTTGTTTGAACATGATATCCACTTTCGCAACAAAAGCTGCTCTACAAAAAGCTCACAATCAAAATCTATTGATTATACGTTTATTGAAAGGAAAACATGCTAGTTGTTAGCTGACTCCGCCATTTATGCTGCCTCTAACTGTTATTAGCTCCTACAACCGCTTGTGACACCCACTTGTCAGCACAATACTGTAATGGATGTCTATTTAGAAATGACAGCACAGCCTGATGTAACCTTATCTGTGAACCTCGCAAGTTTACTCATGGTATCAAGTCATAAGCTGGATGGTATATGTTCTGTCTAAAAAAGTATCTAGTGGCTGCCAACCTTACAAAGTAATATTACATCTGAAGCTAAAATACTAGCATGGAGTGGGAAAAAGGTTCTATTTAGTGTTACAATTTTCCAGATGTTGTTTTCTGTATTACAATAAAAGAAAATCAAGTTAGTTTGCATTATCCTCTATTATTGGCTCTACAAGAAACAGCTTTGATCTGGTCCTGAAACGTGTTTTTTATAACAAAATTATTGCTTGGAAGGTGGTTACAAGTACCTGTCAATACCAGTCACAAATCAAGCAGAGTGCTACCATATACTTGTGCAAATAACCTCAGCTACACTACATGTTTACACAACAAATTACAATACAAGTGGCTTGTTACTTTCGGTAATGTTCATACAGACAGTTATCAGTCCAAGTTTCAAGAGAGAGAAGCAAACTTTTCATTGATTAAGATATTCATTAAAATTTGAGTATCTCGAGAATATGAATAAAATAGATATCTACTGGAGCCAAGCAATTAAAATTGAACTACAATCAAATGTAAAATGTGTAAGTTAAAAAAAATTATCAATAAAAGATTGAGTAAAAGCAACATGCAGAATAGTATCACTCTCAGGTATGGAGAGAGAAGTTAACAACCATTGAGTAAAATGATCTCTAGAAATCTCCATTGATATATAAATATAGGTTCACTGTAAGTTTATGTTACATATTTATGTAAGTTCACTTGCTCTTTCAGCGAGTTGCATTAGTGAATAATAACTCTATTCTATTTATAGCCAAAGTGCCTTCGGGCTATCATACTAGAAGACAAATGGTGGATAAGATAAATGAACTAGATATCTAGCCCCCCCATGGAGGGCTGAATACTAGTGAGAGACTATTACACATTTAATCTATTAAACATGATATTTAGTAGCCTAATCTGTACATAATCATAGAATCGTAGTACCTATAACCTATATGATTGATAAGCTACTTTTCCAGTTTGAGTAGAAACTTTCTCTCAGCTAGCACCAACTCACTATGTTCAGTTTTATCATGACACACAATGTGAACAAACCTTATGTTATCCCTAGTAAATAAGAGGTCATAGAAATAATCAAAGTTGATCCTAAATCTATTTCCTCTTCGAATTAGTTTTACTAGTCCAGACATCACTGTCTGTGACTTCTCAATCCTGCAAGAAAGAAGATAAATCAAAATAAAGATTAATATTTGCCGTTTGTCTTGTCAAGTGTCCAGTTATAGCAATAAGAATCTCACAACAAAAGTTATGCAGCACACTGGAGTTGAACTTCATACTTATAGTTTACAGGCAGGACATGGTATGTCTAACCATTACACTACGCTGTCCTTACTAAGCCTTATTATCTTATCTATCTTTATGTAAAGTCTATTGGTTCGGCATTGCTTACCCGTATTGCATCCGTTTGGCATATTGGAGTTGTATTACCACTTTTACTTCTAGCCTTGATTGCAGGTTACAAGCTAAGTATGTACTTTTATTATTACTTAGTATTATCTTTCGCGTTTGCTTTTCTTTTCAAGTTTTTTAAAAGCATTGTATTTATTACTTATTTTTTAATTGTATATTTTCAAAAGTGGCGTTTCAGCCTTAAACTTTACAAAGTGTTGGAGATATTGTAGTGAACATACCTTTTTCACCAGATTGTGTAGTGAATATGAAAAGGCTATCAATTGGCAAGCTGAAAAAGTAGTCGTTATCTTCTACAATGTTATCTTCTATATCTTCATGTACGACATGTTGAAAATCTTTCTTATCAATCTAAAGCGAATACAATTGGTTTTAAATAATCACACTGTTTGTTGACCCAATGATGATGACAAAAGCTAACGAGAAACTGTAAACTAAAAAGCTGGTGGTCAACAGGAGGGAAAGACGGACAGAAAAAAACATTAGAAAAAAAGCCCAGGAAAAAAGAGGGTTCAATCTCTTTTGTTCATCCCCAAGGGTTGGACGAAGAAGGCATGTTTTAGGGAGGCTTTTGGTGGCCTGACACTTTAGAGTATTTACATAAAAAAGGGTATGTTTTTTAGCTTGGTACCTGAATACCCATTTTTACTCAGTAGAAAAGGGTATTCATGAGCCAAAAAAGGAGGCGATTAGTCTGTGGTGATGAAGTGATAAGGGGTAGTTTTTTATTAATGTACAAGTCAATGGAAAAGGTGCATTTTATAACATCTCCGACTAGCCCTTGGGGATGAATAGAAGAGAGCGAACCCCCTAGGGTGAAAAGATAAAATATTTTGAATAAATAGTAAAAGAAATGTAAAAATCATTGCAAGTTACAATGGTATCGATTGAACCAGCATTTAGCTAAAAGCTATTCTCATGTAAAAAAGCTACAATTATTTGTTAAACTTTTTTAGTGGCTAGATAAATACTCTGAACTCAAGTCGTCAGCAATGAAAAATCTAAGATGAATGAAAAACTGAAATCGCTTGCTTTAATACTATAAAATGTTAAAAAATGTCTATTTATTGTGATGCAAATGTTAAATAAAATTTAATTTGCCGATAAACAAAGCATGCTATTTTAACCAATCAGCATTAAAGTTTTGCTTGTGTAACAGTTATTATGTACACAATTATTCCATAGTATGACCAGCTAGATGTGTAGTGTACTGGATAGTATGCTTGTCTGTGAAACTGGAAGTTCTGAGTTCAATGCTAATGAAAAGTGGATTTTACATTAGTATAACTTCATTAATTTTACTGGACACACGAATGACAGACGAGATGACAAACACTGAGATCTAAATATATAGATTGTTTCAGCTCTTTTGTAAAAATTATGGCCGAAAATAGCTAACAAGAACCTTAAATAGAAGGAGAAAACAACTATAACTCATATAGCCTAATAAAGTTTCCAATCTCGAATCAAATCGGATTTTGACCAGAAAAAACTCAAGATTTTTAAGCTTTAGATTTCAACAAAAACTTTGGCTTTCAACTAAACTGAAAGAAGCTGAGGCTAACCTTTAATACTTTCCTGTAGTATTCCTTTGGTTAAAGTTGGTAAAAATAGAAAAGAAACGTTTTTTCACTTTTATTTCTATTAGAATGTGTTACTGTACTTTTTGATTAAAATTCATTTAGATCTTTATCCTAGCATAGACTAGGTTTCGATACTTCAATGTTTATGTTAAAATGAGTGAAAATAAAACTTATGAAGTATTTGTTTTTTATGACCTTTGAACATATTTTATTAAAACACAACACAGTCTATTTTTGCACTTCTCTATTTATCATATAGAACATACAAGACTCCGAGTAAACAAGGCTGGATTATCAAGCTGCCACAGATACAGCAGTACATAACAGTACAGTACATTGAAACAAACAAAGCCAACTAGAGAAAAAGATCAGCATCATTTCAAACAGACTACTCACTAAATGATACAGAAGAGTTGTGTCCACTTGTTATATGCAAATACATGTATAACAAAGCTGGCTGCCGGCAGCGTTGTCACTGGAAACCTGTCAAGAAAGTTTAAGCTTTCACTGTGTGCTATGCATGAACAACCCACCCCTCCCTGTCCCCTTTATTCTCACAAAACTAGCTACTCATAATGTTTACATATATTATAATCTCATTGATTTGAACATGATATCCAGTTTCAGTACAAAAGTTGCTCTAAAAAGGCTCACAATAGAATGCTATTGATTGTTTGCTTATCTAAAGAGAGACAAGCTAGCTGTTTGCTGATGTTTGCGTTGTCAATTGCAACCTGTCAATAAAATCTGCCGGTCTACTATCACTGTCTGTTATTCATGAAAAACCCACCCTCACCTTTACATATGTTAATGTAAAACAGGCTATTCATAATGCTTACATATTATATTATCATTGATTTGAATACGTTATCCAGCTTCAGTACAAAAGTGGCTTGTCACTTTCTGTAATATTTTTATAGACAGTTATTTCATGTCAAAAATCTTTTCCACTGACATAGAATTCTCCTGGCTATCTCTTCTTCTTTCTCTGTCAGTTTAGCGTCCTTCAAAGACTGCTTTGCCTAAGACTCTCATTCCTCCGCAAATATCCTTATGCTAGCAGCCGTCACAGGTTGTTACTTTTCTAAATTTTGTAAAGTACAAACGTGCAACGTACTTGTGACGTCTTTCCTCATTTCTCTTAAACACCCTCAACACTCAAAATCAACGAATTAACCTAAAAAATTTGTTTCTATTTCAGAGATTTTCACTGATCGTAGGAGGGATTACTGGACTCAGTGGTATTTGCTGTACAACCAGAACTTGTAACACTAAAAAAATCATAATTTATTAAATTGAAATATTATGATGCTTCTAACTTAAATGTATGTTAGAACAGGGAAAATAATATGAACAGTTTTTTGTTTATGATCATATGACGTAGAGACCAATGTTTATCTTACTCTGGAGGCTGCAGAGCATATTATTACTCAATAGTTCTGTTCATGTCTACAGTACTATCTTTAGTCACCCTTAAAGGTTGACTTGCAACAAAATTCACATTGCAGTTATTTGATATGAAAAGATTCACCATGCCTTACTCTGCTGTGTTTTAGGTGCAAAATATGTGGAAATGTGATTACAAGCTCTTAAAAGCTCAAAAACGACCAGAAAATCGCAGCCACACGACACCACCGTAGTTTGGATTCTCTTTCCAAAATGGCTCAAATGTGACAAAGTTGTGAAAGATGGTTTCTGTTTAAACTTTGCAGTGATATCCTAAAACTTACCGTAAAAATTTGTTTAATTTTTTAGCCTTAGCTTGAAGGAGTACATATCATTGTCTGATAATCATGACGAGCCTGTTGGTCACTTATGATAATCGAAAAGTGCTGCAGAAATTATTTGCGAAGTATTGGGTCACATGATTAGATTACGACTTGCCGATTAGACCAAACCGAATAAAACTGTAAAGTAGCGAGCATCTATATTTGATACGGGGTCTTTGGTAAAACCCGAAGTGTTTGTCATAAACTAGTGCTACGATAAGTTTTATATTGAGCTTTTTATTGGCCTTTCAATTCCCGTGAGAACGTCACGTGACAAGACAATAACCAAATTTCATGGCTATGTCATCGAAATAAAGAGATTCCAATTTACGGCGGCTTTTCGTTTTTTGAGCTTTTAAGAGCTTTTAATCACATTTCCACATATTTGGCACCTACAACACAACAGAGTAAGACATGGTGAATCTTTTGATACCAAATAACTGTAATGTAAATTTTATTGCAAGTCAACCTTTAAACCTTACAAAGTGTTCGTCATGTAATAAATAGAGATAATGTAGTGAACATACCTTTTTCACCAGATTGTGTGGTGAATATGAAAAGGCTATCAATTGGCAAGCTGACAAAGTAGTCGTTATCTTCTACAATGGCGTCTTCATGTACGACATGTTGATAATCATTCGTATCAATCTAAAGCAAATACAATTGGTTTGAAATAATCACACTGTCTGTGCAAACCTATGGCTAAGAATTATGATGACAAAAGCTAAAGAGAAACTATGAAAGAACATGAAAAAAGATTGTGATCTCCAGGAGGGACAGACATAAAAAAAACAAACACTAGTTAAAAAGATCAAATATACAAAATAACATTATTAAAAAGTTACAAAAATAGTTGCAAGGTACGAGAGTATCAACGGAACCAGCATTCAGCTAAAGGTTATGTTTGTTTAAAAAGCTACAACTCTTTGTTCAACTTTTTAAAAGGCTAGATAACTTCTCTGAACTGAAGCCGTCGGCGATCTAAACACCAAGATGAATAGACGACTCTGAAATTGCTTGCTTTTTATATTATAAGTTCTTTAAATTGCTTATTCGTTGTACTGCAAATATTATAAGAATATATATAAAAATATTATATATATTCTACAAATACAAACATTATAAGAATATTGGCTGACAAACAAAGCAAGCTATTATAATCACTGAGTATTAAAGTTTGACTTGTGCAATAAAGATGATGTACACAATTATTCCATAGTAAGGCCAGTTGGATGTGTAGTGCACTGGATAGTAAGCTAACTACTTGCTCACACAATTGAGTAGGCATAAAATTATGCTACCGCTCTCCATGATGTTGCGCCATCACGTTGTGTCGTAACGGACAACGGAAGCGTATTTGCTCCCATATAGTGATATATACCGCCTAATGCATGTATCAAGCTTGTGCGTCTTAATTGGTAAGGCATTGGACCCGTGAGTGAGAGGGCCGAGATCAAGTCTTCTGCAATACAAATTTTTTAATCAAAGAATATAGGTGTAATGTAACTGGACAAACACACACTCGGACAGACCAACTTTGAGAAATATAGATTTTTTGTAGCTTGTAGCTTGTTTTTCAGCTATTTTGTAAAATGTTACAGTAGAGAACAGCTAACAAGAACATTAAGAGAATGAGAAAACAACCATCACTCAGCTTTATAAAGTTTCTGATCTCAAACCAAATCAGATGTTGACCAAAAATACTCCAGATTTTCCAGCTTCAGATTTCAACCAAAACTTCAGTTTTCCACTAAATTGAACGAAGCTGAGGTTAGCCTCGAATACTTAGAGTATTATTTTTGTTACAGTCGGTAAAAATAGAAGAGAACTGTTTCTCCCATTTTTTATTTTTGCTAGAATTTGTTATAGTAACTTTTAAAATTCTTTTAGATCTTTAATCTACATGTAGCATAGACTAGTTTTAATACTAAAAGTTGGGACTAAATTTGCTTCCTGTTCATGTACGCATCTATTGATAAATCTATTGTTGATAACTATCTTAAGGAAGCGACATCCCTTCTTGATGCACTCTTTCAGAGAGTTAGCAGCAACTCCATAAACATCTGAGCCCAAATTTTGTCGAACTTTCACTCGCTTCATTTGCATTTTCTCTTTATGCAGACCTTTACGAGAAAGATTTCTAAAATAAACATTAATCTGGTAAACAACATGATTATCTTCTTCTATTAACTTATCCCATTAAGGGTCAATTGCGAAAATGGCCATCCTCCTATAGCATGGGATTTACTATGGCCATTTGCTCATGAGAGTTATCGTGACTAGATGCTCTTCCTAACACCACTAATGGCTCTCATGGGATTTGAACCCCTAACCTACTGATCATATGCCAGCGCACTAACCACTGAGCCACTGCCGCTCCCCACGTACCACCCATCTGAGTACAAACATACAGTTTGATCAAAGTAGTCTTGCAATGGCCTCATAGTCTTGTTTTAGTAACGTAGGTAATAAAGTTTCTATCATCTCAGTGAATGCATACTGTCATTTCTACTAATACCAGTTATAATTTGAATCGACTATAAGTTATTTAACAATCTAAGACATGTAAATATCCTTCTGGACATTAGTTCATCATATGCATCGGTTATGAAAAAACTTTCATACCTTCATCAATCTTTAGTAATACTTCAATGGGAATGGAAAAGGGCTGTAGGTACAGAAAGTAAGTACATACATTGAAAATTATGTATCATTGTTGCAACGACTGTCTATGAACACCATAGCATCATCAATATCCTCTGCTGGTATAAATGTAAACACTATGAATATACAATGGTTTTCGTGTGTGAACAAAGTATATCTGCAAAAAACTATTATTACAGTTTACAAACAAAGTGCTTTATAAGCTATCGTTAAAATTCACAAAAACAAGATCACTGCATTATTTAGGAACAGGTTGTTTTTGAGTTAGGAACTGGTTGACGGTAGTCTACTTAGCTTATTGTGAGATGAGATTACGGTAGGTAAAAGGTCGTGTGTTACATACAGCATTCGGTCTGATGTGATTTGGAATTACTTCATTGTGGTGCTGCTTGTGGTAGTCAACTAGCATTGTAAGTATGATCTCTGCTTGTTTAATGGAAATAGAAGCCATGTGTGATAAGAACTCTTGAGTAGTCTAGTGAACTTGCTCAGGTGTCTTTCTACCCACCAATAAGGCGTTATTGATGACCAGTTTGACTTCCAGCATACTATGCTTCTGGCTCACATCATTGGGCCTTGTCAATGTATTGACTCCCAATGTGAACAGAGTGAAAATAGATATATTGAATGCATGTAACGAGAACATGTGTTGGTACTCTACTAATGTTGATGTTCGAAGTTTTAGTGAGTAGTGTGACTGTACCATGTTCTATTGTAGTGCATGTACGTTTGAACTGAATTTTAACACTAAGGCGACTCGCTTTTGGGCAAGCCTTACAATATTTTCTCAGTGCAGGGTATCCCAATTTTGTAATAAAAGAACCCTCGCAAATATGACAGGCATATATCTCCCAATATAGAAAAACACGTTTTTTTAAAAGTGATCGATCTACTACTATTTGAACCACCATATTCCAGGAGATGGACGAGCTGGGTGTTTTATTCACAATTCCCTCTGACTCTTTGATTTTCCCTTTTAGAACAGAAACCATTGACACAATTAATAAGTAACAATGAATGTATTATACAGCCCTAGCACTACTATTTTATTACTAATTTTCAAATTGTAGTGCATATAATTTTTAACCTGTGAGATGTAAAAAAGATGATTAATTTCATGATGTGGTTTTTGACCAAAGTTATTTTTACTGGTATGCTGCAAAGTTTGATGTAAACGATCTTTTACGAAGCTACCTTTTTCTAGTATAAAACCTGGGGGTAACTGGTTTGAATAGCTCTTTATTGAAACATCTCGAAAGAGGCACTGAAATGGCATCAAGTTGACGTAATAGCAAGTCTCATAATTATGACAAATAGTCAACTATCAATATAATAGGGTGTGACCAGCCTTTTATTCAGAACATTATCAGCCTCATATCAGCTGGTATCAACTAAAAAGAAACCACCAAACTTGCTAACAACAACTGTAACAAAAACCTGACATGACAAGGTTGGCTATTCACGTGTAAAAGGAACATAAAAAGTAGTCAAGGAAATATATAGAAATTACGAGAAATCTGAAGTTTTGGTGAAAAGGGCTAAAAAGAAGCCTATAGTTTTAGTAGTCTGTGGAGAGGCTCGAATACAATTGACCCCTAATGGAAACTCCTCATCTAACGTTTCTCCTCGATGAGACCAGCTTGGTAAGGCTTCTTCAAGTGTAAACCGGCCCTCCATCTGGGTAAGCACATCCCTCACCACCTGTGAAACCAGCAAAGATGTTCAAACAACTTACAGAAGCGTACGAAAAAAGATATGAGCTTCGACAAATGCCTCAAAGTTGATTTTTGATCGGGAAAGGCAAAATGTTTTAAGATTGATTATAAATAAGAACTGGTGGTAATAGCATCTTATAGCAAATGTCTTATAGTGATGCAGAAATTAGGTTTTTGAGGGTTGTAATCACGTCTAGTAACACAGATGTCAAGGCCATACAAAGTAGCAAAACTTATACAGTGGTACAGAGATTAAATCTGTTTGATGCCCAGACAACTTGTATGGATGACCTTGGTAACCAAGGAAACATCATCTCAAAGTTATAAAGACCAAACTGCCTTATCTGATTAATATAATGTCATGAAAATACTAGTAAACCCACCTGCTCATTTTCCTTGCTATGCACTGAGCAGGTTGAGTACACAACTTTCTTTACTCGAGGAAAAGAAAGAGCTTTCTTTAATATAACTGACTGAAAAGAAGCGAGCTTCTCAAGACGTTCTTCTGAGTAGGAGTTGTCTTCTTCAATAGAACCAAGCCTGCCAGTGATACCTATGCCATAGCAAATTAATGGAGATGAAAATAAAACATGCAATAACAGGAATGAATGGGAAAGCTAGCTATAACAAAAAAATGTATCAGTTATTAAATAAAAAATACTATTAATTAAATCAATTAAAAAATTAGGAGCTTTATAATGGTTGGGGATTTGTCTGCACTTGTTAATAAGAACACACTCTAACTTAATAGATAGTTTTTCGATTTGAAACTAATTATATAGTTTTACTAATTCTAAAAAGATGCAAATGAGAAATACAATGGAAAATTTTTAAACCCTAGTTTTACTGAAATGGTGTACTTATGGATAAGCTTTGTTTGAGAAAGCCAAAGCTTGCAACCAAATAGCCCGAGCTGCATGCAAATCCTTCGGCCAGGATCAACAGAACTGCATCTTTATTGAACAAGATATTATTAGTGAGTGTAGTATTTACATTATCGCTTCATAAATAATGAATTCGACTATAATTAAAACGCAGCAAATAGAATTGCGCACCCATAGGAAAAAAAACTGGAATAATGCTAATTTTTAGATATCAGTTGGGGGCTGTCTTGCCAACTTTTGCGAACTTCGATTGTTTTGGCTGAGATATGCACACTTTGACAGCTTCAATGACTTACTGCGCGGCAATGACAGAAACGAATGAGTATTAAACACCAGCAACAAAATCATTATAGATTTATAATGTTACAGAGGTAGACAAAAGCTTTACCTGATCCGCTACACGAAGAGTCTACCAATATATACTCTACATCACTGTATTTAGTAACATCACACTGAGTGAAGTCAGCATTGATCACTTCAGAGCAGGTAACCTTGGCTTTACTTAGCATGTTTTCAAGAATCTTTGAGCGTTTCTTGTTCTTTTCAAATGCTGTTATCAGCCTGCAAAAGATATGTCACGGATTGACAAAAGCATGTGATTAATTTTTCACACACGGCGGCTAAACATGTAAACTGATCTCTGATCTTACCCCGTATTGCTCATAATGGCGGCGAGATGAGATGTTTTATTTCCAGGAGCTGCACAAGCGTCAATCACATGACTGCCAGAAGGAGGATTCAAAACGAAGGAGCTCAAGCAGCTGGCCTGTAGCGACAGAACCATGAATCCATAAAATATCTACTTTCAACTAACTATATAGGTTTGGGCAACTGACTAAGGTTATTGTTAGTGCCTAAACTAAAAGTAATGGCTCAAAGTCGAAATTATAGAACATGTCTGGACGATTCAATGCTTATAAACTTTAGGGGACAATTTATCTATTTCTAATTTTATCAACCCTTTAATAAAAGACCCTTACCTTATCTTGTAGTATAATGCTGCCGTTCAGGAGGAGATTATGATCGTGAAGATCTATGGAAGTTGGTAAGGTGAGTAAGTTGCTAATATCTGGGTCAACAGCAACCCAACTATTTGAGGATTGCGAGTCCGCATTGTCAAGATCGATATACTCATAGCCTAAAGACTTGAATGTGGAGAGAACATCTGATACTGAAGCAACGATAGTATTCACTGGAATGTACCGTAGAAGCGCTGCGAATGATAGCACTAGATTTAAAAACAAATTTGATGGTAGTCCAAGTTATGATCAAAGACCCATGTAGTTTTGAGTGCGAGGAAGCCATGCAATGACAGTTTGTTTTTCAAAAGATTGTTTCAATACATAGTAGCTTGAAATATCAAAACAGTAAAGACTCAGAACAACATATAAGGAGAAACCAGTTAAGTGAGAAAATAAATTGAGTATTCCATGAGTGCAAAAAAGAGCTGAACTGAGGAAACAACAAATATCGGTTTTGTAGGATACCTATGTGAATAAAACGGACAGAAGACGAGCATAAACCAGGAAACTAATCGAACAGGTACTACAAGATAATACCTGGCATATTAGAACTGGAGCTGACTATCTCATTCAACGATTTGACTTTGTGTCTTAGCTTAACTCTCACTGTTGCTGAGTGTATTGCAGACTTTTGACTGTTGACTGTTTTCTACTCGAAAGAAAAATTAAATATAGTGTTGCTACAGAAGGTCTATAAAAAATTTTATTCTGGTGTCTAAGGATAGCAAATGTCACAAAATGTGTCATCTATTCTTTCAAAAATAATATGGATGAGTAACCAAAATTGGCAGATTCTAAGTGATGATATGTGACTAGCATAAATATTAGAGCCTGCAAGATAGCATTTGTTGAAAAAGCTTCTAAATAAAATCAGGGCTGTGTCATTGGTATTTCAATTTTCTTCTACTCAATTGTAAAATACACCAGTCTACCTCATGAATGCAAAAACTCAGCGCTAAAATCAAAATATCTAAAAACACAAGCTTCATGAAGAGGTTACCTACAGTACATAATTCAATAATTCAATACATTACAAATCCATTACAGCTTGTATTAACACCTTAAGCAAAAGCATATTTTTAGGTTTCCACAAGAGAAGCAAGCAAAATTATCAACTTCTCTCCAACACCTACTATTCTTGTATGAGAGAGCTAGAAGATGTGAGTAAAGTGTACCTTGAACTTAGAGTAGCAGCCATTCAACCCCTTCCCAAACAGATGCTGGTGCAAAACAACAAGTGCTAGCTCTTCATTCTTCTTGAACCTTTTATCACATAGCTGAAAACTACTAAGCTCCAAAACTTCCCGTAATATTGAAGTGTGTCTCAGACATTCACAAACAACTGACATCAACTGCTTCTTGTTCTGCAATATCATGGTGGAGGTAATACAATAACTCGCTGTGAGATTACAAAGAATACCAACGAGTTGATGATGTTAGTGTATCGCTACGATTTTAAAACTTTTTAAAAGACTATGATTTTTGCTCTGCAACTATGTACATGTATTATAAGCATATATAGCATATCTTATATCAGCAATAATCATAGTATTTTTCATGCACATCCTTGAATATTTTTAGAAATTTACAAGCAGGTGAGATGAAGAAGACCTAGAATGATCAAGAAAGATTAACTAGTGATCTAGATAGCTAACTCTAGATTGTACTCATTGAAATGAAGTTAAGTAATAAAGTGTAAAGTAATTACATGTGTTCTTTACACGTGTAAAGAACACGTGTAAAGTAATAAAGCCTTTTGAACGCACGACAACATCAAACAATTAGTAGTAATTAAATTTTCTAAGACGTTAACATAACAAAGACGTGTTGTAAATAATACGTAAACAGTATAACATCAAATGATTTTCACGTAGGAAACGAAATTAACTAAAAAAATGAAAAATAAAACAACCATTTGCCTGAACAGCTGAATAAACTGCATTTTTTTTCGGTAGATCTTTTCGAATTTATGTCACGTAAAGTACTAGCAGCAAGAAAGGGTAAAGACATTGCTATTCTGGTAGGACAGAGGAATGAGGCGTTAAACTTAACAATAACTGTGCAACTTTAAAGATAAATATTTGAAACTGAAGTACACTATCAAATAAGTTCAATCGATGCAATATAGTAGTTGGACATTTGCAATATAAAAAAATATAAATTGTCGTGCTTTAGCTTTATATTCGTTTAGAATCATAAACAATTTTTTTAATTGGTTGATTGAGATGGGTTTGCTTATTTCCCGACTACATTCTGCATTACAGATGGAATGACAACGAGGTGTTATTGCCGGTGTTAACACAGCTCGGATTGTTCCTGATGGAATGAACCGCTGTTACTTTTTCAGAGCCCTGTTTAACATTACCTAAAGCAGCCTTGATGTTACTCTAGCAGAGCCCTGTTTCTGATGATAACTTCCTTACCAGTCATGTAGTAGCAAGAGAATTGTCTTTAACATCTACCCAAGACAGTGACAGCGATATAGACCTGCTATTACCAAAATAACTAGTCAGAGAGCACCATTACACACTAGTATTTACTTATCAAGAGTATCAGCTTAATTTTATTGCCTGACAACCGCCATATGGGCCAAACTGGTTTTATTTATTATATTCATTGTTTGTAAAATTTTATTTGTATTTTAATTATTTTATTCAAACACTCAAGTTTGTAATAAGATATAATATATCTATACATAACAATATCTCTATATAAATATCTCCAAAAATCCTTAAAAAATATTTATATACATGTAGAAATATATCTAGATATAAAATATGTATATATATATATATATACATATATACATATATATGTATATATATATATCTATATATATATATAAATGTATATATATCTATATATATATATTTTATATCTAGATATATTTCTATATAAATATTTTTAAGGGTTTTTAGAGATATTTATATAGAGATATTGTTATGTATAGATATATTATAACTTATTACAAACTTACTACATGCTATATATATACATATATATACATATTTTGTATGTATATATATACATATTTTGTATGTATATATATACATATTTTGTATGTATATATATATATATAGTAACATATATATATATATATATATATATATATATATATATATATATATATATATATATATATATATATATATATATATATATATATATATATATATATATATATATATATATATATATAGTAATGGGAATTTTTTCCCTTGCCTAAGCTCTGAGCTGCACTGATGAGGCTACAATAGCCGAAACAGTACTGTCTGTAGCATGAGTATATGCTCCCTTACTTCGGTTTGGTTGAGCGCTCTGTGAGAGGTGCGGCACTATTAGCCTTTGTGCAAAGCTCATCACTTTTGTGATTTGAGCACTCTGGTGCCAGCACATCGACTTTCTTAAAGTCTGCAAGGCAACTTAGTTGTTTCGTGGCAGGAAGTCAACTCTCATGGGTAATGGGAATTGTTTCCCTTGCCTAAGCTCTGAGCTGCACTGATGAGGCTTCAATAGCCGAAACAGTACTGTCCGTAGCATGAGTATATATATATATATATATAATATATATATATATATATATATTTCTCAAAGTCTGTATGTCTGTATGTCTGTTGGAAATCCGGCTATAGCTATTATTAGAACAGCTGAGCTGTACAACAATAAAAATTCAAATTCATGGAATTTCATGGAAATTCATGGAATTCTTACTGTCATTGGAAGCCAAACCTAATTAACTAGCTTAGCGGAGTTTCATGGCAAGTTTCCATTAGCAATATGCCAGGCCACTAGCTTGAAAGGTACAGTTGTTTGACAAAGTTTTAAAACCTTTACAGTTGTTTTATTTCTCTTTTAATTTATTTCAACTACACGACACACTTCTCTCATGATATGTAGTTTGAAAGTTAGAATGGCAAATGTTGTTATATGTTAAATACAAATCAATTTTCTGTCCAAAGACTCTTCTATTACATGGGCAACACCGGGTCGCACAGCTAGTATATCTATATGTATATGTCGTTCCAACGGGTATCTACTGAAAGCTTTCAATTTGAGAGTTAGATAGATTGCGAGTGTAATTTTCAAAATGAATAAATTTTTAACAAAAGCATAAATACGCAAAGCCAACAATGCAAGGCTTTGTTTCTAAGAGTTAAAGATGGACATTGATCAATAGATTTTCCTCACTTTCTACAAGTGAGAAATGAACATACGTTATAATCATGAATCTAATTTACTAGCTAAACTGCCAAAGAAAATGCTATAGCTAAGTGAAATGATAAAAAGTTGTGAAAGTTGTGAAACGATTAAAAGGTTATGCAACGATGATTCGTGATAGCAAAAAGTTATAATTTTACTTATTAGATGTATTCCTTAGTACTAAAATTATTACCTTTGGTATATTTAACACTTGTTCGTCGATTTAAGCCATTGTATTTCTAGATGTTATAAATTGAAACGAAGCCATTAAGAACTCACTGTGCATTCATATCTCACACGTGTGCACAAGAAATTACATTATAGTCTCAAACAGGGAAATAAAATCTGAATGTAAACACAGTAGTACATGTATATCTATAAGAGACTCAAAGTAAACGATAAATTTACCTCCATTATAAGCCGTCTGTCTCAAACTTTAATCACCTGATGCTCAGAAAACTCAAGTCACTTTTGCTGGATTTCACAGTTCTGTTGTTCGTCAATAAAATGTGCCGATCAAGTAATTCATTAAATTAGCGAAGTTAATTATTTTAGTAAATATCGATGTCCATGCTATTTAAAAATAGAGAAAAATCTCTAACTTAGAGTTCACAGACAACGTGTTTTACGAGTGATAACAATTATGATGACCTATATAAAAGTTTCATGCTTATGATTGGCTAATAAAGCGAAATTATATTTGTCGCTCGTGGTTTCTTTTCAGATGTATAACTCGTTACATCACGAAAGAAGCACCCGCTGGAATCTGAGCTTTTTATAAGATGGCCTCATTCAAACACATATATATCTGGACAAGGTTATTCTACAAAGACAAAAAAAACATCAAATTGATGCTGAAGTTTTAGCCTTTTATTGGTCCTAATTTCATCAAATCGAACTTTTTGACACAACCACATCTTTAACTTACGAGTGGTGGTTATGGAATTCTGTCTGTCAGTATGAAGCCACATTGAGTGTTAGAAAAAAAGCTTGCACAAAATAAGAATCGAACCCAGGCATTTGTATTTCTAGTTAAGCACACCACCATATGCTTCACTCAACTACCTGTTGACATTGAAAAATAATTGGGCGCATAGCTATTACGCCTGATGACCTGGAGCATGGTACTGCTATCATACTAGTAACTACTAAAGTAGACAATCATAAGTAGACGCCTATTAAAGCTTGCTGACAAATATCACAACTGTGCATTATAACTGGATTTATAACGTTTTTCTGATTTAATATTTCTGTTTTATAACTAAACTGATTTTTAAGTGGATTAAATTAATTCTGGTCAAGGTTGAACAACAATAAATAACTAGATTGGTTAACACTACGGTAATCGTTGGTTTATGATTTTACTGACTGGTTAGACTTCAGTATGACATATATTAAAGATCTACAAACCTAGTCTGTGTGTAAGTTTCTCTAGACTTCTTTGGAGAGATTATTACTTTTAGAAATGATATATTTGAAGAGTAGAGTTGTCATTGACACATAAACTACATTTAACATCAATAAAAAACTTACACATTTCATTTCTAACTCTTAAAATGAAAAGCATACACTACATCGAGAATTTATACCATGGGAGTAGAATTAACTTAATTGATGCCAATAAACTTCAGACCAACTGCAAAACTAGCGCAATTATTTCTCAACTAGCATATTTTCTCAACAATAAAGAATACAATTCATCAATTGGGTATTTTGCAATGAAAAGAAGAAAGTGTGATGTTTTTTTTCACAATAATTAAATTTGCCTCCTTTGTTGCCTTTTGCAGTTTTTTTGCTAGTTTAGCTTTAGCGAGCCGCATTTATTTATATACATTATATTATTCAAATAATGTTGCATTGTATTTTATATTATTATGTTATTTAGCATTTTAAAGTCAGGCATTTTGCTAATCCATAGCAACTGTGAGAACACATGAGACGGTTTGTGCCAGATAGTTTTATTTTAAATCCCTAGTTTTCTTGTGAGAGCAACTAATAAAGCTCATCAATAAAACAACACAAATATAGTATAAAAAGCAGTAGAACAGAGTACTACACTTTTGCACACAAAGATATGCAAAGCTAAAGCAAACGCATTTAGAATGTAAAAGCTGAAAACATAAGCTCTAGTACCAAGTGGACTGCTACACAGAAAGTTAGAGTTTACAATGGAGCTAAGTCTAGCTAACTTTAGCTAAGTTTATCTCAAGATTCCCACAGAATCTTGGGGCCAAAAACAGTTACATTGAATGATAGAAGTGAGATTACCAACATATATAGGCATCCTCAAGTCTGCCCCTTCACCCATTATCAACTAGCTGAGACCAAGCTATCTCAAACAACAACACAAAAAGTGGAAACACTAGCCGTTTAAAGGCAGTCACCTGATGAGTGCGCCAGCATGAAACTCGGCAGTCATGCTGATAGCAAATAAAATAAAAAAATTTAATAAACAGAAGTAAACTTATTCCAATACTTTAGTTATGATAACAGTCCACAGTTCAGAGTACATAAAGCGCTACTTACTACACATCTCACTCCATAAACATTACATAACATGAATATATGTATGTACACTCAGTTATGCATTAATAAACATGGTTAGTTTGTCTAGGCTGTTTATAGCAGTTAAACCACACTAAAGCTCACCCATCATCTATTCTACCATAATATCTACTGTTGATAGAATTGACATTTTAAAGGAGGACTGCCAAGTTTATGGGGGCAAAATATCTTTGGCAAATAGCACCTTATCTTGGTGCGCACGTTTGTCATGACATACATATTTAACAAACTTTATGTTGTTCCTAGTAAATAACAGTTTGTAGACTTTATTGACATCTACTTCGGCACCTTTCCCTTCTTTAATTACTTCCACTAGCACAGACAGCACTGTTCGTGTCTTATCAATCCTGAAAAATAGGCAACTACTACACTAGCAAGTAAAGTCACCAAAACAGCTGTTCAGAATCTGCAATTGTGTTTGTTGACTTTGAGAAAGGTATTGAGAGAGAAAGAAGAAGGGAGAGAGATAAAAGGCAAGGACACAAGAAAAAAGAGAGAGAAACAAAGATAATAAAAATAGAGGGAATGAGAGAGATCCTGAG
This sequence comes from Watersipora subatra, assembly GCF_963576615.1. Classification (NCBI taxonomy): domain Eukaryota; kingdom Metazoa; phylum Bryozoa; class Gymnolaemata; order Cheilostomatida; family Watersiporidae; genus Watersipora; species Watersipora subatra. The sequence continues at coordinate 17,574,421 of NC_088716.1, forward strand.
TACATACAGTTTAATGACAGAGAGAACAACAGAGGGAACAATAAAACAAACTAGAGAGAGAGACTGAGCGAAAGAATGAGGAGAGGGCGAGAAAAAAAGAGAGTGGGGAGAAGGTATAGAAAAAAAGGGAAAGAGAAACAGAGAGAGGGAGAGTGAGTGAGTGAGTGAGTGAGTGAGAGGGAGAGATAGAGGGAGAGTGAGGGGGAAAGTGAGAGGAAGAGTGAGAGGAAGAAAGAGGGGAGAGAGAGAGAGAGAGAGAGAGAGAGAGGGAAGGAGAGAGAGAGAGAGAGAGAGAGAGAGAGAGAGAGAGAGAGAGAGGGAAGGAGAGAGAGAGAGAGAGAGGGAGAGGGAGAGAGCGAGAGAGTGAGAGCGAGGGAGAGAGATAGAGGGAGAGAGAGAAAGAGAGGGAGAGAGAAAGAGAGGGAGAGAGAGAGAGGGAGAGAGAGAAAGAGAGGGAGGGAAAGAGGGAGAGGGAGAGAGAGGGGGAATGAGTGAGTGAGAGGGAGAGAGAAAGGGAGAGGAAGAGGGAGAGAGGGAGAGAGGGAGGAGAAAGGGAGAGGAAGAGGGAGAGAGGGAGAGAAGGAGAGAAGGAGAGAGGGAGAGAGGGAGAGAAGGAGAGAGGGAGAGAGAGAGAGAGAGAGAGAGAGAGAGAGAGAGAGAGAGAAGGAGAGGGAGAGGGAGAGGGAGAGGGAGAGAGAGAGAGAGAGAGAGAGAGAGAGGGAGAGGGAGAGAGAGGGAGGGAGGGAGAGAGAGAGAGAGGGAGAGAGGGAGAGAGAAAGGGAGAGGAAGAGGGAGAGAGGGAGAGAGGGAGAGAGGGAGAGAGGGAGAGAGGGAGAGAGGGAGAGAGGGAGAGAGGGAGAGAGGGAGAGAGGGAGAGAAGGAGAGAGGGAGAGAGGGAGAGAAGGAGAGAGGAAGAGACAGAGAGGGAGAGAGAGAGGGAAAGAGAAAGGGAGAGGGAGAAGGGGAGAAGGCGAGTGAGAGAGAAAGGGAGAGAGGGAGAGAGGAAGAATGAGAGAGAGGGAGAATGAGAAAGAGGGAAATAGGAGAGAGGAAAAAACATCTCTGAATGAGAGAATAAAGAAAAGGTTCGTAAAACAACACGGTACTTTGTTAATATACACAATAGCAACACTTACTCATGGTCTAACTCCCATCCTTCAAACATCTTTAGTTTTTCCTCTGACAAGTATGGGTTAATAGTATGGGCATAAGGGTTCGACGCAGTGTTATATTTACACCCCAAGTCTTTACGCCTGTAGTATGCCTAAAATCACATGTATAAATAATTAATTGATTTTTCAATAAATAGATGTAAGATTAAAAGAGTGCTAATATACGTGATTGTAATCTAAGAGTTTAAAGAGCTTAATACCATAGCAAGTTTAACAAGTGTTCAAACTTATATTTTTCATGTCTGTCATTGAATAGCCCTATCAGAATTACTAAGTTATTTTGGTTTGCTGCACAGTTCTGATTATTTTCACCAAATAATACCAAGTAACTACAAAATTACAAAAGTGCAGCATAGTAGAACAAGATAAATAACAATGGTACATTGAAGCGCTCAAATAACTTGCATACAGAGTGAAGCGCTATATTAACATACCTAAGGAAATTATTCAAAATTACCCTTGCAGACAGCCTTTTCTTCCTTTAGCACTAAACGCAGCTCATTTCAGCCAGCAGACCTTACATAAATAACCAATACTTATCTCATACAGCTTTTAGCGGGACCAAAAATAAATTGTATAATATATCACCAAATAATTGGAAAAAATTTCCGTATTTGGAATTATTTGGTGTTTACAGTTGTTGACTATTGTCAACTTTGGTTTTATTATCTCCCAAAATAGCACTATGAATAATTTCTGACTAAAAGTATAGTATATGCAGCATTATTGACAACACGTTATGGGTAATGTAATATTAAATTACATATTTACTAATATGTGATAGATAACAGCCTAAAGCATCAGCCATATTTGCTTATCAGCTTTGATTGGCTCTACAACTGAAATGGCTAATAACATAGAGTTTTGGCAAAACTTCGAGCATTTTGTAATCTTTCTGTCACTGCAGAACCGGAAAAGCTTGATTTATCTGCTTGGCCGCATGGTGTCACAGATCACTCATTTGGCGCTGCCAACCTATTGTTTCAGCTTCAAATTCTGCTGCATAAACTAATTAACAAATATTTAAATCTCTCAAACAATACAACATCTGTATATGGTCAGACAGGAAAGTTGTAAACTGATAAATTAATCACAATTTAGCGACTTTGCATTCATGAATTTTCAGTTAACTTTTTCTCTCTGTGATTATTTACTTTTTACTGTGGAGCTCTATACAGGTATAAAGGTTGTAGAGACTTTTATTTTTACATTATTGAATTGACACCTTAATAAAGTTGTTCTTCTGTAACGATGTGGCTACCAAAGCTGATCTAAATTTGAACAGAATTAGTAGTGCTGCAGTCACAAAGTTCTGCAGCCTCCAGGAAGTACGCTTCTTGCTATCAGGGTTTGCTGAGCAGCCACTGCATGTTTATTGTTATCAAAGAAAGAATGAACTCGATGAAATTTTGCTAAAATCTTTGCTAAAGCTAAAATTGAAAACCATGTATTTTTTGCCTTTGTTGATGTAGTGCCAAAGAAGTGATGTTTTTTATTATGACTCATGAAAAAGCATACATCGTTATAGTTTTACAGCTTTACTTGTAAATTTGCTGTCAAATAATTTACTGTTGTTTTATAATTATGATATTTAGGCTCATGCTGTGTGTTTACAATTATTTATAAGTATTAGTCAGTTAGTAAGTTGTGTCTGTAAATTAAAGGCATGACAAGAAATCTAGGTCATTGGACAATAAGTAACAACAGCTAGTAAAAGGAATTACAGGCAGAGTATCAATAACAAAATTGAGTTGAAAAGAACAGACACAGAAAACTAGTAAAATGCAACATTTTGATTAATTGACTGACTGTTTAACCAATAATAGTTTGTCAAACCTCAAACTCTATAATCACCCAAAATGTTAAGTTTATTAAGAGTTGTTTGACCTACCAATAGTCAATTATATTATAGGAGTTGTCCGACCTATCAGCGGTAGATTACTCTTCATAATGACAACTTAAATGGTCACAATTAATTCTGTTTTTTTTTTTACCAAAATTCGTTTTAGCTACCAAAGTTATCCAATTTACCACAAACTCACCCCTTCACAGGTAAACACACCGTCAGCATCACAAAATGCCCCTTTATCATGGTGAGCTCTAGAAAAGTAATGGGAGTTGTAGTCATCCTTTTTTAGAAGCTCTTTCAAGTCGCCTAGAATCCTTTCGGCTTCAACCTTTTGAGGGCCAATTAGTTTTCTCTCAGGTGAAAGCATGTAGTGCTGCGCCTAAAATTATATACAAAGTTTACCTATCTTTTGATCATATGGCGCTGTGTTTATCTCATAGTAACAACTTTTGAATTTTCCCCTGTTGGCAGCAATGAGTGAGACAATTTTATTAGATTATAGCAAAAGTTTCGCAAAAGTTTACTAGCAAAAGTTTCGCAAGATTTTTTCTTGTGAAAAGCTGATAGACTTACCGAGCTTGTTTGACGAAACAGTATTGATAAAATTTGAATCAATGTTTTGGTGAATCCTGACCTCACTGAGGCAACATTTATGACAAAACTATGTATTTTACATAGCTGGTTTTAAATAATGACAACTTTGTTTACTTCAACCTCGTACTACACAGCAGCATTCCTTTATGAGTAAAAGCATCAGCTCTTAAACATCATGAGACCATCAACCACTCAACACTTCAAGGCTGATAATCTGCATTAAATCTATTTACAGAACCTTGTTCACACTAGCACATTATTAGCACATTTAATCGATGCTGATGCAGATGCTCAGCCCTTGCGATTTCTGCAGAAAGTGTTAATAGGTTTTTTGCAAATTAACGTTCTTTATTTTACATTAGAAACCATTAATCACAAGTTAATTAAAATATCATTATTGGGGGCCAGTGGAGACACCTGTGGTTCTTCAACTGGTTGTTTCGGTAAAATACTATTTGCTAATGAAAGAATGTTGATGTCTGATAATATTTAAAGTAAATAAATGACATGACTAGCTTATTAAAGAACGAATACTTTATAAATATAACATATATATATATATATATATATATATATATATATATATATATATATATATATATATATATATATATATATATATATATATATATATATATATATATATATATATGTATATACATACATATATATACATGTACATAAAAATTACGTTAAAAGTATAATTTAAGCAACAGTCGGAGGCGGCAGGCTGAAAAACAAGAACTAACTAATAAATGTACAGTTAAACAGAGGTACCCACATGATAAAGTTATTTTTATCGTAAACGAGAATCAATTAAAGTTAATTATAATTTTACATTCAAAGTTTCATATTTATCTGCATACTAGCTGTGCTACCCGGCATTGCCCGTAGATAAAAAGGTAACAGGTGACAGGCCGTAATAGATAATAGATAACAGAGATATAATAAATATATATAGATAAATATATATATATATATACATGTATATAACCTCGTTTATATATACAAAGTTACATATATTGATATGTACAAAGTTATATACATTCATATAAACGCTATATATACATGCATACATAGTTATATACGTATATATGCATTTTACATACGTACAAAATTATATACGTATATATATACGAATATATATATGTATAAATACATATTTATATATATACAAATATATATATATCCGTATATATACATATATATACGGATATATATACCATATATATAAATATATATAGGTATATGTATGTGTATACATATACATATATTTATATATGTATCTGTATATTTCTGTATATATATAATAATATATGCTAACATTTGCACCATTATTAGTGGTGCAAAGCTCATTACATTTGTGATTTGAGCCCTCTGGTGTTAGCACATTGACTTTTCTAAAGTCTTTGAGGCAACTTAGTTGTTTCATGGCAGCAAGTCCATTCTTAATGGCAATGAGATTTGTCTCCCTTGCCTGCTCTGCGCTGCTCTGATGAGGCTTCAATAGCCGAAACAGTACTGCCTGTAGCATGATCCGTTGCGCCCACAGGCAATATATGAATAGTTATTCAAGATGTTTGTTTTTCTCACTAAGCTAAAACAAGGAATTATCTGCAAATTACTCTGGTGACCTTTTCTATTTAATCAAACTCTAACTTTATTGTAAAGTGAGAACTCGAATTGGTCCGAATAAAAATCAGGAGTGCCAGCACTTTTTTATCTTCACTAGCTGATTTAGTCCCTGAGATACCAGAAATGAAATATTTTTCAAACAAACAGTGCAAAAGCTAATGTAGCTACTTCTTACGTAGTATATTTTTCTATTATTAACATTTAACTGATAAAATTCATTGACTGGTACACCTCAACGAAAATACATGAGTTTGAGGTTTATCACAATAGTTGAAATTGTCTTCTCTGTTACATTACGTTTTTTTATTGTGTATTAACTCATTGTATAAAACTGTAAAATAACTTTAGTGGGCAGATTGATGCATCTTTATTAGATTATGTAATTTATTGTAATAATTGCACAGAATAGAATTTTATCCGGTGTTATTATTTTATTTGGCATTTAAAACTGCAGCTTTTTTGTAATACATTGAGATTTTGAGATATAATATTGTATTAGGAATTGTAAGTGCCTAAAAATAGTACTGAGAAGTAATTAGTGAGATAACTTTTACTAGTCATTCATTATTTCATGATTGTGTATCCTTTGTTTAGTTACCATGATTCAAAATACGCAATCAAGCCGTAACAGCTCACATTAGTCTTTCTAATATTAGTTGATCATTACTGATACTGAGAGATACCCATGTTTGCTCATCCCTTATTTTATATTTTTTCATGCGTTTCTTTAAATGTCATGGTTACTCTTTCAGTTTTACTTTTCATATGTCTATTTTCCTTCACATGTATTTGTTGATGTTCTTACAATTCTGAACTGTATGACATGAAACTTTTAATATAAACTATTGTTTTCAACCAATACATGTTTGAATTGATAGTGATAAATACTGTTTTATTTTAACTCAAAAAGTTTGCTAAGAAGAAGTTTATCAAGTTTGCATTTTGCTAGTACTGGTGTTTTATCTCAATCTCTACCTGACGAATGTGACACACACCGAGCCCACGCGCTATCATAATTATGTTTTGCATGTGAACACTATAGATTGGACAACTCACTGATGCAGTTGCTTAGGCTTTGCGATTCTCGTGGGAGTCATAAATAACTATTTTGCGTATTAACATGTTTTATTTTACATTAGAAACCATTAATCACTCTGGTCTCACCAAGTTTTTTTAGCTACATCACACTAGTTGTTTTAGAGAAACATATTCATGTGAGAACTATGATTGCGATATAAATCGGTCTGCGCTCACCATGCTGGCACTGATGGCGACAACTGTGCTTCTTTGACCTGTAGTTTGTGCAGAATATGATTTGCTAATAAAAGATTGTTGATGTCTGGTGATATTTCAAGGAAATTATTAATATGACTAGCATATTAGAGAATGAATATTCTATATTATGCTAAAACTATAACTTTAGTAACATTCGAAGGCAGTGGGACTGATAAACAAGAGCTAACTAATAAATATACACTCCGACAGAAATAGTCACATGCTAAAATTATTTATTTCATAAAAGGCAAAAATTAGAGCTATTTATAGTTTTATATTCAAGATCTTATATTATATGTATAAATACATAGTCCTAAGTATTCTGACCTTATTTAAGATGGGCATCGCAACTAGTCTCTACTGAAAACAGCCGTGTCATAAAAACTTCTAGTGTAATCATAAAAGTACTCACACTATTGAAGTGGTTACGAAATCTGATCCTAGCGGTCTCCGCCATCACTTCAGACTTAGTATTGAACTTTTCATCAACACCTGCAATATGAAGACTTACGTTATAAAACATTGTGCAAATATTTATAATTGAATAATGTTTAGTTGGATATTCGAGTCAACAAACCTTGGAACCAGTCAGGATCATCTTTGCGATCTTCAGCTGAATTACCATCATGGAGTTGCCAATAACTGACTGATTTTGGGAATCTTCGGTCTTTCGAAACAATCTTGAATTTTTTATCATAAAGCTCATCACTTGACATATTTTGATCTTCTGTCACTCGAACGTCTTCCAGCTGTCTGGTTATCTGGTCTATCTCTAGATTTAAAAGTAATTGATTTAGAAATATATAATGTGTAGAAGTGTGTGTGTGTTAGTATGGGGTGATAACTACATATAACTCTGTTCTACTGTATGTGGTACTTCTGCTACACAATAATAACATGAAACTAATAAAGTCTTATATTTTGTTATATTTTATGTTATATATTGTGTTATATTTTCTGCCCTTGAGAGTTTGACACGCTTTCTGTCTACAATCTTCCAGCGAACTAGCATCAATTGTTGCCGATTGCTCTGTTTGAACCTTCAGCTGTTTTATTTTCACTTTCACGTTCTCTTTAGTATCTCAGGCATACAACTTAATATTTCTAAATTTTTAATTTTTAATTAGTGGTGGCGAAAGTTGAAAGTGAAAGACGTACCAGTTTGGTCATTTGTGCTAGACATCAAATCTGTACTATCCTCCGGGCTAGAAAGATTTTCATCGTCCACTTTAACTTTAATGCCATCTTTTGACTGGTCTGCAGGTCTGTCTTTGAACGGTCGGCATTTCTGGTCTCTGCGGAGATCTAAAAAGTCATTTATTTTGACATATGTAATGTGTAGAAGCGTATGTTACCATTTGGTGATAACTATATATCTCTGTTCTGTTCTTTTCTGTGTTACAATCAAATTATAAATTTTTAACTAGTGGTCGCTTGATGATAGACATACCAGCTTGATTATTTGTCTATGTGGAGATCTAGAAAGTTCTTTACAGTAGGTGCTCCTATAATGTAAATAATCTATTCCAGGAACATTTACGTTATAAGAACAGTAAAATACATGTTAATTGCTTAATGCATTCCAAGATCTTTCTAAACTCACCCCTTTGGCCATGCAAAAAGAAAAAACTCGACTTAATTCTTTTAATTTGTGGGCTGTACTGTACCTGCAGTATTATTGGTTTGCATCGACAACTTTTCTCCTTTTTATGATCAATCTAACTGATTTTATAGACCATGATTGTGGAAATTTTACAACGAGATAATGAAGACTGTACATTTTTAACATTAATTTACAAAGATTTGCTTATTTTTCTAAGCAGCAAAGTCTATTCTGCAAAGTAAAACTAATAAAAATATTTTGTTTGTCTACAATAAAGCAAAACAACAAAATCTTTTTACTATAAAAAGCGAGTCTACCTGTTTACCGTCTATTCGTACCCAGGGGTCAAGGTTAGAATATACGATACCTTTCGACGATACTTCAACTCGTGACATTCAAATTGGTAGACCGATGCTGTAACACCTGTACCAATCTATATGCAATTGCAGCTTTACTATTCTCTGTTTTGTCTGCACATTTTACAAATTATTACGACGAACTAAAATGTCGCAAAAGTTATATGTAATAGATATAATGCTACATGCACATTGTATTTTTTTTGCAAGTGCGGCGAGATAAACTAACATTCGAATCAATTTTGAAAACTTTCCCAATTTGACACTTTATGTTATATATAATTTTCTCGTAGTACACTCCACAAAAATCTTTTTACGCTATCTGGAATTTTTATTATAAGAGGTATATGTTATATGTGCGTCTACTGTATTTGGAAATATATAATGTGTGTGTTAACATGTGGTGATAACTAAATATAACTCTGTTCTGTTCTTCTACGTGGTATAAATTGTTATATTTATATTTTTTTAAAGAACTTACATACATGTCTTCATCAATACAGTGCTGACTTTTCTAAAATAAAATATCTTTAAGTTTTGCTGTCTGTCTAGCTGAAACATTTGCTTAAATTTTGCAAAACAATAGAATAATAATTTTCTTGATTATAGTATCTCAGATATTCAACTTTAAATTTTTAAATTACTAAATTTTAACCAGTAATGGCTTTGGTGATAGACATACCAGCTTGTTTCTTTGTGGTGAATATAAGAAGCGCATTATCCTGTAAGGCGCATAGATATTCATCATCCGCGATAATGACATCACCATGTTTAATATGCTCAAGATCTTCCACATCAATCTGCAACATGGAGACAGTGCTAGCAGTTTCTACACACTTGCGTAAGAGAAGTATAAGCGTAGATTAACTGTAGACTTGAGACACGAGTCAACCACATCAATGATGACCTTTTGATTCGACCTTCTGAGATGGTAAAAATGAATACAAGTAGAACAGAATGCTAGCTTTAGAGGCTAAACTAACAAAACAACCAAGGAACGTGGTGAACATGTGAAAGGTTCATAGCCTTAGAACCTCAGCAGTAGAAATTAGACTATTGGTGAAGAAATAAATATACCTACTAAATAGCCCTAAACTTTGCAACATTCAGACTAGTTGATACCTTGTGTTAATTATTACGTTATTAATTATTTATTATTGTTATAATAGTAGATGAGGAATAACACAGCGTGTTGAAATTATAATATTGAGTATAATGTAAAGAGGATAATAGTTACAATATGTGATGAAAGAGTCAACAAGTCATAAATGTGAAGTTATAAAAACTTTTCAAACTCAAACATTTTAAACTCAAATATTATATTTTAAGGTTAATAAAATATAATATTGTATGACATTTAACACGGTGAAGTTAAAGCCGTTGTAAATATTTATTCTAATCAAGGATTTTTGCCAAATTAATTCAAAACTTCAGCATAAGTCGAATTTGAGATTTTTGATAGAGAATGAAGCCTCTTTTGAATCATTAGAATACCCAATAGCTCTATGTTTCTGAGCTCTATCATGATTGAGTCTATTGTTCCAAGTGACTTTGAGGCTTATTGAGTAGATTTAGTTAATAACATTTATACATAAGGTCAGTCAGACACTCCCAAAAGGACAAGTATCAAAGTGAAGGTCACTAGATGAAATACAATAAAGAGACATTTCCTTGCCAAATTCTTATTTCTTTTGTATCATGCTGACAAGATGGTCAGCAAATTTGTAAAATTCAACTAGTCCTCCCAGCTATTTTCAGTAAAACTACTGACAAAATGAACCTTGACTATTACGTGAAATAATATCTTTACTATAAAGTGGCTCTATTTATAGACGATAACATGGATTTCAATGTGAGCTTAGCTAGTCTATTCTGAGATTGATTGTTTATTCTAATTTGCCTTTCGCTAATATATATCCACAGAAACAATAACCTACAGTGTTTGCATTTGTATTACTCAAAAACAATTGATATGTCCCAATTTGAAACAACCATATTATAGCTGATGGCATTAGTTAACAATTAAACATTTCCAATTTAATTTATTTCATTAGTGTTGGTAGTAAATAATTTTTAACAAATAGTAGACACATTGCGTATTATTTCTTTATATAATTGCTGTTTTTAAGATTTTAAAGATAATAAAATAGTTAAATACATATCACGAGTACTAACAGGGAAAACTAACATTAATTTTAAACTGACTAACAATGTAACATTCTCTGAGGATAAAACTGTAAACATTGTGTATTCAGCTTGTCTAGTGTTCTTAAATAAGTTATTACTACATGTACCTGGAGACGCTCACATCCTAAGTGTCTACATTCTTCTAGCGAATCAGCATCAATTTCATAGGCCTGTTCTTCAGCCTGTGCTTGAACCCTCAGCCGCACCATTTTTATGTCTAGTTCATGTGTGAGGTTTTAGCAAAACTCATCTATACAACAATTACACATGTACCACAAACAACTAAATAATATAGTTTTCATCTGCACAAAAAATGCATCTTTTGACAAGAAACGGTGTTGGGCTGGCACACTTCAGTAGGGGTTTATATAGGTTATTTTACATAATCTCATGGATGCAGAGCAGTATTCATAGTAGAGATCATTGGTACCTCGATATACTGCTGAGTGGGATCTCACTCATCACATTGTGTACAGATTGTGTTTTACATAATCTCATGGATGCAGAGCAGTATTCATAGTAGAGATCATTGGTACCTCGATATACTGCTGAGTGGGATCTCACTCATCACATTGTGTACAGAGTATTTTCGCTATTACAAATGGTTTTTTATAGTGCTCAAACAAGTGTATCTCAGCAAAGGATGGAGACCCACAGACGCAAACACTGTATTGGAAAGAAACAGGGAATTTCTGAAAGACTAGAAGAGCTATTTATTCCAAATAATAAAAAATATGATAGTTTTTTAAGAATATAATTGTGAAGGTGAGTTCTCTACTTACATGGTTTGAGTTTCTGTTTCTCTTATACTCTTAAAAACACTGCTTCTGATGTTTTGAGAATGGGTTGACTTGGTACAAAGACAATTGAAACAATGAAAACTAATTACATGTAGTGTGAAAGATCAGCGATCATCTCAAAAATGATACTCATTAACTGATCCAAAAAAGTCATGTCTACTTGTTATATGCGAATATAACAAATATGGCTACCGGCAGCGTTGTCACTAACAACCTGTCAACAAAATCTAAGCTATCTTTGTGCGCAATGCATGAAAAACGCACCTCTCCCCCTCTGGTTAAATTAACATAAAAATAGCTATTCATAACGCTTACATATAGTTATTGATTTGAACATGACATCCAGCTTCAGTGCTTAAGCTTTTCTACAAAAAGGCTCACAATTGAACGCTATTGATTGTTTGTTTATCTAAAGGAAGACAAGCTAGTTGTTAACTGAATTCACCATTATTGCTGCCTCTAGCTGTTAATAGCTCCCACAGCTGCTTGTGACACCCACTTGTCAGCACAGTACTATACTGAATGTCTATTTAGAAATGGCAGCACAGCCTGAGGTGACCTTCTCTGTGAACTTCTCAAGTTTATGCATGACATCAAGTCATAAGCTGGATGGTATCTGTTCTGTGTAAGAAAATATCTATTGGCTGTCAACCTTACAATGTAGAGCATCCACTTTTGCAAATAACCTCAGCTGTACTGCATTTTCACACAGCAAAATACAAAACAAGTGGTTTGTCACTTTCTGTAATTTTCATATAGACAGTTATAATTCCCACTTTCGAAAATTAAGAAAAAAACAAACCTTTCAGTTATTAAAATATTTATTGAAATTTGAATAGCTAGAGAAGATGAATAAAATAGGTAGCCACTAAAGCCAGGGAAAAAAAATTCAAATATAAAAATTCATTTTTTAACAACTCTTACAGCTGCTTGTGACACCCACTTGACAGCACATTACTCTACTGAATGTCTACTTAGAAATGGCAGCACAGCCTGATGCAACCTTCTCTGTGAACTTCTCAAGTTTACTCATGACATCAAGTCATAAGCTGGATGGTATCTGTTCTGTGTAAGAAAATATCTAGTGGCTGTCAACCTTGACAATGTAATGTGACACATGAAGCAAAGATACTAGTGTAGAGTGAAAAACAAGTTTTATTTAAATATTGTAAAAATCTTTTAGACCACGTTTTTGCAATTAAATAGTTTCCTGTATTACAGCAAATGAAAGTCAAATTAGTTTGCATTATAAACCTGGCTCTACCAAAAACAGCTTTGATCTGGTCCCGAAAAATGTTTCCTATAATAGAATGATTGTTTGAAAACTGGTTACAAGTACTTGCCAATACTAGTCACAATTCAGAACAGAGTGCAACCACAGACGTGTGCAAACAACCTTAGCTATACTGCATATTTACACAACAAAATACAATACAAGTGGCTTGTCACTTTCTGTAATGTTTTTATAGACAGTGATCAGTCCCACTTTTAAGAATCAAGAAGAAGCAAACTTTTCATTGATTAAAATGTTTATTAGAATTCCTGTATCTAGAGAAGATAAAGAAAATAGCTAGCCACTAGAGCACAAAAGTAAAAAAAAAACAGAAATCACATGTAAAATATATAAATTAAAACAAGCTATTAATAAAATATTAAGTAAAAACAACATGCAGAATGGTACCACTTTTAGCTATGGCGAGAAGAAAACCACCATTGATTAAAATGATTTATAGAATATTCCATAAATATATATTTGTAAGTTTACTGGCTCTTCCAGCGAGTTGCATTAGCAGATAATAACTCTATTCTATTCAAAGCCAGAGGGTCTCCAGACTATCAGACTAAAAAACAAAATGGTGGATTAAATAAATGAACTAAATATCTAATAAAAACATACGAAATTCAATTATGAAATTTATAAATTACTACAATTTATCAATAAATGGTTGAGTAAAAGCAATACTCTGGATACTAGTGAGAGACTATTAAACATTTACTCTATTAAACATGATATTTAGTAGCCTATTCTGTACATAATCATAGAACTGTAATACCTATAACCTACATATATGGTTGATAAGCTACTTTTTCAGTTTGAGTAGAACCTTTCTCTCAGCTAACACCAACTCCCTATGTTCAGCTTTATCATGACACACAATGTGAACAAGTCTTATGTTATCCGTCGTAAATAAGAGGTCATGGAAATAGTCAAAGTTGATCCTATATCTATCTCCTCCTCGAATTAGTTTTACTAGTCCAGGCATTACTGTCCGTGAAAGAAGATAAATCAATATATACATAAAATATTTGCAGTTCGTCTGTCTGTCTGTCTGTCTGTCGTGTTTCCAGTTATAACTATTAAAATCTTACTACAAAGAATACACTGTGCACTGGATTTGGACTTCATACCTTAGACTGCAGACAGGTACAGATGCTCCCCAACTTATGAACGAGTTATGTTCCAAACAATCGTTCGTAAGGTGAATTCGTTTGTAAGTTGCTTCAGTGCTATATTTTGTATTATAATTTATGTTTAAGGCCTATATAAGTATATTGAGGCCAGGTCACGCGCGCAAGGATTTCCGCCACACACATATAAAACAAAAACAGCATGTTGTTTTTGTTTTGTATGTGCGTGGCGAAAATTCTTGAGTGCGTGACCCGGCTAGCCTGTGATGAATAGTTTTCCGGACGTTGATTCCGTGTTGAATCAACGTCGGAATGTTGAATGTTTAAAACGTCTTAAAAATTGTTGTAATTAAACGTATACGTTGTCTTAGCTAAACAGACTATTCATCATTTGACCTAAACACAGAATACCTGTGTACATTCAATAAGTATCCATTCAGAAAGCGTGAGTGTTATACAATGTACCGTAAAACCTCGTAAAACTTCTAATTGAGCTGCATCGGAGTGTTGCTCTTAACGAATCCCAGGTAAAGTAAGGTAATCTGCATAAACTTCAAGAAAAATCAGCAAAATTGATAGTGGGTAAAACGCTCAAAAGAAAAAGATGTCTTTTCTTTTGAGCATTTTAACAATGATCAAGTTTTGCCAATGTCAATCTGAAAAACGTCCTGGCAATAACATCATCTCAAACAACAAACCAATCTCAAGTGATAGAAAAATCTCTATACTTTTTGATAAAAACGTTTTAAACTTTACATTAGAAGCATTTAATTTGAAACAAGCCATTTGTGCTTTTGATTTATATTATAGTTTGTATATGTACATGTATCTGCTAATAAATAAGTAAATACATGGACTTGTGACAGTGCTCTGATAACTTGAACGCTCTGATAATTCGAACACTTTTGCTCGGTCCCGTGAAGTTCGAGTTATTCATGTTTGACTGTATATATATATATATATATATATATATATATATATATATATATATATATATATATATATATATATATATATATATAGATTTATTACTCTAAGTTGGTCTTCCATCGTTTTATATGTCCAGCTAAAGCTTTTAAAATTTTAGAGTAAAGACTCCGTAAAGCAGAAGATTTGACCTCAAAACCTCCCGCATTCTATAACTTTTTCACCAGAATGTGTTGTGAATATCAAAAGGCTATCAATTGGCAAGCTGACAAAGTAGTCATTATCTTCTACAATTGCGGCTTCATGTATAACATGTTGAAAATATTTCTTATCAATCTAAAGTGAATACAATTGGTTTTAAATAATCACACTGTTTGTGCAAACCTATGGCTAAGAATGATGATGGCAAAAGATAAAGAGAAACTATGAAAGAACATGTAAAAAGGTGGTGATTACTATACAACCATAACTTGTGACACTAACATAATAATAATTTGTTAAATTGAAATATTATGATGCTTCTAATTTAAATATATGTTGGAAGAGTGAAAATACGGAAAAACGTGACAAACGAACTACGGAAAAACGTGACAAGAAAATCTGGTGATCAACAGGAGGGACAAATGGAGAAAAAAAGATTAGCTAAAATGATAAAATATTTTAAATAAAATTGTAAAAAAATGTAAAAGTCGTTGCAAGTTACGACGGTATCAATTGAACCAGCATTCAGCTAAAAACTAACTTCATTTAAAAAAGGTACAATTTTTGGCTGCACTTTTTCAGTAGCTAGATATCTACTCTGAACTGAAGTCGTAAGCAATGAAAAAGTTCAAATGAATGAATGAAATTGATTGCTTTAATGTTATACGATGTTAAAAAATGTTTATTCATTGTAAGCAAATGTTAAATAAAATGTAATTTGCTGACAAACAAAACATTTTATTTTAACCAATCAGCATTAAAGTTTTGCTTGTGTAACATTTATTATGTGTACAATAATTCCATAGTATGGCCAGCTGGATGTGTAGTGTACTGGATAGTATGCATGTCTGTAAAACTGGAAGTTCTGATTTCAATGCTAATGAAAAGTGGATTCTATGTTAGTATAGTAACTTTATTAATAAAACTTGACACACAAACGATGGACGAGATGACAAACACTGAGATCTATAAATAGATTTTTCCAGCTCTTCTGTAAAACATTACGACTGACAATAGCTAGGGAACCTTAAAGAGAATGAGAAAATAATTATAACTCATACAACTTAATAAAATTTTGACCAAAAAACTCAAGTTTTAAGCTTCAGATTTTTACCAAACTTTGGCTTACGACTGAAAGAAGCTGAGGCTAGCCTTTAATACCCTACTTAATAGTGTTCTTTTTGTAACAGTCAGTAAAAATCTGTAAAAAAAATCGCTAAAAATAAAAAATAAACGTTTCTTTCATTTTGTTATTTTTATTAAAATGTGTTATTTTACTTTTTGATTAAAATTCATTTAGATCTTTAACCTAGCATAGACTAGATTTTGATACTTCAATGTTTATGTTAAAATGAGTGAATATTAAACTTGTGAAGTGTTTGTTTTTTCATGTCCTTTGAACATATTTTATTAAAACACAACACAGTATATTCCTACACTTCTCTATTTATCATACAGAATATATAAGACGCTGAGTAAACAAGACTGGATTATCAAGCTGCTACAGATACAGCAGTACATAACAGTTCGATACATTGAAACGATCAAAGCCAACTAGAGAAAAAGATCAGCATCATTTCAAACAGGCTACTCATTTATTATATGCAAATACATGTATAACAAAGCTGGCTGTCAGCAGTGTTGTCACTAGAAACCTGTGAAGAAAGTTTAAGCTATCACCGTGTGCTATGCATGAAAAACCCACAGCATCCCCTCTAATAGACAGATCCTATGTCTATTACATCCTTTAATTAGTTTTATTAGTCCAGACATCACTATCTGTGACTTCTCAATCCTGCAAGAAGGAAGATAAATCAATATATAGATCAATATTTGTCGTCTGCTTGTCTGTCTGTCGTGTGTCCAGTTATAGCAATCTGAATTTTACAATTTCACTTTGTGTCAAGTTTCAGTAATAAAATCTTACAACAGAAATTACACAGCACACTGGATTCCAATCTCACACCCTCATGTCACGCATGTCCACAGACCCACAGACAGGCATGTCTAACCATCACACTAAGCTGTTCCTATCAATCCGAAAGTCAATGTAAAATCTACTGGTTTGGCAATTTTTCCTCGTATTTTTCCCGTTCGCCATACCAAAGTTGTATTACCACTTTTACTTCTAGCGGCGACTACAGGATACAAGCTAAGTATGTACTCTTATTATTAATTAGTAATATCTTTTGCGTTTGTTTTCTTTTGGAAGTTTTTTAAAAGCTTTGTATTCATCGCCTAGTTTTTTAATTATTGATTTTCAAAAATTTCAATTTACACACCTTCAATTGTAAAACTGTAAAACTAAAGAATTTTTACATGGGTAGTTGTCCGTTGTCTTGAATACAAGTTGCCTCTACATTGTAGGATAAGGTACCCTAGTGCACTACACTGCAGATGTCTTCAGATGTTTCGGATATTTTATTTTTACGTTTCTACCAGTAGTTGTATTCAAATATTTGATGGATAACATCTGCTGCCACAGTTTCTTTACATTTAAACAGCTGTAAAGATGTTTAGATGTAAAATAATAAGCAAGTATTGTCTAGAATGTCATTTCTGGGTCTTATTTTTTCTCTAACTTTATTTGGACTGCAGAAAACCCTCTTCTTATGGTATGAAGTTCAATAGTTAGAATGGTAAATATTGCATAAGTTAAGTGTAAATAAATTTTCTGTGCGAAAACTATTTGTTACCTGTGCAATGCTGGATATTCAGCTAGTCCTAACTGAAGATGCCAAAATCAAAAAAACATTTAGATGACTAAAATAAAAAGTGTGCAGGGTCATTATTAAATTACCGGTGAAACCAATAGTTCTGTTTCTAGACATCCAAACAGAAAGGGAAAAAATGAGGAAGATAAAAAAGAATGAAGGGAAAGTAGGGGGAGAGTGAGAAAAGGTGGGAGAGAGGAGGAAAAGATAGAGAGGAGAAAACAAGAGAAGATAAAGAGAAAAGGAAGGAAAGAGGAATAAAAATAATTTATATAGATATGAAAAAATAGAGAGAGTTCTGAAAAGAACAATGCACAATCTATAACCAAACTTACTGGTGGTCTAAATTCCATGTGCTAAACAAAGGTTGTCCCTCTCATGACCAGTAAGGGTTAATCCAATGACCTAGATGAAGGTCTTGCCCAAAGTTCATGGCTTGGTTATACGGACAGCTTTCGGATTTGTAGTCCTAGAATAACATTTGCTCAAATATGTTAGCATGTTCTTCTACTGATAACAGAGAGTATAATTACTATAAATAAATCACAAAATCTAAGCATATCTTAAACCAATCAGGGGGTGACCAAAGTACTTAAGATTTTTAAGCCTAAGATTTCAACCAAAACTTAGGCTTTTGATCAAACGAAAGAAGCTGAGGCTAGCCTTGAATACTCTTGAAAGTAGTTTAGTCTTTTTTCTCCCATTTTTTCTATTTTCATTTCTTTCTCCTATTTTGAAAAGTTTGCTAGAGTTTGTTATAGTACTTTTTTACTAAAATTCATTCAGATATGTATAGACTAGATTTTGATATTTTAATGTTTATGTTAAAATGAGTGAATATTAAACTTATCAAGTGTTTGTTTTTTTCATGACCTTGGAAGATATTTTATTAAAACATAACACAGTATATTCCTACACTTCTCTATTTATCATATAAACTATACAAGACTTTGAGTGAACAAGGCTGGATTATCAAGTTGCTACAGATACAGCAGTGTAGTACATAGCAGTACAGTATATTAAAACATTCAAAGCCAACTAGGACAAAATATGTGTGATTGTTTCAAAATTATACTCAAAAGCTGATCAAGAAAAGTCGTTTCATCTTGTTATAAGCAAATATAACAAAGATGTCTACCGGCAGCGTTGTCACCAGTGAATAAGACCTAAGCTATAACTATGTGCTGTGCATAAAAAATGAACTCTCCTATTTACCTTTATTCTCACAAAACTAGCTATTCATATGCCTACATATTATCATGTCATTTGTTGAACATGATATCCAGCTTCAGTATAGAAGCTGCTATAAAAAGGCTCACAATAGAATGATGTTGGTTGTTTGCTTATCTAAAGAGAGACAAGCCAGTTGTTTGCCGATGGCAGCGTTGTCAATAGCAACCTGTCAATAAAATCTACCGGCATACTATCACTGTTTGCTATGCATGGGAAAAATTTTCCTCCCCATTCATTATGTTAATGTAAAATTAATTATTCATAGTGCTTACATATTAGATTCTCATTTGTTTGAACATGATATCCACTTTCGCAACAAAAGCTGCTCTACAAAAAGTTCACAATCAAAATCTATTGATTATAGGTTTATTGAAAGGAAGAAAAGCTAGTTGTTAGCTGACTCCGCCATTTATGCTGCCTCTAACTGTTATTAGCTCCTACAACTGCTTGTGACACCCACTTGTCAGCACAGTACTATAATGAATGTAATGAATGTCTATTTAGAAATGACAGCACAGCCTGATGTAACCTTCTCTGTGAACTTCGCAAGTTTATTCATGGTGTCAAGTCATAAGCTGGATAGTACCTGTTCTGTGTAACAAAGTATTTAGTGGCTGCAAACCTTACAATGTAATATCACATCTGGAGCTAAAATACTAGCATAGAGTAGGAAAAAGGTTCTATATAGAGTTACAATTTTCCAGATGTTGTTTTCTGTATTACAATAAAAGAAAGTCAAGTTAGTTTGCATTATCCTCTTGGCTCTACAAGAGACAGCTTTGATCTGGTCCTGAAATGTGTTTTTTATAACAAAATTATTGCTTGGAAGGTGGTTACAAGTACCTGTCAATACCAGTCACAAATCAAGCAGAGTGCTACCATATACTTGTGCGAATAACCTCAGCTACACTACATGTTTACACAACAAATTACAATACAAGTGGCTTGTTACTTTTGGTAATGTTCATACAGACAGTTATCAGTCCAAGTTTCAAGAGAGAGAAGCAAACTTTTCATTGATTAAAATATTCATTAAAATTTGAGTATCTCGAGAATATGAATAAAATAGATATCTACTGGAGCCAAGCAATTAAAATTGAACTACAATCAAATGTAAAATATGTAAGTTAAAAGAAATTATCAATAAAAGATTGAGTAAAAGCAACATGCAGAATAGTATCACTCTCAGGTATGGAGAGAGAAGTTAACAACCATTGAGTAAAATGATCTCTAGAAATATCCATTGATATATAAATATAGGTTCACTGTAAGTTTATGTTACATATTTATGTAAGTTCACTAGCTCTTTCAGCGAGTTGCATTAGTGAATAATAACTCTATTCTATTTATAGCCAAAGTGCCTTCGGGCTATCAGACTAGAAGACAAATGGTGGATAAGATAAATGAACTAGATATCTAGCCCCCCATGGAGGGCTGTATACTAGTGAGAGACTATTACACATTTACTCTATTAAACATGATATTTAGTAGCCTATTCTCTACATAATCATAGAACTGCAATACCTATAACCTATATGATTGATAAGCTACTTTTCCAGTTTGAGTAGAACCTTTCTCTCAGCTAGCACCAACTCACTATGATCAGTTTTATCATGACACACAATGTGAACAAGTCTTATGTTATCCCTAGTAAATAAGAGGTCATAGAAATAATCAAAGTTGATCCTATGTCTATTTCCTCCTCGAATTAGTTTTACTAGTCCAGGCATTACTGTCTGTGACTTCTCAATCCTGCAAGAAAGAAGATAAATCAAAATAAAGATTAATATTTGCCGTTTGTCTGTCTGTCAAGTGTCCAGTTATAGCAATAGGAATCTCACAACAAAAGTTATGCAGCACACTGGAGTTGAACTTCATACTTATAGTTTACAGGCAGGACCTGGTATGTCTAACCATTACACTATGCTGTCCTTACTAAGCCTTATTATCTTATCTATCTTTATGTAAAGTCTATTGGTTCGGCATTGCTTACCCGTATTGCATCCGTTTGGCATATTGGAGTTGTATTACCACTTTTACTTCTAGCCTTGATTGCAGGTTACAAGCTAAGTATGTACTTTTATTATTACTTAGTATTATCTTTCGCATTTGTTTTTCTTTTCAAGTTTTTTAAAAGCATTGTATTTATTACCTATTTTTTGATTGTATATTTTCAAAAGTGGCGTTTCAGCCTTAAACTTTACAAAGTGTTGGAGATATTGTAGTGAACATACCTTTTTCACCAGATTGTGTGGTGAATATGAAAAGGCTATCAATTGGCAAGCTGACAAAGTAGTCGTTATCTTCTACAATGTTATCGTCTATATCTTCATGTACGACATGTTGAAAATCTTTCTTATCAATCTAAAGCAAATACAATTGGTTTTAAATAATCACACTGTTTGTTGACCCAATGATGATGACAAAAGATAACGAGAAACTGTAAACTAAAAAGCTGGTGGTCAACAGGAGGGAAAGACGGACAGAAAAAAACATTAGAAAAAAAGCCCAGGAAAAAAGAGGGTTCAATCTCTTTTGTTCATCCCCAAGGGTTGGACGAAGAAGGCATGTTTTAGGGAGGCTTTTGGTGGCCTGACACTTTAGAGTATTTACATAAAAAAGGGTATGTTTTTAGCTTGGTACCTGAATACCCATTTTTACTCAGTAGAAAAGGGTATTCATGAGCCAAAAAAGGAGGCGATTAGTCTGTGGTGATGAAGTGATAAGGGGTAGTTTTTTATTAATGTATAAGTCAATGGAAAAGGTGCATTTTATAACATCTCCGACTAGCCCTTGGGGATGAATAGAAGAAAGCGAACCCCCTAGGGTGAAAAGATAAAATATTTTGAATAAATAGTAAAAGAAATGTAAAAATCATTGCAAGTTACAATGGTATCGATTGAACCAGCATTTAGCTAAAAGCTATTCTCATGTAAAAAAGCTGCAATTATTTGTTAAACTTTTTTAGTGGCTAGATAAATACTCTGAACTCAAGTCGTCAGCAATGAAAAATCTAAGATGAATGAAAAACTGAAATCGCTTGCTTTAATACTATAAAATGTTAAAAAATGTCTATTTATTGTGATGCAAATGTTAAATAAAATTTAATTTGCCGATAATCAAAGCATGCTATTTTAACCAATCAGCATTAAAGTTTTGCTTGTGTAACATTTATTATGTACACAATTATTCCATAGTATGGCCAGCTAGATGTGTAGTGTACTGGATAGTATGCCTGTCTGTGAAACTGGAAGTTCTGAGTTCAATGCTAATGAAAAGTGGATTTTACATTAGTATAACTTCAATAATTTAACTGGACACACGAACGAAAGATGAGATGACAAACACTGAGATCTATATATATAGATTGTTTCAGCTCTTTTGTAAAACATTACGGCCAAAAATAGCTAACAAGAACCTTAAATCGAAGGAGAAAATAACTATAACTCATATAGCCTAATAAATTTTCCAATCTGGAATCAAATCGGATTTTGCCCAGAAAAAACTCAAGATTTTTAAGCTTCAGATTTCAACAAAAACGTTGGCTTTCAACTAAACTGAAAGAAGCTGAGGCTAACCTTTAATACCTTCCTGTAGTATTCCTTTTGTTAAAGTTGGTAAAAATAGAAAAGAAACGTTTTTTTCACTTTCATTTCTATTAGAATGTGTTATTGTGCCTTTTGATTAAAATTCATTTAGATCTTTATCCTAGCATAGACTAGATTTCGATACTTCAATGTTTATGTTAAAATGAGTGAAAATAAAACTTATGAAGTATTTGTTTTTATGACCTTTGAACATATTTTATTAAAACACAACACAGTCTATTTTTGCACTTCTCTATTTATCATATAGAATATACAAGACTTTGAGTAAACAAGGCTGGATTATCAAGCTTCCACAGATACAGCAGTACATAACAGTACAGTACATTGAAACAAACAAAGCCAACTAGAGAAAAAGATCAGCATCACTTCAAACAGACTACTCACTAAATGATACAGAAGAGTTGTGTCCACTTGTTATATGCAAATACATGTATAACAAAGCTGGCTGCCGGCAGCGTTGTCACTGGAAACCTGTCAAGAAAGTTTAAGCTATCACTGTGTGCTATGCATGAACAACCCACCCCTCCCTGTCCCCTTTATTCTCACAAAACTAGCTACTCATAATGTTTACATATTATCATGTTATTGATTTGAACATGATATCCAGTTTCAGTACAAAAGCTGCTCTAAAAAGGCTCACAATAGAATGCTATTGATTGTTTGCTTATCTAAAGAGAGACAAGCTAGCTGTTTGCTGATAGCGGCGTTGTCAATAGCAACCTGTCAATAAAATCTGCCGGTCTACTATCACTGTCTGTTATCCATGAAAAACCCACCCTCCCCTTTACATATGTTAATGTAAAACAGGCTATTCATAATGCTTACATATTATATTATCATTGATTTGAATGCGTTATCCAGCTTCAGTACAAAAGTGGCTGAAGATAATGTAATTTTCTTATAATTCTGTAATTTTTTTATAGACAGTTATTTCATATGTCAAAAATCTTTTCCACTGACATAGAATTCTCCTGGCTATCTCTTCTTCTTTCTCTGTCAGTTTAGCGTCCTTCAAAGACTCCTTTGCCTAAGACTCTCATTCCTCCGCAAATATCATTATGCTAGCAGCCGTCACAGGTTGTTACTTTTCTAAATTTTGTAAAGTACAAATGTGCAACGTACTTGTGACGTCTTTCCTCATTTCTTTTAAACACCCTCAACTCTCAAAATCAACGAATTAACCTAAAAAATTCGTTTCTATTTCAGAGATTTTCACTGATCGTAGGAGGGATTACTGGACTGGATTACTGGATTACTAGACTTGTATTTGCTGTACAACCAGAACTTGTAACACTAACAAAATAATAATTTATTAAATTGAAATATTATGATGCTTCTAACTTAAATGTATGTTAGAACAGTGAAACTAATATGAACAGTTTTTTGTTTATGATCATATGACGTAGAAACCAATGTTTCTCTTACTCTGAAGGCTGCAGAGCATATTATTACTCAATAGTTCTGTTCATGCCTACAGTACTATCTTCAGTCACCCTTAAAGGTTGACTTGCAACAAAATTCACATTGCAGTTATTTGATATGAAAAGATTCACCATGCCTTACTCTGCTGTGTTTTAGGTGCAAAATATGTGGAAATGTGATTACAAGCTCTTAAAAGCTCAAAAACGACCAGAAAATCGCAGCCACACGACACCGCCGTAGTTTGGATTCTCTTTCCAAAATGGCTCAAATGTGACACAGTTGTGAGAGATGGTTTCTGTTTACACTTTGCAGTGATATCCTAAAACTTACCGTAAAAATTCGTTTAATTTTTTAGCCTTAGCTTGAAGGAGTACATATCATTGTCTGATAATCATGACGAGCCTGTTGGTCACTTATGATAATCGAAAAGTGCTGCAGAAATTATTTGCGAAGTATTGGGTCACATGATTAGATTACGACTTGCCGATTAGACCAAACCGAATAAAACTGTAAAGTAGCGAGCATCTATATTTGATACGGGGTCTTTGGTAAAACCCGAAGTGTTTGTCATAAACTAGTGCTACGATAAGTTTTATATTGAGCTTTTTATTGGCCTTTCAATCCCCGTGAGAACGTCACGTGACAAGACAATAACCAAATTTCATGGCTATGTCATCGAAATAAAGAGATTCGAATTTACGGCGGCTTTTCGTTTTTTGAGCTTTTAAGAGCTTTTAATCACATTTCCACATATTTGGCACCTACAACACAACAGAGTAAGACATGGTGAATCTTTTGATACCAAATAACTGTAATGTAAATTTTATTGCAAGTCAACCTTTAAACCTTACAAAGTGTTCGTCATGTAATAAATAGAGATAATGTAGTGAACATACCTTTTTCACCAGATTGTGTGGTGAATATGAAAAGGCTATCAATTGGCAAGCTGACAAAGTAGTCGTTATCTTCTACAATGGCGTCTTCATGTACGACATGTTGATAATCATTCTTATCAATCTAAAGCAAATACGATTGGTTTGAAATAATCACACTGTTTGTGCAAACCTATGGCTAAGAATTATGATGACAAAAGCTAAAGAGAAACTATAAAAGAACATGAAAAAAGATGGTGATCTCCAGGAGGGTCAGACGTAAAAAAACAAACACTAGTTAAAAAGATCAAATATACAAAATAACATTATTAAAAAGTTACAAAAATAGTTGCAAGGTACGAGAGTATCAACGGAACCAGCATTCAGCTAAAGGTTATGTTTGTTTAAAAAGCTACAACTCTTTGTTCAACTTTTTAAAAGGCTAGATAACTTCTCTGAACTGAAGCCGTCGGCGATCTAAACACCAAGATGAATAGACGACTCTGAAATTGCTTGCTCTTATATTATAAGTTCTTTAAAATGCTTATTCGTTGTACTGCAAATATTATAAGAATATATATATAAAAATATTATATATATTCTACAAATACAAACATTATAAGAATATTGGCTGACAAACAAAGCAAGCTATTATAATCACTGAGTATAAAAGTTTGACTTGTGCAATAAAGATGATGTACACAATTATTCCGTAGTAAGGCCAGTTGAATGTGTAGTGCACTGGATAGTAAGCTAACTACTTGCTCACACAATTGAGTAGGCATAAATTATGCTACTGCTCTCCATGATGTTGCGCCATCACATTGTGTCGTAACGGACAACGGAAGCGTATTTGCTCCCATATAGCGATATATACCGACTAATGAATGCATCAAGCTTGTGCGACTTAATTGGTAAGGCATTGGACCCGTGAGTGAGAGGGCCGAGATCAAATCTTCTGCAATACAAATTTTTTAATCCAAGAATATAGATGTACATGTAGCTGGACAAACACACACTCGGACAGACCAACTTTGAGAAATATAGATTTTTTGTAGCTTGTTTTTTAGCTATTTTGTAAAATGTTACAGTAGAGAACAGCTAACAAGAACATTAAGAGAATGAGAAAACAACCATCACTCAGCTTTATAAAGTTTCTGATCTCAAAAAAAGTCAGATGTTGACCAAAGATACTCCAGATTTTCCAGCTTCAGATTTTAACCAAAACTTCAGTTTTCCACTAAATTGAACGAAGCTGAGGTTAGCCTCGAATACTTAGAGTATCATTTTTGTTACAGTCGGTAAAAATAAAAGAGAAATGTTTCTCCCATTTTTTATTTTTGCCAGAATTTGTTATAGTAACTTTTAAAATTCTTTTAGATCTTTAATCTAGCATAGACTAGATTTTAATACTAAAAGTTGGGACTGAATTTGCTTCCTGTTCATGTACGCATCTATTGATAAGTCTATTGTTGATAACAACCTTAAGGAAGCGACATCCCTTCTTGATGCACTCTTTCAGATAGTTAGCAGCAACTCCATAAACATCTGAGCCCAAATTTCGTCGAACTTTCACTCGCTTCATTTGCATTTTCCCTTTATGCAGACCTTTCCGAGAAAGATTTCTAAAATAAACATCAATCTGGTAAACAACATGATTGTCTTCTTCTGTTAACCTTTAAAGGTCACTTGCGGAATTGACCATACTCCTAAAGTATGGGATTTACTATGACCATACTACTGAGATTTAGCGCATAAGCAATCGTAACTAGATGCCCTTCCTAACACCACTAATGGTTCTCATGGGATTTGAACCACTGACCTACTGATCGTATGCTAGCGCACTAACCACTGAACCACAGCTGCTCCCCACATACCACTCATCTAAGTACAAACATACAGTTTGATCAAAGTTGATTTGCAATGGCATCACATTCTGGTTTTAGTAACATAGGTAATAAAGTTTCTATCATCTCAGTGAATGCATACTGTCATTTCTACTAATACCATTTATAATTTGAATCAACTATAAGTTATTTAACAATCTAGGACATGTAGATATCCTTCTGGACATTAGTTCATCCTATGTATCAGTTATGAGAAAAACTTTAATGCAATAATCTTTAGTATTACTTCAATGTGAATGAAAAAGGGCTGTAGGTACAGAAAGTAAGTACATTGAAAATTATGTGTCATTCTTGCAACGACTGTCTATGAACACCATAGCATCATCAATATCCTCTGCTGGTATAGATGTAAACACTATCATTGAATGTACGATTATTTTTTGGTGTGTGAACAAAGTATATCCGCAAAAAACTATTATTACAATTTGCAAACAAAATGCTTTATCAGCTATCGCTAAAATTCACAAAAGCAAGATCACTGCATGTTTTAGGAACAGGTTGTTTTTGAGTTAGGAACTGGTTGACGGCAGTCTACTTCGCTTATTGTACAATGATATTAAGATAGGTGAATAGGTAAAAGGTCGTGTGTTACACACAGCATTTGGTCTGATGTAAGATGTGATTTGGAATTACTTCATTGTGGTGCTGCTTGTGGTAGTCAACTAGCATTGTAAGTATGATCTCTACTTGTTTGATAGAAATAGAAGCCATGTACGATAGAAACTCTTGAGCAGTCTTGTGAACTTCCTCAGGTGTCTTTCTACCCACCAATAAGGAATTATTGATGACCAGTTTGACTCCCGGCATACCATGCTTCTGGCTCAAATCATTGGGCCTTGTCGATGTATTGACTCCCAATGTGAACGGAGTAAAAATGGATATATTGAATGCATGTAACGAGAACGTGTGTTGGTACTCTACTAATGTTGATGTTCGAAGTAGGTTTATGTTTTAGTGAGTAGTGTGACTGTACCATGTTCTATTGTAGTACATGTACGTTTGAACTGAATTTTAACACTAAGGCGACTCGCTTTTGGGCAAGCATTACAATATTTTCTCCGTGCCGGGTATCCCAATTTTGTAATAAAAGAACCCTCACAAATATGACAGGCATATATCTCCTAATATAGAAAAACATGGTTTTTTTAAAAGTGATCGATCTACTACTATTTGAACCACCATATTCCAGGAGATGGACGAACTGGGTGTTTTATTCACAATTCCCCTCTGACTCTTTGATTTTCCCTTTTAGAACAGAAACCATTGACACAATTAATAAGTAATAATGAATGTATTATACAGCCCTAGCACTACTATTTTAGTACTAATTTTCAAATTGTAATGCATATAATTTTTAACATGTGAGATGTAAAAACGATGATTAATTTCATGATGTGGTTTTTGACCAAAGTTATTTTTACTGGTATGCTGCAGAGTTTGATGTAAACGATCTTTTACGAAACTAGCTTTTTCTAGTATAAAACCTGAGGGTAGCTGGTTTGAATAGCTCTTTATTGAAACATCTCGAAAGAGGCACTGAAATGGCTTCAAGTTGACGTAATAGCAAGTAACAAATAGCAAGTCTCATAATTACAATAATAACTACGAATGACAGACGAGATGACAAACACTGAGATCTATACATATAAATTGTTTCAGCTCTTTTGTAAAAATTATGGCCGAAAATAGCTAACAAGAACCTTAAATAGAAGGAGAAAATAACTATAACTCATATAGCCTAATAAATTTTCCAATCTGGAATCAAATCGGATTTTGCCCAGAAAAAACTCAAGATTTTTAAGCTTCAGATTTCAACAAAAACTTTGGCTTTCAACTAAACTGAAAGAAGCTGAGGCTAACCTTTAATACCTTCCTGTAGTATTACTTTGGTTAAAGTTGGTAAAAATAGAAAAGAAACGTTTTTTCATTTTCATTTCTATTAGAATGTGTTATTGTGCTTTTTGATTAAAATTCATTTAGATCTTTAACCTAGCATAGACTAGATTTCGATACTTCAATATTTATGTTAAAATGAGTGAAAATAAAACTTATGAAGTATTTGTTTTTTATGACCTTTGAACATATTTTATTAAAACACAACACAGTCTATTTTTGCACTTCTCTATTTATCATATAGAACATACAAGACTCCGAGTAAACAAGGCTGGATTATCAAGCTGCCACAGATACAGCAGTACATAACAGTACAGTACATTGAAACAAACAAAGCCAACTAGAGAAAAAGATCAGCATCATTTCAAACAGACTACTCACTAAATGATACAGAAGAGTTGTGTCCACTTGTTATATGCAAATACATGTATAACAAAGCTGGCTGCCGGCAGCGTTGTCACTGGAAACCTGTCAAGAAAGTTTAAGCTTTCACTGTGTGCTATGCATGAACAACCCACCCCTCCCTGTCCCCTTTATTCTCACAAAACTAGCTACTCATAATGTTTACATATATTATAATCTCATTGATTTGAACATGATATCCAGTTTCAGTACAAAAGTTGCTCTAAAAAGGCTCACAATAGAATGCTATTGATTGTTTGCTTATCTAAAGAGAGACAAGCTAGCTGCTTGCTGATGTTTGCGTTGTCAATAGCAACCTGTCAATAAAATCTGCCGGTCTACTATCACTGTCTGTTATCCATGAAAAACCCACCCTCACCTTTACATATGTTAATGTAAAACAGGCTATTCATAATGCTTACATATTATATTATCATTGATTTGAATGCGTTATCCAGCTTCAGTACAAAAGTGGCTGAAGATAATGTAATTTTCTTATAATTCTGTAATTTTTTTATAGACAGTTATTTCATATGTCAAAAATCTTTTCCACTGACATAGAATTCTCCTGGCTATCTCTTCTTCTTTCTCTGTCAGTTTAGCGTCCTTCAAAAACTGCTTTGCCTAAGACTCTCATTCCTCCGCAAATATCATTATGCTAGCAGCCGTCACAGGTTGTTACTTTTCTAAATTTTGTAAAGTACAAACGTGCAACGTACTTGTGACGTCTTTCCTCATTTCTCTTAAACACCCTCAACACTCAAAATCAACGAATTAACCTAAAAAATTCGTTTCTATTTCAGAGATTTTCACTGATCGTAGGAGGGATTACTGGACTGGATTACTGGATTACTAGACTTGTATTTGCTGTACAACCAGAACTTGTAACACTAACAAAATAATAATTTATTAAATTGAAATATTATGATGCTTCTAACTTAAATGAATGTTAGAACAGTGAAACTAATATGAACAGTTTTTTGTTTATGATCATATGATGTAGAGACCAATGTTTCTCTTACTCTGGAGGCTGCAGAGCATATTATTATTCAATAGTTGTGTTCATGTCTACAGTACTATCTTTAGTCACCCTTAAAGGTTGACTTGCAACAAAATTCACATTGCAGTTATTTGATATGAAAAGATTCACCATGCCTTACTCTGCTGTGTTTTAGGTGCAAAATATGTGGAAATGTGATTACAAGCTCTTAAAAGCTCAAAAACGACCAGAAAATCGCAGCCACACGACACCGCCGTAGTTTGGATTTTCTTTCCAAAATGGCTCAAATGTGACAAAGTTGTGAGAGATGGTTTCTGTTTACACTTTGCAGTGATATCCTAAAACTTACCGTGAAAATTTGTTTAATTTTTTAGCCTTAGCTTGAAGGAGTACATATCATTGTCTGATAATCATGACGAGCCTGTTGGTCACTTATGATAATCGAAAAGTGCTGCAAAAATTATTTGTGAAGTATTGGGTCACATGATTGGATTACGACTTGCCGATTAGACCAAACCGAATAAAACTGTAAAGTAGCGAGCATCTATATTTGATACCGGGGTCTTTGGTAAAACCCGAAGTGTTTGTCATAAACTAGTGCTACGATAAGTTTTATATTGAGCTTTTTATTGGCCTTTCAATTCCCGTGAGAACGTCACGTGACAAGACAATAACCAAATTTCATGGCTATGTCATCGAAATAAAGAGATTCCAATTTACGGCGGCTTTTCGTTTTTTGAGCTTTTAAGAGCTTCTAATCACATTTCCACATATTTGGCACCTACAACACAACAGAGTAAGACATGGTGAATCTTTTCATACCAAATAACTGTAATGTAAATTTTATTGCAAGTCAACTTTTAAACCTTACAAAGTGTTCGTCATGTAATAAATAGAGATAATGTAGTGAACATACCTTTTTCACCAGATTGTGTGGTGAATATGAAAAGGCTATCAATTGGCAAGCTGACAAAGTAGTCGTTATCTTCTACAATTGCATATTCATGTACGACATGTTGATAATCATTCTTATCAATCTAAAGCAAATACAATTGGTTTGAAATAATCACACTGTCTGTGCAAACCTATGGCTAAGAATTATGATGACAAAAGCTAAAGAGAAACTATGAAAGAACATGAAAAAAGATTGTGATCTCCAGGAGGGACAGACATAAAAAAAACAAACACTAGTTAAAAAGATCAAATATACAAAATAACATTATTAAAAAGTTACAAAAATAGTTGCAAGGTACGAGAGTATCAACGGAACCAGCATTCAGCTAAAGGTTATGTTTGTTTAAAAAGCTACAACTCTTTGTTCAACTTTTTAAAAGGCTAAATAACTTCTCTGAACTGAAGCCGTCGGCGATCTAAACACCAAGATGAATAGACGACTCTGAAATTGCTTGCTTTTATATTATAAGTTCTTTAAAATGCTTATTCGTTGTACTGCAAATATTATAAGAATATATATAAAAATATTATATATATTCTACAAATACAAACATTATAAGAGTATTGGCTGACAAACAAAGCAAGCTATTATAATCACTGAGTATTAAAGTTTGACTTGTGCAATAAAGATGATGTACACAATTATTCCATAGTAAGGCCAGTTGGATGTGTAGTGCACTGGATAGTAAGCTAACTACTTGCTCACACAATTGAGTAGGCATAAAATTATGCTACCGCTCTCCATGATGTTGCGCCACCACGTTGTGTCGTAACGGACAACGGAAGCGTATTTGCTCCCATATAGTGATATATACCGCCTAATGAATGCATCAAGCTTGTGCGTCTTAATTGGTAAGGCATTGGACCCGTGAGTGAGAGGGCTGAGATCAATTCTTCTGCGATACAAATTTTTTAATCCAAGAATATAGGTGTACATGTAGCTGGACAAACACACACTCGGACAGACCAACTTTGAGAAATATAGATTTTTGTAGCTTGTAGCTTGTTTTTCAGCTATTTTGTAAAATGTTACAGTAGAGAACAGCTAACAAGAACATTAAGAGAATGAGAAAACAACCACAAATCCAGCTTTATAAAGTTTACCATCTCAAACCAAATCAGATGTTGACCAAAAATACTCCAGATTTTCCAGCTTCAGATTTCAACCAAAACTTCAGTTTTCCACTAAATTGAACGAAGCTGAGGTTAGCCTCGAATACTTAGAGTATTATTTTTGTTACAGTCGGTAAAAATAGAAGAGAACTGTTTCTCCCATTTTTTATTTTTGCTAGAATTTGTTATAGTAACTTTTAAAATTCTTTTAGATCTTTATTCTACATGTAGCATAGACTAGTTTTAATACTAAAAGTTGGGACAAAATTTGCTTCCTGTTCATGTACGCATCTATTGATAAATCTATTGTTGATAACTACATGTACCTTAAGGAAGCGACATCCCTCTTTGATGTACTCTTTCAGAGAGTTAGCAGCAACTCCATAAACATCTGAGCCCAAATTTTGTCGAACTTTCACTCGCTTCATTTGCACTTTCTCTTTATGCAGACCTTTACGAGAAAGATTTCTAAAATAAGCATTAATCTGGTAAACAACATGATTATCTTCTTCTATTAACTTCCATTAAGGGTCAATTGCGAAAATGGCCATCCTCCTATAGCATGGGATTTACTATGGCCATTTGCTCATGAGAGTTATCGTGACTAGATGCCCTTCCTAACACCACTAATGGCTCTCATGGGATTTGAACCCCTGACCTACTGATCATATACCAGAGCACTAACCACTGAGCCACTGCTGCTCCCCACGAACCACTTATCTAAGTACAAACATACAGTTTGATCAAAGTAGTCTTGCAATGGCCTCATAGTCTTATTTTAGTAACGTAGGTAATAAAGTTTCTATCATCTCAGTGAATGCATACTGTCATTTCTACTAATACCATTTATAATTTGAATCGACTATAGGTTATTTAACAATCTAAGACATGTAAATATCCTTCTGGACATTAGTTCATCATATGCATCGGTTATGAAAAAACTTTCATACTTTCATCAATCTTTAGTAATACTTCAATGGGAATGGAAAAGGGCTGTAGGTACAGAAAGTAAGTACAGTACATTGAAAATTATGTATCATTGTTGCAACGACTGTCTATGAACACCATAGCATCATCAATATCCTCTGCTGGTATAAATGTAAACACTATGAATATACAATGGTTTTCGTGTGTGAACAAAGTATATCTGCAAAAAACTATTATTACAGTTTACAAACAAAGTGCTTTATAAGCTAACGTTAAAATTCACAAAAACAAGATCACTGCATTTTTTAGGAACAGGTTGTTTTTGAGTTAGGAACTGGTTGACGGTAGTCTACTTAGCTTATTGTGAGATGAGATTACGGTAGGTAAAAGGTCGTGTGTTACATACAGCATTCGGTCTGATGTGATTTGGAATTACTTCATTGTGGTGCTGCTTGTGGTAGTCAACTAGCATTGTAAGTATGATCTCTGCTTGTTTAATGGAAATAGAAGCCATGTGTGATAAGAACTTTTGAGCAGTCCGGTGAACTTGCTTAGGTGTCATTCTACCCACTAATAAGGAACTATTGATGACCAGTTTGACTCCCAGCCTAATACGTTTCTGGCTCAAATCATTGGGCCTTGTCCATGTATTGACTCCCAATGTGAACAGAGTGAAAATAGAATTGAATGCATGTAACGAGAACGTGTGTTGGTACTCTACTAATGTTGATGTTCGAAGTAAGTTTATGTTTTAGTGAGTAGTGTGATTGTACCATGTTCTATTGTAGTGGTTTGAACTGAACTTTAACAGTCAGGCAACTCGCTTTTCGGCAAGCATTACAATATTTTCTCAGTGCCGGGTATCCCAATTTTGTAATAAAAGAACCCTCGCAAATATGACAGGCATATATCTCCCAATATAGAAAAACACGGTTTTTTTAAAAGTGATCGATCTACTACTATTTGAACCACCATATTACAGGTGATGGACGAGCTGGGTGTTTTATTCACAATTCCCCTCTGACTCTTTGATTTTCTCTTTTAGAACAGAAACCATTGACACAATTAATAAATAATAATGAATGTATTATACAGCCCTAGCACTACTATTTTAGTACTAATTTTCAAATTGTAGTGCATGTAATTTTTAACATGTGAGATGTAAAAAAGATGATTAATTTCATGATGTGGTTTTTGACCAAAGTTATTTTTACTGGTATGCTGCAGAGTTTGATGTAAACGATCTTTTACGAAACTAGCTTTTTCTAGTATAAAACCTGAAGGTAGCTGGTTTGAATAGCTCTTTATTGAAACATCTCGAAAGAGGCACTGAAATGGCTTCAAGTTGACGTAATAGCAAGTAACAAATAGCAAGTCTCATAATTATGACAAATAGTCAACTATCAATATAATAGGGTTTGACCAGACTTTTATTCAGAACATTTATCAGCCTCATATCAGCTGGTATCAACTAAAAAGAAACCACCAAACTTGCTAACAACAATTGTAACAAAAACCTGACATGACAAGTTTGGCTATTCAAGTGTAAAAGGAACATAAAAAGTAGTCATGAAAATATATAGAAATTACGAGAAATCTGAAGTTTTGGTGAAAAGGGCTAAAAAGAAGCCTATAGTTTTAGTAGTCTGTGGAGAGGCTCGAATACAGTTGACCCCTAATGGAAACTCCTCATCTAACGTTTCTCCTCGATGAGACCAGCTTGGTAAGGCTTCTTCAAGTGTAAACCGGCCCTCCATCTGGGTAAGCACATCCCTCACCACCTGTGAAACCAGCAAAGATGTTCAAACAACTTACAGAAGCGTACGAAAAAAGATATGAGCTTCGACAAATGCCTCAAAGTTGATCTTAGATAGGGTAAGAAAAATTTTTTAAGATTGATTATAAATAGGAGCTGGTGGTAATAGCATCTTATAGCAAATGTCTTTAAATGATGCAGAAATTAGGTTTTTGAAGGTTGTAATCACGTCTAGCAACATAAAATGTCCAGGCCATACAAAGTAGGAAAACTTATACAGCGGTACAGAGATAAAATCTGTTTGATGCCCAGACAACTTGTATAGATGACCTTGGTAACCAAGGAAACATCATCTCAAAGTTATAAAGACCCAACTGCCTTATCTGATTAATATAATGTCATGAAAATACTAGTAAACCCACCTGCTCATTTTCCTTGCTATGCACTGAGCAGGTTGAGTACACAACTTTCTTTACTCGAGGAAAAGAAAGAGCTTTCTTTAATATAACTGACTGAAAAGAAGCGAGCTTCTCAAGACGTTCTTCTGAGTAGGAGTTGTCTTCTTCAATAGAACCAAGCCTGCCAGTGATACCTATGCCATAGCAAATTAATGGAGATGAAAATAAAACATGCAATAACAGGAATGAATGGGAAAGCTAGCTATAACAAAAAAATGTATCAGTTATTAAATAAAAAATACTATTAATTAAATCAATTAAAAAATTAGGAGCTTTATAATGGTTGGGGATTTGTCTGCACTTGTTAATAAGAACACACTCTAACTTAATAGATAGTTTTTCGATTTGAAACTAATTATATAGTTTTACTAATTCTAAAAAGATGCAAATGAGAAATACAATGGAAAATTTTTAAACCCTAGTTTTACTGAAATGGTGTACTTATGGATAAGCTTTGTTTGAGAAAGCCAAAGCTTGCAACCAAATAGCCCGAGCTGCATGCAAATCCTTCGGCCAGGATCAACAGAACTGCATCTTTATTGAACAAGATATTATTAGTGAGTGTAGTATTTACATTATCGCTTCATAAACAATGAATTCGACTATAATTAAAACGCAGCAAATAGAATTGCGCACCCATAGGACAAAAAACTGGAATAACGCTAATTTTTAGATATCAGTTGGGGGCTGTCTTGCCAATTTTTTACGAACTTCGATTGTTTTGGCTGAGATATGCACACTTTGACAGCTTCAATGACTTACTGCGCGACAATGACAGAAACGAATGAGTATTAAACACCAGCAACAAAATCATTATAGAGTAAAATTTGATAAGTTGCATTAGGCTCGAATGATAATGTTACAGAGGTAAACCAAAGCTTTACCTGATCCGCTACACGAAGGGTCTACCAATATATACTCTACATCACTGTATTTAGTAACATCACACTGAGTGAAGTCAGCATTGATCACTTTAGAGCATGTAACCTTGGCTTTACTTAGCATGCTTTCAAGAATCTTTGAGCGTTTCTTGTTCTTTTCAAATGCCGTTATCAGCCTGCAAAAGATATGTCACGGATTTGCAAAAGCATGTGATTAATTTTATACACACGGCGGCTAAACATGTAAACTGATCTCTGATCTTACCCCGTATTGCTCATAATAGCGGCTAAATGAGATGTTTTATTTCCAGGAGCTGCACAAGCGTCAATCACATGACTGCCAGAAGGAGGATTCAAAACGAAGGAGCTCAAGCAGCTGGCCTGTAGCAACAGAACCATGAATCCATAAAATATTTACTTTCAACCAACTGTATAGGTTTGGGCAACTGACTAAGGTTATTGTTAGTGCCTAAACTAAAAGTAATGGCTCACAGTTGAAATTATAGAACATGACTGGACGATTCAATGCTTATAAACTGTAGGGGACAATTCATCTATTTCTAATATTATCAACCCTTTAATAAAAGACCCTTACCTTATCTTGTAGTATAATGCTGCCGTTCAGCAAGAGATTATGATTGTGAAGATCTATGGAAGTTGGTAAGGTGAGTAAGTTGCTAATATCTGGGTCAACACTGACCCAACTACTTGAGGATTGCGAGTCTGCATTATCAAGATCGATATACTCATAGCCTGAAGACTTGAATGTGGAGAGAACATCTGATACTGAAGCAACGATAGTATTCACTCGAATGTACCGTGGAAGCACTGTGAATGATAGCACTAGATTTAAAAACAAATTTGACAGTAGTCCAAGTTATGATCAAAGAACCATGTAGTTCTGAGTGCGAGGAAGCCATGCCATGACAGTTTGTTTTTCAAAAGATTGTTTCAATACATTGTAACTTGAAATATCAAAACAGTAAAAACTCAGAACAACATATAAGCAGAAACCAGTTGAGTGAGAAAAAAATTGGGGATTCTATGAGTGCAAAAAAGAGCTGAACAGAGGAAACAACAAATATCGGTGTTGTAGGATTCAGATGTGAATAAAGCGGACAGAAGACGAATATAAAACAGACAACTAAACGAACAGGTACTACAGAATAATACCTGGGATATTAGAACTGGAGCTGACTATCTCATTCAATGATTTGACTTTGTGTCTTAACTTAACTCTCACTGTTGCTGAGTGTATTGCAGACTTTTGACTGTCGACCGTTTTCTATTCGAAAGAAAAATTAAATATAATATTGCTACAGGAAGTCTATAAAAAAGTTTGTTCCAGGGTCTAGGGATAGCAAATTTCACAAAATGTGACATCTATTCTTCCAAAAATAATATGGATGAGTAACAAAAGTTGGCAGATTCTAAGCCATGATACGTGACTAGCGTAATTACTAAAGCCTACAAGAGAGCGTTAGTTGAAAGAGCTTCCAAACAAAATCAGGGCCGTGTCGTTGGTATTTCAATTTTCTTCTACTCAATTGTAAAACACACAAGTCTATCTCATGAATGCAAATACTCTGCACTAAAATCAAAATATCTAAAAGCACAAGCTTCATGAAGAGGTTCAACTTATCATTGTGGGATCAAACGAAATCTATTACAGCTTATATTAACACCTTTAGAAAAAGCATATATTTTAGTTTCCACAAGAAAAGCAAACCAAAGTATCAACCTCTCTCCAACACTTGCTATTCTTGTATGGGAGAACTTGAAGATGTGAGTAAAGTGCACCTTGAACTTAGAGTAGCAGCCATTCAACCCCTTCCCAAACAGATGCTGGTGCAAAACAACAAGTGCTAGCTCTTCATTCTTCTTGAACCTTTTATCACATAGCTGAAAACTACTAAGCTCCAAAACTTCCCGTAATATTGAAGCGTGTCTCAGACATTCACAAACAACTGACATCAACTGCTTCTTGTTCTGCAATATCATGGCGGAGGTAATACAATAACTCACTGTGAGATTACAAAAAATACAAACGAGTTGATGATGTTAGTGTATTGCTACAATTTTTAAACTTTTTAGGATGCCCTGATTTTTGCTCTGCAACTATGTATTGTAAGCATATATGGCATATCTTCCATTGGAAATAATCTTAAGTTTTTGCCTGCACATTCTTGAATAGTTTTGGAAATTTATATGCAGGTGGGATGAAGAAGATCTAGAATGATCAAGAAAGATTAACTAGTGATCTAGATAGCTACTTGTATATTGAACTCGTTGATAGGTAGGCCAAAATAAAACAAAATCAAACACATTTGTAATGCAATAAAGCTTTTTGAGACACCAAAATATCAAACTCAAATAATTAGTAGTAATTAAATTTTCTAAGGCACTAACATAACAAAGGCATGTTGTAAACAATACATAAGCATTATAACATCATATATACCTATTACATTCAAACAGGGCTCTTACAGGATACTAGACTAACAGAATAGATAGGAACTAAAACGAGCATTTACCTGATAAACAGTCGAATAAACTGCGGTTTTTACGGTAGATTTTTTCGAATTTATGTCGCGTAAAATACTAGCAGCAAGAAACGGTAAAGACATTGCTATTTTGGTGGTACACAGAAACGAGGCGTGAAGGTTAAACTTAACAATAACTGTGTAACCCTAAAGAAAAACATTTACAACTTAAATACACTCTCAGATAATTTCAACCAACGCAATACAGTAGTTGAACGCTCACAATACAAAAAATATCAGGCGTCATGCTATCGCTCTATATTATATTTTAGAAGCATTGAGAAAATTTATTTTCGCAAAAAAGGTTGAGATGGATTCGCTAAATTTACGATTGTTTTCCGCGTTACAGAAGGAACAACTATGCGGTGTTATTGCCGGTGTTAACACAGATGGGACTGTTCCTGGTTGACTGGCCATGCACGAACGTACACAGATATTCTAGCGGAGCCCCGTTTAGTATTACCCAAAGCAGCCATAATGTTACTTTATTTGATATTATATTAGTACATAGTAAAACTTGTATTTTTGAATACCAGTCTAAAGCATAAATTAAAAACGATAAACAAATTTAGTGCTGACTGTAGATCCCATAGGCAGTATTTTCCTCCTTCATAGCTTTTTAAACAAAACCGTTTAGTATAATATTATTTATTGTCATGAGTAATACGCACGTAGTACTCGCGACTACTAATATGCATTGTAATTAGGATAAAAATTGTCAGTTTAATTATGAACTATTTCTCTTTTCGCCTTATTTCGCCGATTTAGACTTAAAATCTGGTAACCTCGTTTCAAAAGTCATGCTATTGTAAAGAAACCTAGCTTGTGTTGCTTTTTGATCAATATTTAGATCATATTTATTGCCTCTTTAGAATACTGCTCAAATCACATACAAACCAATCTGACAGCATTGACTGTCAATTTTAGCAATAAGTATTGCCTGATTGTACGCAATCATACATTGATTTTTATGCATACATTTGCATGCATCTTTGAGAAATGGAGGTACCATCATTTCCTTCTAACACTAACAATGTTTTCTTTGAGGCTTACGTGATAAATTAATCAGGAACTTTTTTGCAGTTGATATATTTTAGTGGCTAGGACAACAACACATCGCTTGTATATACTTTGCCTTCAGGATGTTTCTAACCATAAAAACTATGGTATCTTTGCAAATGTCTGTTCTCTCTTTTTTCAAGTCTAATCTTTGTTTCTCATGTAGAAAGTTTAAGTCAAAGACACGTGCTTTTAAAAAATCCAATATATCATACAATATAGCTTTATTAGTTTCCAGTGGTCAATATTTGTTATATTGGACATAAACTCTGTACTAGGGTGAATGGGAATGTATGAATTGCAGGTAGTTAAAGGTAATATTATCTCAACCTTACACCTATAACTAGTCTTTCCTGTTGATTCCAATAGTTCAAACTGAAAGACAAATTTGCAAGTGGCATTGCTTGTAAGCTTAATAGTTGCAACTAACTCTAGCTTTTGCAAAGCAATACAGATATAATATTTGGACCTTATTGTAGTCTATGGTGGTACTAACTCGACGAGCTCTCAACTATGAAAAAACCTGGAGATGTCAAAACCATCCATCGGGTAGGTTCTCATGCTAGACTGATGTAGAACCTAAATAGGTTAGCTGTTGAATAGATGTATAATCTTTTTGCCATTGCTTTGCTATAGTTTAACAAAAGAAATAGTAAAAAAATGGCATCTACAGTTTCTTGTGAAAGTTTTAATCGGTTCATTGTCTTAAGACAATTTAATAGTTTATCACTTTTTTTTAGTTTCAACCGTTCTCTGAACGAATACAGTCAATCAGTGTAGATGTCTCCAGGAAGATAGAGAAGAGGACTGAGGTGCCCGAGGTATGTATTGTTTACATGTTCTGCTGTAATTCTCTAACAGTACTGCGGTGTACGCACTGTGATGTTTGGTTACAATCTGGTTGAAGGAATAATTCAGGCGTGTTATTTTCAAATATGGCATTTCAAATATGATCACAATTGTCACAATGGCAACAGTGATCGACTTGTTTATTGCGCCTCCGCCATTTGATGAGTATGTAATTTAAACATGAAAGTATATAAGCAATGACATTACAGAGTGCAACGTGCAAACAGGCAATATATAAATACTGAAGAATCTTTTGCACGCATCATATTGCATAAGTTGAGAATGGGATTAGAAATTGTTTTTATGACAGATAGGGTTATCCCGCTTTCTGACTATAAATACTACTGTATATTCAAATATGATTATATATACTATTGTATATTCAAATATGATCATATATACTACTGTATATTCAAATATGATCATATATACTACTGTATATTCAAATATGATCTTATATACTACTGTATATTCAAATATTATCATATATACTACTGTATATTCAAATATGATCATATATACCACTGTATATTCAAATATTATCATATATACTACTGTATATTCAAATATGATCATATATACTATTGTATATTCAAATATGATCGTATATACTATTGTATATTCAAATATGATCATATATACTACTGTATATTCAAATATGATCATATATACTACTGTATATTCAAATATTATCATATATACTACTGTATATTCAAATATTATCATATATACTACTGTATATTCAAATATTATCATATATATTCAAATATGATCATATATACTATTGTATATTCAAATATGATCGTATATACTATTGTATATTCAAATATGATCATATATACTACTGTATATTCAAATATTATCATATATACTACTGTATATTCAAATATGATCATATATACTATTGTATATTCAAATATGATCGTATATACTATTGTATATTCAAATATGGTCATATATACTACTGTATATTCAAATATGATCATATATACTACTGTATATTCAAATATGATCATATATACTACTGTATATTCCAATATGATCATATATATTACTGTATATTCAAATGTGATCATATATAGTACTCTATATTCAAATATGATCTTATATACTACTGTATATTCAAATATGATCATATATACTACTGTATATTCAAATATGATCTTTTATACTACTGTATATTCAAATATTATCATATATACTACTGTATATTCAAATATGATCATATATACCACTGTATATTCAAATATTATCATATATACTACTGTATATTCAAATATGATCATATATACTACTGCATATTCAAACATGATCATATATACTACTGTATATTCAAATATTATCATATATATTACTGCATATTCAAACATGATCATATATACTACTGTATATTCAAATATGATCATATATACTACTGTATATTCAAATATGATCATATATACTACTGTATATTCAAATATGATCACATATACTACTGTATATTCTAATATGATCAGATATATTACTGTATATTCAAATGTGATCATATATACTACTGTATATTCAAATATGATCATATATACTACTGTATATTCTAATATGATCATATATATTACTGTATATTCAAATGTGATCATATATACTACTGTATATTCAGATATGATCATATATACTACTGTATATTCTTATATGATCTTATATACTAATGTATATTCAAATATTATCATATATATTCAAATATAATCATATATACTACTGTATATTCAAATATTATCGTATATACTACTGTATATTCAAATATGATCATATATACTACTGTATATTCTAATATGATCATATATATTACTGTATATTCAAATGTGATCATATATACTACTGTATATTCAGATATGATCATATATACTACTGTATATTCTTATATGATCTTATATACTAATGTATATTCAAATATTATCATATATATTCAAATATAATCATATATACTACTGTATATTCAAATATTATCGTATATACTACTGTATATTCAAACATGATCATGTATACTACTGTATATTCTAATATGATCTTATATACTACTGTATATTCAAATATGATCACATATACTACTGTATATTCAAATATGATCATATATACTATTGTATATTCAAAAATGGTCATATATACTATTTTATATTCAATTATAATCATATATACTACTGTATATTCTAATATTATCTCTATTATGTTTTACCAACAAGAATGTTTTAAGTGCATTGCATCTTACTTCCATGTAGCTCTGATTGTTTCACATGACCCAGCCTATGCCTGAGTTCTGTGACTTTATGTCAGTTGTAAAGTGTTGATGCCTCATACTGCCTGTCTAATTCCAGGATGAAGAGACATTTTTTGCTGAGGGTCTTCTTAAATGGCGAGATTTAGACCAGACTGCCCATTTTAGTGAGTAGAGTATTTCCTTTTCTTTATGATGCTTCTCTTTGGTGCATCTATCCTAACATGCCGAACAGTCCAACAACTCTTAAAGTGGGATGTTCAAGCAACTAGAGATTGTTACTTGATCAGCCCCAGCCAGACATTATGCCCACCCTGACTTGTGCAGAATGTCTGGCTTTTAAAGATGTAGTTGCGTCAAAAATGAAATTAGGACCCATAAAAGGCTAAAACATCAGCTACAATTTGATGCCATTTTTGTCTTTGTAGACCAACCCTGTCCAGAGATATATGCGTTTGAATGAGGCCCTCTTTTAAAAAGCTCACGTTCCAGCGGGTGCCAATTTCGTGACGTCACTAGCTTGTTTTCTGAAACGAAACCACGAGCGATAAATATGAGTTCGCTTCGTTAGCAAATCACGATTGCGAAATTTTTATATAGACCGTAATAAATGTTATCACTCGTAAAACGCGTTGTCTGTGATCTCGAAGATTCTCATCGCTAGAGAATTCATGCTCATCGTTACTGATTCAACGCGTTTCAACAATTACTAAGTTATACATAGTTTTAAAATGGCTTCAAGTTCGAGCGACCGCTACTCAGAGTTATCTGAGCAACGTTTAGTAAAAGATTAGAGTAGACAGCCTATGGCCAAAGCTGACAGGCGTCAGCAGCGTTTTGCTGCAGAAGAAGACAGAATGGAGGTAAATTAACTTAGAGTCTTCTATACTTTAGTAAATGTAATATTTTTTATAGTCATAAATACATATACTAATTAATAAAATGATAATTCTTTGCTATCTCCAATCATCGTTTCATAGCTTATCTGCCGTTTTACCTAGCTATAATATTTTTTTCGAATTTTCTTTGGTAAATTAGAGTCATGATTACAAATTATTTTCACACGTAGGAAGTGGGTAAAATCGATTGATCATTGCAAATCTTTAATTTCCAGAACCAAAGCTTCGAATCGTTGGCTTGGCGTACTTGTGCCTTTATTAAATGTTTATTCGTTTTTAAAATTACACTCGCAATCTATTTAACTCCCAATTTGGAAGCTGTCAATAGATACGCTTTAGAATGACATATCTATGAATGACATATTTATTGCATCTACTTTGTTTACATTTACTTGTTTTACTGATTACAGAATGTTTATGTCGTCCCACCAGCCGAAGAAGCTTTGTCAGTGTGGAAACTGCTATAAAGGAGAAAGCAAGACTTGAATGCGTGCTGGATGATGTTTTGTTTGAGTTTGTTGCAGTAGATGAATTTGTCTTATTGTATCAGCTAATACTATGTGAGTGGCCACGACTTGATGAATATTTTTAATAAAAGCTTTATGCCGAGATGAAAATATTTTTGCTTGTAAAAATTATATAATAAAATAATATTGTTGAAGATAATGCAAAACATGATTTGCAGAATATTGTAGTGAATCGGATATGGTATATGGGTGTCCGCAGAACTGGAGAATGTGAGTTCAAATCCAGTTTGCAGCAGACTTCTCATCCTTAAAACTCTATCCCTGTCTATATTCTTTTCAAAGAGGTGGCTTGCTAGTAGTAAGAAACTAGTAAGAAACTAGTACGTAGGCAATAGGTAATAGGCGACATAATGTGGGCGGGGCTTATGGGAGGCTGTATATCGTTTATATGGGTAGCTGCAGAACTGTGCTGATACAAAGACCGCGTTCTACATAAAGTGACTAGACAGAATTACCGTAGACCGGTAGAATTGGTAGTCGGTACCCAAATGTTTACACAACATTTGGAGAAAGTGAGTAGAACAAACTTTCAATTTTCGTTATTTGAGGCCTTTTAAACATTCATAATAATGCATCT
The DNA here is from genome assembly GCF_963576615.1 of Watersipora subatra. Taxonomy (NCBI): domain Eukaryota; kingdom Metazoa; phylum Bryozoa; class Gymnolaemata; order Cheilostomatida; family Watersiporidae; genus Watersipora; species Watersipora subatra. The sequence goes on from NC_088716.1 coordinate 17,619,271, forward strand.
GTAGCAGGATTTAAAATTTTATTCTAGCCAACACGAGCAAATACAAAATAAGATATATGCCAATAGAGCCGCGTAAGACTAGACTTTTATCGCAAATAGCCGATGTGAATACGAGAGATAGAGAGAGGTTGCCAAACGCGTGACATCATTTTTGGCGAGGCTGGGCACGTTTTTGTGGCCTGAGCGTTTTTACGGTGATCAGATTTTTTCGGTTTTAATCTTCAAATATCTTGGCAATGCGATCGCGTAACACAACAAACAACATATCAACTGATAGAGAAAAAAAAATGCTTTTAATATCAACTTAAATTTTGACGCAACTACATCTTTAATTCACTATGTTTCCATGATGCGCAGTGCTTCGGAGTTGCGCTATCTCCGAATCATGGAAACGGCATCTTCGCACTGAAATCACTGCGCACTGATCAGTGCGAAGCCAGTGCAAATTCGCAGCAAGGAAACAGCGACTGCGCAGTGGCTGCGCATAGCTCTCCTGCCGTGGAGACGGATTCTTCGAGGGCCATAAACTAGCACAAAGGGCGTCCTGCTAATCTTGTTTTTTTACTATTCTTCCAATCTTCTTTCACCTAAATTTAATTATGGTCTGCATTCACGAGGATGATGAGGTGATTACTTTCCTGGACTTTGTTATCGATGCCAACACTTTTCGAAAAATAAGTGGCAAGTCCTAAATTAACGTTTAAATAATATATTACTTAAAAATACTTATTAAAAATATATTACTATGTAAAAAGTGTGTTAAGGTTTGTAAAACCTTGTGAATGTGTATTGTAAATAAAAGTATAAAGACGACAGAATCATAAAAAGACCGTTTATGACGTTCGGTATCCGTGATCGATTCTATTTCTCCAACAGGCGATTCGATTGATACAATTTCTCTTCTCTGGCTAATTTGCGGCATTTGCTGAAAACCACTGCGCAGCATGGAAACGTACAATCCCCTCGACTACGGAGGGGGCTGCTTCGCAGTACTGCGCACCATGGAAACATAGTCATTGTAATGTCTCCCCATCAAAAATATCACGCATATTGGGACCAGGCACTTTTCGTTAAAATTAAATAATGGCTGGTTTTTCTTCATACCTATAGTATGTCTAGTTTTCTCAGTAATTGACCTTGTATGGCATTTGTAGCCAAGTTCTACCAGTCTGTAGAAGGTTGTGCCGACACCTTTGCTCAGCTTGTGTACAATGAGAAGAAGGTTGTGGAGTCTTTGGTTGAACACCTGGGAGTTAAGGACAGCATGGCCTTAGAGGCTCTCTTAGAGTGAGTTCTTTGTGACATTTCTTCAAGTTCTGTTGTATTTATTTTTCTTCATTACGATATTTGTAGTCAGGTGTCAGTATTTGACTCACTTCTTTGACTGATCAGTTTATTCATGGGAACAGATTAGTGCTAGTAATTTAGAATATCAGAAGGCTTAAAAATTTCATGAAAACACAAAGATAGCTGTTTAAGTGCTCCTCCCTTAGCAAGCTCATAGAGTTATGAAGATGTTTGTTTCTTTCTCATTGAGCTCATAGAGTTATGAAGATGTTTGTCGCTTCCTTATTGACTTAATGAAATTTCGAATATTTGTCTGAAAACTGTAGTTACTTAAATTTATTCTGATCAGTACGTGACCAGTCTATTGAGAAACACTATTTCTCTTCGACAGCATCCAAGTTTTGTTTTATTCGCATCATAAACAATCTGAAATTATTAATAATGAAAAAAATACTTGTAAATATATTATTAATTATCAGTCATGAAAATAATGATTTAGGCCTCAATATTTCCGGCCACGCTTGCTGACCTGAAAGTCAGCAAGCAAGCCCTAGGGGTGAGCTATCTCAGGTTATCCAACAGATACTGTTTCAGTGACACTCTAAATTTAACAATACATCTTATCTCATGACTGGAACTCTATGGATGTTAAACTGGTAATAACAGGCAATAGATACAGCCACTTTATGTATAATCTGTCCCCTGTTTTAGTTTGGTAGTGCACCTAGCGCGTGACCTGCAAAAGGATTTTTATCCCCACTTTAAGAGGTTCTTCACCGCTATTGCTGTCATCTTGAACCGGTCTCACAAGTCCTGGGAAACACTTGAGCAGACTTTTTCTTGTCTGTCTCACCTCTTCAAAATTCTCTGGCGGAAAATGCTTCAGGACATAAAACAGGTAAAAATCTATGAATCACATGTCTTCTCCGTGTCATAGAGCTGTTACCGTGGGTTCTGTTATATAGTTTCTGAATGTTGTCCATTTACACATATTTTTACCTTACAGTTGGTTTGTTTTTTAATTCCATGGTATGAACTTTACATAGTGTTATCTTGTTATAATGTCAGCCAACTGTGGATTCTGTATAACAGAGTTCATAGTTTGGCATTTCATAGGTGAGATTAATTTTTTTGTAGATATGAAATCATAATCTCAATAGTGTGTTTATACTGATGACATGTGTTGACAGGTGGTAGCCCTTTATAGGCCTTTCCTCAGTGACAGCTGTCGGGATTACATTAGACGGTTTGCGGGAGAGAGTTTGAGTTATCTCATGAGGAAGGTGAGTTTTTCATTTTCTCTTTTAGTTTTACTAGTTTAAAGTTTGACCATTTTTTAATTATTTTTAATGACTTTTCTACCTTTCTACCTTGCGCTCAAATTTCTTTGATTTACTCAAAATGCCTTGTTTTGAGTTCATTTTAATGTATCAGTATTTGTTATGACGATTTTTTTTTTGGAAGTATAATATAGTTTTTTTACATTTTGGGCTTTTTACATTTACATATACATGCAGTTATTGTCTTCTGATATAAATTTGACTTGTGCAAATTCCACATTATGCATCCAAGGTAAGTTTTCAACATACAAAGTTTAAGGCTTTGTGAAACATCTTAAATGTGAAAGTCGAGAGGCTGAGGATGAAAATTATAAGTGAAGACATTAAATAACAACAAATTATGACATGTGTCATGAATATGCAAAGTCGAGTCAAACTTAACATGGAATAAGTCACAAATAAGTTACACTGTGTATCTCTATCACTACAAGGTAAAGGAAATGTAGCCATAAAATCTTTGTATTGATAATAACTTTATGTGTTTAGTTTCTTTACATATATTTTATAAAATGTGTTTTATTTAGTACTATGCATAATTTTATATAATATTATATGATAGTAAAATTATCTGTAGTACTTTTTACAGATTCTTTGCAGTTATATGGACTCGGAAACAAATTAAACAAATTTCAGTGTATTATAATAAGAATATCTTTCAACATATAATGGTTTCAACATACAAAGTATAGATCAAATTTTTTATGCCAAGTTGTGACTCTACTTTGCCTGACATTGTACTTCTAATATATTTCTTTATACAACATTCATAAAGCATTACTTGATACCATCATCCTTTCAGGTTAAAGATAGAAAGGGTCTCTTTAGCATTGTCTTCTCTTTGCTTGAAAAGTATCCAGATCTTGTTCCTGGAGTTGGAAATCTTATCTTTGAGATGGTGAAAGGTGCTAAAGGTCACTTTCATTCGTAAGTTTACTTACCTGATTTAGCTGAGAATTGTGGGATTTCTCACCTGTGTATGGTGTTTGGTGTATGTATATGCACCAATATATATGTATATAAAAATCTCAAAGTTTGTCTGTGTTTCGGTATGTCCAGCTATAGCTATTGAAATCTTGGAATTAAAAGGTCGCATCCTGCTGGATGTGATCTTGGAACTTCCCGTTCGCCAAGCAAATATCTTACCAATTAAATTACATGAGATAATTGGAATGATTGGACGATATATGTCGCTATGTGAGTGAAAATACGCTATCGTTCTCCATTGCGGTACAATGTCATTTAATGCTTGCTCTCACGGCTCTTACTAAAAAAAGCTTACTCAAATCGGTCATTGGTAATGTACCAGGATAATGGCATGTGGCAGGCAACTACATTACATTTCATTGTTTATAAGCTGGTTTTTATACCCGTGCAACGCTTGTCATTTTGCTAGTGTTTATATGTGCAATGTGTTTAGTGTGTGTGTTTGTGTATATATACAGTAATACTTCAACTTACGAGTGCTCCAACGTACGAGAAACTTGAGATACGAGCCAGCTTTTAAGCAAGTTTTAGCACTAACATACGAGCCATATTTGAGATACGAGCACGTGAGTCAGTTGCCAAGTATGCCGGAGGTGTTTTATGACAACAGCATCAATCTGTATTTTTCAACTGCGCAGGTTATACTTTTGTACCGTGTTTTTGTGCACGCTTTTCAGTGCAGAATTATGTGAATTAAAAGTACTGTGCGTAGACCGAAAGTTTGCCAGTAAAATGAAAAATAATGCAAAGAAAAAGCAAATGATATTAATTGATATTAAACGGAAAATTATTGAAAAATATGCGAAATGTGTATGCATGATTGAGCTAGCTCAACAATAGGACAGAAATACATCCACAATTATCAAACAGAAGGATTATATTCAGGGCATTTAGCTCGCAAAAGTACTAACCGTAGTTTCTAAACGGCGCGGCGATCTTCACCACCGCTGATGGAGAGACCGCTCAGGCATTGGATATAAGATAAACAATTGGCCGGTGACAGCGTAACTGAAACGAAGCTATTTGAAAAGGCCGTTGCTATCTATCAAAACTATAAAAATTGACATTCGGACAAGTTGGATAGTGGTCGCGCATTAAACGACGTGACGACACCTGTGACGACACCTGTGACGACACCTGTGTTCGTCCTAATCGCGACATGTTGAAAGGGCGACAAAGGCAAACGTCCTTAGATAGGTTCATCTTAAAACGGCCGGCTAGTCGTGAAAGCGAAACAAAGGAAAAATTAGCTAACTAGCGAGAAACTTCAAGCTATGAACGCCGAAGAAATTTTAATTACGTCAAGTTAAAAATGAAAGTTTGCTTTTAGATTTGCTTCTAAGTTTGTCTTTTAAGACAATGATAAAATCCAAATTTATCAGTCAAATGTTGTAATGAAGGATAACTTATATATCTCTCTCTGGCAAATGCTAGCGTTAGCTGCTATGGTATGTATTTAATTTTACATTTTAATTTAACACATTTCCTTGCATTATTTTTTATTTGTTGCTTTTTGAAAGCAAATGCTAAGTTAGGACAATAACCAACATGTTCTTTCTGTTACAATATCTTGTTTTGAGTGTTTTATTTGCATTTTACAGAGTATGGAAACCAATAAATATATATTTAATTGTACTATATATAAATAAATTGCACCAACATGCGAGTAAATTGACATACGAGCTCAGTCTCCGAACGCATTAAGCTCGTAAGTTGAAGTATGACTGTACACTAATATATTTGTATATATATTATAATATGATTGTATAAAGTGATAGTAGATTGTAAAAGAAATGTCTGTAAGCTGAAATATAAGATATGGATAAGATGGTGATATAGTTCTAATTCCCTTGAAGAGTCTGTCACAACTGTTTCTATTCTATAATTGGCTGAATTTATTCTCAAAAAATGCTGATCACCCGCTTTTTTCAATTGTGTCACAATGTTTCCTTGATTACGTCAACTCTTGCAGATGCACTCATGAGACTTTGGGTCATCTGCTGCGTACTGTCAGTGAGAAGGGTATCTCCAGCCTGCCATGGCATGCCTTGCAGGTGTCTTTCAACCTCATGGCTGAGCATGTAGACCAGACTAATGCAACTGCTCTCTGGACTGTTCTTCAGGTTGGCATCTTCATAAGATAGAGTGTGCTGCATGGTGTTTATGCCATTAAATCATTCTGGATTTTAGTAGAAGTCCAAACTGACTGAGAACAAACTATTTAAATTATTATTAGTAGATAGTCTGAGAAAGTTGAGTTTACTGGTTAGTAGCAGTAAGCCCTGTGATGCCTGAGGTTTTTCTCATGTTTAATCAGATAGCAAGTAGCGGTTTATGACAAAGTTTGATAAAAAAAATTTTTTACCCACTTAGCGGAAGGCACTAGTCACATGTCACATTTGGTTGAACTCGGTCAGAAAGAGTGGAACTGCCTAGCATTGACTAACACGCTATTTTTCTAAATATTTTCTATATACATTCAAACATGGATAACTCGCCCTCGGATAGCTCGAACACATGGTTAACTTGAACGGTTTATTTGGTCTGTTTCCACGTAATGATAAATTGCTTTAGATAAGTCGACCTCAACTTGGTTAACTCGAACAGTTTTTTGCCCAATGGCTACCGAAACGGTTGTTATCGCCTTAGAAAATCACTTTATTCCAAGCCATGGAGGTAAACCTCAACTTTTCATAATTCATAGGCATCGTTATTACCACCATCTGCAAAATATTTTTGTCAACGACTTTTCTAAAGGTTTGGTGAAATTTGATTTTTAACAAACATCCGCTTAGCGATGGCCCTTCGGAAGCAAGGAAAAGTGAGGTAACCTTCGCATAAACTTCAAGAAAAATTAGCAAAATTGATCTTGGTTAAAATGCTCAAAAGAAAAAGATGTCTTTTCTTCTGAGCATTTCAACAACGATCAAGTTTTGTCAATTTTAACCTAAAAAACGTCCTGGCAATAACATCACCTCAAACAACAAACCAATCTCAAGTGATAGAAAAATCTCTATACTTTTTGATAAAAACGTTTTAAACTTTACATTAGAAGCATTTAATTTGAAACAAGCCATTTGTGCTTTTGATTTATATTATAGTTTGTATACGTACATGTATCTACTAATAAATAAATACATGGACTTATGACTGTGCTCTGATAACTTGAACGCTCTGATCACTCGAACACTCTCACTCGGTCCCGTGAAGTTCGAGTTATCCATGTTTGACTATATTTTTTATATAATTTCAATTACCGTACTTGCCAAGTTTTAACAAGAGTGTGAAATCTCAAAATGGCTAAAAATTTTAATATCCTCTTAACTATTGAATGGAAACTGCTTGCTTGATTGAAACTTAAGGCTCATTTTTTTATTTCTAAAAACTGGTCAAATAAAATCTTTATTTGTGAGATCGTAACATGCATTTTAAAGATGACTTCTGAGTTTGACAGATGTGAATAAAGTTAATATATAGTCTTTCTCTCTTCCCTTTTCACTCCTTCTCTCTTTCCTTATTGCTTTACATTTCTCTTTCTGTTTTTTTTCATCACTACCTTTTTACGTCATCATTCTCCCCTCTTTATCAGCTGACCTTTCAAGTGTTCTATCTAAACAGGAGGAGATGAAGGCTTTATTAACAGCTGCTCCTATATCTTATGACAAGTTGGAATGTCTAGTTACACTCCTCTTCCATCTCATTGAGTTCAAGGGTGGCTGTTTACTGCCCCGTCTCTCCACTGACTGGTGTAAAGATACTGTGCTACCTTTACTAGAAACGATTGGTGAACAAGCAACATCTGAACAGTTTGTTTCTATGTAAGTTGGGTATGAGTGTTCAATCATATGTTAATGTACACCTTTTGCTCTCCTATAGGTCTTTTTCTATATTGCATTTTTAGAATATAGAATCGTGATATATCGCCAATCGTCTATTGATAGACAATTCGCGATCTAAATTTAATTCAGAATATATAATTAATAATAATATGGTGATATTATGAAAAAATTGTAAATTTTTGTTAACATTTGTTTGTGTATTTTGACCTGAGAAGAAACTATTTTGTGTTGGTGTCAATTAGAAACATTTTTTGTGAATGCCCGTGTGGGTAGAAGACCTTCAAATGAGCTCATTATAAGACTAGAGACCGTCGTTTGTTCCAGCATCACTCACTCTGAAAATCTTCAGGTGTTAGATAAATCGCCATTACGCGATTATATCATTTATATGATTGGCAATATATCTTTAAATGGTAGCGATTTTCTAATTGTTTCTTTTCAAATTCGCCACCAAACAATCAAATTGGCATCTCGGGAAGCTCTAAGAGCACCAACTGAGTTACAGTTTACATTCACAACAGATGTACGTATAAGTACACATTAGGATATTAGTGATGCAATACCAGAAAGTGTAAGTAGGTGCAGACAATTGCTAACTATAACTAAAGTATATAGTGTAGACAACTTCAACAACACAGTTTCAATCACCAGTTTCAAAACAGTTACAAAGTTTGCAAGTATGTCACCTTATTGGCAACAAGCTTCCACAGAGATGCTCTAGTAGTATCAACAGCTCTGGTTGAACCAGTGATTGAATAATTAGCCTGTGTTCCTCTAAATCTCCTTGTACGTTACTAAGATATAATGACTAGGATTCATATAATTTCTAAGATACAATGTAGTGCCTTCATGCAATTTGCTTCACGCTTGATATAAATAGCACTAATGATTGTTCTTTATTTGTAAATATTTTGTACAGCGTGTTGGGAAGTTTCTCCTCTCTACTCCTATGTGGTAAGACAACCATCGAAGTCTCGACCATCTCTCGATGCCTCTCCCTTGTCTATCGTTCGGAGTGCGTCAGGAATTTAAGCTGCATTTTCAGATTCACTGAAGCTATCTTTTCTTACGGCCAATTTGAGAAGGTAAAACTCTCTAAATATAGCCTCAGATACATTGATTTAGAAGTTTTAGATGATTTAAGCAAGGTTGTTAGAATTTTTCTCATTGTTTTCTTCTGAAGGTTGTGTAAGCATAAAAGTACCCGATGGTGATGAGACCGTATATTTATTCCTTAGAAACATTATGCATGACTATCGACGTCATTTGAGGACGCATTTTTTCCTGCTGAACATTTTCAACTGCGATCAGGATTTTAATCTTGAAATATCCTGGCAGTCAAATCATCTCAACCATCACAAACAAAGTCTCAAATGATGGAAAAATATTTAGACATTCTGACGAATATTTTTAAATTAGATGTCAGTTTAATGATGAGGTTTGTTTGACAAGCATCACAATTTTTACAGGGTGTCTTACACAAGTTAATGGACTTCTGTGATGACTGCTTGTGCGAAAGCCAGTATGGAGAAAATGTGGTAGACAACCAATCAGAAGTGGCAAATGTGGTAGACAACCAATCAGAAGTGCTGGCAGTTCTCAGTAAGCTGGTTGCGGATCGACGGCCAGAAAGAAGAGGTGGCCAGTATAAACCACAGGATGTATATCGTCTGAAGTCTAAGGGGGCTGAGATAACAAAGTTCTTGCACAAGATATTATCACAAAGAGAACTCAGCTATGAGTGTCTCCAGTTAACATGGTCTGCCCTTCACCTCCTTCCACACTCTACCAACCTAGTAGGTTGTTATCATATCTTTGTGTATTCATTTTAAATAGTATCATAATGTTTTGGTACATTCATAATCAACTGAAACATTAGTTGGATTAAGAGTATAGAAATGTGTGGATATATATCAATGCTTGATGTATGTGGATATACAGTCAAACATGGTTTACTCGCCCTTGGATAGCTCGAACACATGGTTAACTCGAATGGTTTTTCTGGTCCGCTCCCACGTAATGATAAGTCGCATTAGATGACTCGACCTCAACTCTGTTAACTCGAACAGTTTTTTGCCCAACAGCTACCGAAGCAATTGTTATCACTTTGGAAAATCACTTTATTCCAAGCCATAGAGGTAAACCTCAACTTTTCGTAGTTCATAGGCTTTGTTATTACCATCATCGGCAAACTATTTTTGTCAACGACTTTTCTAAAGGTTTGGTGAAATTTGATTTTTACCAAACATCCGCTTAGCGATGGCCCTTTGGAAGCAAGGAAAAGTGAGGCAACCTTTGCATAAACTTCAAGAAAAATTGGCAAAATTGATCTTGGTTAAAACGCTCAGAGAAAAGAGATGTCTTTTCTCCTGAGCATTTCAACAGCGATCAAGTTTGGCCGATTTTAATATAAAAAACGTCCCGGCAATAACATCACCTCAAACAGCAAACCAATCTCAAGCGATAGAAAAATCTCTATACTTCTTGATAAATAATTTTTAAACTTTAAATTAGAAGCATTTAATTTGAAACAAGCCTTTCATGCTGTTGACTTATATTATAGTTTGTATATATATACATATATCTACTAATGAATAAATAAATACATGGACTTGTGACAGTGCTCTGATAACTTGAATGCTCTGATAATTCGAACACTTTCGCTCGGTCCCGTGAAGTTTGAGTTATCCATGTTTGACTGTATATCTATGTTTCATATATCTGCTGGTATATTCAGGTTTAATATATATAATTATGGAGATGTATGAAGTCTAATCTACATATATTTGTTGTAATCTAGCGTGTATCTAGATGGTTTGTGTCTAAATAGAACGGCTCATCTGCTCGTTATTCCTTTGTGTTTTTACATCTGACATATTCCTATTGTTAATTATGGTGGCTATTTATCCAGGTTGATGCCAAAGATATGTTGAATGATTTGTTTTGTCACCTCTACACGACCTTGCTCGAAGACAAGTTGTCATCCAGTCAAGTTGGACTCGTAGCTAGTCAGAGCCTGCAGTGCTGTCTTTGGGCCGAGCTCTGTCCTGATATTATATCCGTTACAGATCTATTAAAGTAGGTAGTAGCGATATTTATGGTTCAGTCTTGTCAATTCACTCAACAACCTTCTACTTGTTTGAATATTTTTAGTACACTGATAATTTTATATAGTTAAATCACTCCACATACAAAGTTAATCTGTTCCAAAGTTTGCTTCATTTGTCAAAACCATTGTATGGTGGAACAAATAATCTTATAAGAATACATTGCATTTTGTTTAATGTTCTAGAGCCCAAAAAACAATAAATACTTGAAGTAATTACATATAGCATTGAATGTAATGCATTGAATATATTCAACAGCATATATTATATGTAAAAATTTAATTATTGAAGTACCCTAGGACACTTATGTATTCGCCTCATCTAACTTTCGCGTTTTCGCGGAGTCATCCTCTCGCGAAAATTTCATGTGCGAAACTAAACTATCATAACGAACGAGCGAAAACGCGAAATTAAATAGCTTTGTTTATTGATAGTCAGGCCTGTATTCACTGGTTGCAAGTTGGGGCGGCTAATGTTAGGCGACTAGTTATGAACACCTAGGGTGTGGAGGGGGGCGATGTAAGCCCCCAACAGGTTTCTCTCATGTAGGGCCTCAGCCGGGCCTCTCATGTGAAGTTTTAAAAAATTTTATCGGAAAGTATCAACCTTTTTCTATTTATTTATTTATTTGATCACACAAATGCTATTATTGCTTGTAGAAAATATCCGAGTTGTCCACAGGTTCTGAGGCTTTGCTCCCTGTACCTCACTTACCTCAAGTCTTCCTCCACAGACCGTGAGCACATGTTTGCTCTGCAGAAATTTGAGGAACTTTATCCACTTGTAAAAAGTAACATCAGCTCCCACAAATCACAGGTAGAGGGAAGTTGAATCCAAATATAGCTACATGTATGCAAATAGTGAATGTTTCTGAACATGTGGTTGTTTCCTCCATCAGCATCATGAAGTTGTCGAAAGTTCAAATCCCATTTCTAACCATCAAGGTCAGATTGAGGGAAGTTGTCTGACCAATGATCTTTCTTTGAAGGGATTGCGACTCCAACTTTGCTGCTGGTTGTATACGCAAAACATTCCCATTTTACGCGCCAGAATTGCTAAACTGTCGGAAAAATCAGTCATGTCTCTTTCTGACATTTTAGAAATATTTTTGGCAAACAGCATTTCAGTGTCTTTATGATTTTGACACAACATAATAAGCACACCAACTGCCAAATTTGAACTCGGGTGAAAAAATCTTTGAATCCTATGGTGAAATAAAATTTGCATAGTTAGGTGAAAAAGTCATCATGTTCCACTTCATAAGATAAAAACATTGTATATCAGGGCAATCGTATCCTGAGGGTGTCCTGTATTTATTATCATTTATCATATTACTGTGTTATTTTGTCATTATTCGTGTTGTTAGTTTCTTTGTGTATAAACTGTGTATACTCCATGTTATATATAATATATACTGTAATATATACAGTATTAGATATGTATTATATGTATAATATATATTATATGTATAATATATATTATATGTACAATATATATTATATGTATAATATATTATACATAATATTAATTAATTTATTAATATTAATTTAATATTAATAAATAAATAATATTTATTTATCAATATTAAATTAATATTTAATATTAATTTAATATTAATAATTAAATATTAATTATTAAGATTATAATAATAATATAACGGCGGAGTTAATAAATAATAATATTTATAATATTATTATTTATTAATTCCGCCGTGTTTTGGTTTCATAGTGCTAGAACGGATTAATACGTGTTACATGTACAGTGGAACCTTGGTTCTCGAACATAATCCGTTCCAGAGGTTTGTTCGAAAACCGAGTTGTTCGAGATCCACAAAAAATTATTCCCATTAAAATTAATATACGTGTATTTTAATCCGTTCCAAGTTGAGAAAACAACTTCTAACGGATTTTTCTAACATTCTACACCATAAACTGTACTGTATACTACATACCATAATTAAAAATGAGTAGATATAGATCGCGTTTAATTTTATTAAAATATTTTTTATCTTCGATGATAAAAAAGAAAACAACAAGTAAACATTTCGTACTGTATGTTTTGCTCCTAACACATCTAAAACATTCTAGGTTAAAATACAAGACCAAAAATTGCAGAAATTGATAATGAAACAGCAAAACAGTGCAACAGATCAGTTACATCAAAAATCGTGTGAAAAAGAAAATATAAACAATATTGGCGCATTTACTCCACATATTTGAAGGAGAATCCTCCTCCAAAACAATTTCGGGTAACTCGACTGGAGGAGTTGTCTCGCTAGCAAATCTCTTTGGTAGAGGGATTTGTCTCTTCGTCCCAGATGGTTCCTTCCTTTATGTAAAGAATTTATGAAGCGTAACTTGCTTCTCTCTTTGTTAACGAATGTTTCCATGCTGTTTCCGGAGCTGTTCCGAATGTTTAATTCCAATTTACATGCTCCGATTCGGTCAAGAACCGAATTTATGTTCGAGATCCGACACAAACAAATCTCCAATTTTTTGGTCGAAAACCGAGTTGGTCGAGAACCGAGGCTCCACTGTATTTAAATGGAAAAAATGCTTTGAGATACAATTTTTTGGTATACTATAATGATGGTAATGGAACAAATTGAATTTGTATGTCAAGGTTACACTGTAGTAGTAACTAGTAGTCGGTAGGTAGTAACTGCTAGTGACTGACTACTAGTAGCAAGTTATCTGTGAGTATTAATAGAATTAGTTCTCTTATAATGTTACATCATGGTTTGTATTTGCATGAACTTACCAATATTGACACACAAACCATCTCCTTCTGTATTGCTTATTGTGTTTAGTGGCGTTTCTGAGAGTTACTTTTTGATACAGGTCCGTCTGCTGACCTTTCAACTTTTGTCACTGTTTGACGTTGGAGAAAGAGGAGTGAAAACTGATGCCGAATTGGAATCAGATCAAGATGAGCGTCTGGGAATATTCGAACTTTGTCTGCAGGCTGAGGAAAAGGAGGCGACTCTCACTAACTACAGGTAGCTGGTGCCACCCTCATATATATCACTATATGTAGCATGAGTATTATATATATATATATATATATAGTATATGTGGTTTACACTGTAAAGTAAAGTGCTCAATAATCGAGTCAATTAAAGCTGTGTATGAAGTTTACTAAAAACTACAGGTTAAAATCATTACTACTATTAGTTTCATGCAATCGCGTCGCAATCTTCAGGTAGAAGATTCTATCTGAAGATTGCAACGTGGTTGCATGAAACTAATAGTAGTAATGATTTCAACCTGTAGTTTTTAATAAACTTTATATATATATATATACACTCATGCTACAGACAGTACTGTTTCGGCTATTCGAGCCTTATCATTGCAGCTCAGAGCAGGCAAGGGACACAAATCCCATTACCAATTATATATATATATACAGTCAGATATAGATAACTCAAACTTCACGGGACCGAGTGAAAGTGTTCGATTTATCAGAGCGTTCAAGTTATCAGAGCACTGTCACCAGTACATGTATTTATTTATTAGTAGATATATGTACATATACAAACTATAATATAAGTCAACAGCATGAAAGGTTTGTTTCAAATTAAATGCTTGAATATTTATCAAAAAGCATAGATTTTTCTATCACTTGAGATTGGTTTGTTGTTTGAGGTGATGTTATTGCCGGGACGTTTTCAAAACATCTTCTTTCTCTGAGCGTTTTAACCAAGATCAATTTTGCCAATTTTTCTTGAAGTTCATGCGAAGGTTACCTCACTTTTCCTTGCTTCCGAAGGGCCATCGCTAAGAGGATGTTTGGTAAAACTCAAATTTCACCAAACCTTTAGAAAAGTCGTTGACAAACATATTTTGCCGATTATGGTAATAACGAAGCCTATGAACTACGAAAGATTGAGGTTTACCTCTATGGCTTGGAATAAAGTGATTTTCTAAAGTGATAACAACCGTTTCGGTAGCCGTTGGGCAAAAAACTGTTCGATTTAACAGAGTTGAGGTCGAGTTATCTAAAGCAATTTATCATTAGGTGGGAGCAGACCAAAAAAACCGTTTGAGTCAACCATGTGTTCGAGCTATCCGAGGGCGAGTTATCCATGTTTGACTGTATATATATACATGTATATACTCATGCTACAGACAGTACTGTTTCGGCTATTGAAGCCTCATCAGTGCAGCTCAGAGCAGGCAAGGGACACAAATCCCATTACCAATGAAAGTTGACTTCTTGCCATGAAACAACTAAGTTGCCTCACAGACTTTAATAAAGTCGATGTGCTGACACCAGAGTGCTCAACCCACAAGTGATGAGCTTTGCACAAAGGCTAATGCTGCCGCGCCTCTCACAGAGTGCTCAACCAAACCGAAGTGAGGGAGCATATACAAATACATATATATAAATGTGATATATGTAATAGTATATCACATTTATGGCCGATGTGGCAGATTCTTTATGGCTTCACTGAGTGCAATAGTTTCTTTTCTATTGAAATATGCTTTTGTTTTGAAGAGCAAATATCGATTGTAAAAAACTGTCTTCCACACAGTGTTTTATGTGTTTATTATGGCTCTGACAGGTTTTAATAATATAATGTTTGTTTGTGGTGTGATGCAATCATGACTCAAAATATTGTGGGATGCGTGTAAACAAACTAATGTTATCGCAGTAGGAATTTTTGCCGAAGACTTTGTTGCGGCGCTATTTTTACACTGAATAAATTATTTGTGCTTATATACAGTAAAGAAATAGCACAGTGATAATAACAAGAAAATGCTAAGTAAGCATTATTTAATTTATGAGACAAATGAAAATAGACATATACAGAAGAAAATTGCCTGTTATTTCATTTGGGTTCAGCATATTTTATTAGTTAAGCTTAGTATATCACTCAGTATATCAAAATAGCACATCATCTATTCACTGGAGCCTGTATATAATGATGTTATTCTCTGTGCATATGTTGTATAGTGTCGCTCCTACAGCAAGATCTTTAACAGTTTGGTATTTTAACAATAGTATCTATTATCTTTCTTCACATAGTTAGACATCATCTGAAAAGAAATAATTTATTGCAGAGAAAAGCTACGAGTGTTGAGAGAGCTTCACTATGACCTCATCATGCCACGTCTTCCCTCCGATGGCACACTCAATGATGTTCCTCTACTCTACCTTTCAGCTGTTCTGTATGTTAATTTCTCTATGCTTTGGCCTGAGGTGCTGACTCTCATGGAGAGCCATGGTAATTCACTCACTCAGGAGACACTCTGGACTTGCTATGACGGGATACTAACTACAGCTGCTCACAATTGCACAGGTTTGTCTGCATCATTTAGCTCTGATTGGTTAGTTCATGGTGCCAGAGGTCGTGGCTTTACGTAATGTCAATATTCTAATGATTTATGTAATTCTGGCACACAACAGTTGAAATAAAAATTCAACGCTGTTCAAGTTATTTGTGTGGTTTTATATTATTCCACAAGTTCTTAGATTCATGTTCACATTTGTTAGGTTTCTCTTCTCAAGATGGGTTTTTAATAATCAACTGAGGGTGACTCGGGGCAAAATTTCATTTGTCCTCCTGAAGCTGTTGTAACAATATTTTTGTTCATTATAATCGTCAGGCTATTAGCTTTCTTTTAAGCGCAAACATTTTATTTTAATGTATTGACCATAGTTCAGGATATACTCTGTGACTTTTTATTTAATGAGATCTCCATACTCTGCTGATAGTAGAGACACTTTGTTCACTAGTTGTAACAGAGCCACCTTCAGAGGACACAGAGTGTGAAGAGCCTTCTCCTCTGCTAGAGATCTACCACCAGGTGGAGTCTTATCATACGAATGACTCTGATAGAGCTGATTTCCACAACCAAAGGCTGCTCCTCTGGAGGGCCCTGCAGAACTTCTCTCATAGCTTTGAGCAGCACTCAGCCATTTTTGTGGGGCTTTTTTTCCAGTTTCTCAAGTAAGTTTGGTGGAACCCACATCCTACTTGTCTCTTAGACTGGCTAGTGCTAAAATCAAATAATCAACTTTGTTTACGTGTCACGTGGTAATGTTTATGCTTGCATTATACTCTCATAAAGTCATAACAGGTGTTAGATTCATTGCTGGATTAGTTGAAAGTGATTTTGGTGCTTGGTTAGTTTACTCAGGCTAGTCAAAGAGAAACTTACACAAAATTTTAGTTGCGTTTATCAGAAAGTATCAGTATTTTTCTATGTTTGCGATTGTTTTTGATGTGTGAGGTGATCTGACTGTCAGGATATTTCAAGACAAAAATGGACAAAATTTGATGTTAAAATGTGGGTTAAAACGCTCAGATCAAGCGAAGGTGTTATTAGGATGTCTATAGTTGCAAAGAGACCAACAGATTAGAGATGCTTCACTTGTGTTTACTTTCCATCTCATTTTTCTTTCTATTAATCATATTATATTGTATTAATTCTTTATTATTTTTATATTTGTGTAGTGATGAGTACTACATATCAGCCTTCTATGATGCACCGACAGAGGACATTCGAAGATTTCAACAGACTGAGTCTATGGAGACAGATGAAGCAGGTGAAAGCTTAGCTGATGGTAAAGAAAAGAGGACTGAAGGAGACCAGGTATTTTGGTTTGCAGCATTAGGAGTTGCTTACTCTTGAAAAATGCTCTTTTTGAAGTAGGCAACTAAAAGTTGAAATTCTGTTATGTTAGTGTAGTTACAAGATTTAAAAAGTAGACAAGTAGCAAAGGTAATATGCACTATGCTCTGCCTAAGAGGTGAACTTACACAAGATTTCAGTAAGTATTGGTATTTTTCTATCATTTGCGATTGTTTTTGATGTTTGAGGTGATTTGACTGCCAGAATGTTTCAAGACTAAAATCGATAAAACTTGATTGTGGTTAGAATGCTCAGAAGAAAAATAGGTTCAAAATGACATCACTAGTATCGACAGTTGATATTGGCTATTGCATTCAAGCATTACCCGTCGCAATTCATCGGCGTCGTTACAACCATAGACATCATAATCACACTTTCGCTTGATATGTGTGTTTTAACCCCATCAAGTTTTGTTGATTTTAATCTTGAAACATTCTGTCAGTCAGATCACTTAAACCATAAAAACGATCGCAAGTGATAAAAAATAATTATACTTTCTGATAGTCTACTAAAGTTTTGTGTAAATTTATCTTTAAGCAGAGTCTTGTATGTTGAATCACTAAATTTTAAGTTTCTTGAATCATCAGTTTTCGTGTAACTCACTAAAATTTCCATGCATATTTGTACACGAGCGTTAACAAGGTGTTAAAAACTTGTTAACAGTATGATGTTAACCGCAGTTTCTCCTGGACATGGCCCAGCAGGCTTTTAACAACAGGAAAAGTCTATCAACAAATCTGAATACACTTTGATAGCAGTATGATAGCGTTAGGAATATGGTTATCTCTGCTCCATGCTGCATTTCCAATATATAGTCTGCTTCAGTATTTCAGGATTTTCAGGTCTTATTAATAGAAAGGTCAAAGTTGTAGTTGAACATAATTTCACTCTGTGTAACAAGCAATACTATGCTGCAGGTACAAGAACAGCGGAAGAAGAGAACCAAGGTTATACATGAGACATTGATAACCAAGCTCACCTTATTTTCCAAATTTCAACATCCTATGAGAATAAGTCAGGAGCCAAGGCTAACCAAGCTCTATAATGACCTGTTACTGCACAGAGACATGACAATCCAACAGGTACTAAAGCTAGGTAGTGTAGCGTGTATTATTGTTTGTTGGGAGTTGTCTGTGGCTGACCTTTTATTTTATGAGAGCAGTTTTAAAAACGCTGTCCTATATACACATAGTTTGCCTGCTGTTAGTAGTTTGATTGAAAATGTCATTCATGATGTGTGTACCATGGCAGAATAAGAGTAAATTTTATCTTGTCGCCGGTATTGAACTGTGAAATACATCTATGGCAGGTTCTATGAAAAGTGGGAAGTTTCACTCAAGAGTATTGCAATGTTTTCTTAAGCTTTCATCTAGGCGATTGTATTTGCTTTTTTGAAAGATTTAAAAACCCTGCAAAAAGGTTTTTTGAAAAACCTTTCAAAAAACTAAAAATTCAAAAAAAAAAAACAACTGAAAATCATTTTTAGTTGAAAACAATTGTTTTACGTGGTTTAAAATAAGTAGATGCAAAATGATTTACTGAGTTTGTATACTCGAGAAAAATACTGTCTATGCAATGAAATCGGTGGATATTGTGACGAACGAAGATTTTATACCACTTGATCTTATTTACTAGGGGCCTAAAACTAAGGCGACTTGTCACTGGAGTGAGTTGTGAAAGGCATTAGTATGATGAGGTGATGGGTTACAGTTAGAGTCAACAGTAGTTACTGAATATAAACAATTTTGGTTTTATCCATTTTATGCTTCTTCGCAATACATGTAGGGCTCACTTAACAATGGTTAGGAGTTATGATATTGTGTTATAAATTGTGGAATTAGTTCACAAATTCGCTTAAAGAATCGAAAGTGAAATGAAAAGAAAATATATTTTTGAAAACCATTAAAGTGATGGTGAATGTTTAGATATTAAACATCTACGCTAGCCATGGCATTTTTGTTATGCACTTACCATACACTTATAGCAGCTGTTTAGGCATTTATCCTACCGGTTGTCACGCTAATATCTGCTCTCGTGGAAGCTTTATCAAAAAGACCTATGATAAATGCAAATGCGACGCGAAAAGTGAAATAACAAGAAAGTAAACATGAAAAATAGGTAAAAATACATAACATCTATCACAATATACTCTACTATAGCCTAACACTTGTTTACATGCAAAAGCTAATTGAAAAAGAAGTTTAATGTACAGTCAAACATGGATAACTCGTCCACGGATAGCTCGAAAAAATGGTTAATTCGAACATTTCCTTTGGTCCGTTCCCACGTAATGATAAATTGCTATAGATAACTCGAATTCAACACTGTTAATTCGAACTGTTTTTTTGCCCAACAGCTACCGAAACGGTTGTTTTCGCTTTAGAAAATCACTTTATTCAAAGCCATAGAGGTAAACTTCATCTTTTCGTAATTCATAAGCGTCGTTATTACCACCATCGGCAAAATATTTTTGTCAACGACTTTTCTAAAAGTTTGGTGAAATTTGATTTATACAGCGATACGATGAATAGCACGGGCTAGCCGGGTCACGCGCGCAAGAATTTTCGCCACGCACATACAAAACAAAAATCGCATGTTGTTTTGTATGTGCGTGGCGAAAATCCTTGAGAGCGTGACTCGGCTAACCCGTGATGAATAGTTTTCCGACGTTGATTCCGTGTTGAATCAACGTCGGAATGTTGAATGTTTAAAACGTCTTAAAAAATGTTGTAATTAAACGTATACGTTGTCTGAGCTACAAAAAACTATTCATCGTTTGACCTAAACACAGAATACGTGTGTACATTCAATAAGTATCTATTAAAAAAGCGTGAGTGATATAGAATGTACCGTAAAACCTCGTAAAACTTCTAATTGAACTGCCTCGGAGTGTTGCTCTTAACGAATCCCAGGTAAAGTAAAGTAATCTGCATAAACTTCAAGAAAAAACGGCAAAATTGATGGTGGGTAAAACCCCAAAAGAAAAAAATGTCTTTTCTTTTGAGCATTTCAACAACGATCAAGTTTTGCCAATGTCAATCTGAAAAACGTCCTGGCAATAACATCACCTCAAACAACAAACCAATCTCAAGTGATAGAAAAATCTCTATACTTTTTCATGAAAACGTTTTAAACTTTACATTAGAAGCATTTAATTTGAAACAAGCCATTTGTGCTTTTGATTTATATTATAGTTTGTATATGTACATGTATCTACTAATAAATAAGTAAATATATGGACTTGTGACAGTGCTCTGATAACTTGAATGCTCTGATAATTCGAACACTTTTGCTCGGTCCCTTGAAGTTCGAGTTATCCATGTTTGACTGTATTTGTAAAAAGTTTTCATTTATTACTAAATAAAAGTCACTAGAAAATTGAATTAATAAGAAAGAATAAACTCGAAACTATAAAATAAATTAACCCTTTGAAGCCGTTCTTGTCAGTGTGTGTCAGTAACACTGGAAAACCTGTTGTCCAACGATCTGAAATTTTTAAACTTTTTATTAAATATATCTAAATGTGCTCATAATGCAATGATATTTGGTAAAACACTAGTCCAGGGGTCGGCAACTTGCGGCTCCGGAGCCGCATGCGGCTCTTTCATCCCCTCGCTGCGGCTCCTTCTGACTTTAGAATTTACTCCTTTTATTACCATATGCCAAGTAATTCATAAAAACATAGAAATTTTATCACTAGATTTTGTAATATAATTTTAAAACTGGTAAGTATGGTGATAAATCAAACATTGTCGCTTGGTAAGCGTCGTTATTTACATTATGTTGTATTATTAGTACCTCATCACATGATCGTCACGTGACTGTAACATAAAAGTACCGAAAAACGTACCAGCGATCTCGCGCGGAATGTCAGATCGCTACAAGATACCTCCTGATATTATGTCAATGAACTGGGTTAATTAAACAATTACAAATCTAGTAAGGCCGGTCAGCCACTTAGGTCTGCAATATCGGCAACAACACTACTGACAAACAATAACACTAATACAGGTAGTACACTTCATAACAATTTATGCGCCAATAAAACCACCGAAATTATTTTATTGTTTTTGCAAAAGTGTAATTTTGTTTTCTCAGCAATTAAATCATTATACATGCCACAACTTTACGTTTTATGATGTAAACATTGTATAAAAACATTTAAAGCTAAACACAAAAGTTACATGGGGTGTTTATTTATTTTTTAATTTGAAACATGAAAGGGGGTTTGTGACTCCCACTGCATTTTTTCCTGTGGAAAACGGGCCCAAATGGCTCTTTGAGTGGAAAAGGTTGCCAACCCCTGCACTAGTCAAAAGTCGAGTAACCCCCAGCAAATGTCATCAAACAGAAAAAATTGTACGATTTTAAAAACTCGGAAAAATATTTACAGTAGTATCATATCTATTGAGCACACGTTCATCATCATTTCATGACTCAAAATAAACTGGAAAATTATATAATGTTATAAAATTATATTTAGTATCATAAAATTCTTCATTTGCATCACAATCATCCATGATCTACCAACGAATGAGTCATATCGATTTTTTTGCGATATCGTTCTAATAAAATTGTTTATTATAACGAAGGACGTAGATGAAGATATTTGAAAACTGCTACAAATAGAAGTGAAATTTCTGGTCTAACTCTAAATTTTCCTATACAACAATTAATTTGATTGGTTTACGTTGTTACTTTGAAACAGCTTTTGTAAACAGAGTCATGGGAATGCCGGTATTCTGGCTGCTAATGTTTCTGACACACCCTGCGCAATGCCAGAATGACGACTGTTAAAGTTCTAAGGGTTAAATGTTTAATTCAATTTTGATTTAATAGTTTTCATTGGTAATTACAAAAATACATTTGCAGTTGTTAAAACCATTCTGTGTACCGTGTAAGGCCTAAGGCCATGCGTTTCCTGACACTCAGGAACAGGTGGATTTTGTTTCAGCCGTATTAAAACTAGTATAAGACAAACTCCTAGGGAATTAATTTGGAGAAACTTAGATATGCTGTCGGGACTTGAAAGTTTCAAACACTTGGGAACACATGCTAGCAAATAAATAATCTAAAACCGAAATTAATAGGTTTCATTTGAAAGAAAATGTAGTTATCTAGCAGACCTGTGGACATAGACTGATCTCTGTTTTTGCTAAATAACTGTTTGTTACTTGTCATTACTGGTAGACCATTAACAAGATATCCTGTAAATGTCATGACTGGCATGACATGTCGGTGCTTGCAGGTGGCTCTGAAGTGTCTCATGACGTACAAGAAGAAGCACCTGACACAGTATCATGAGAATCTGGAACGACTACTGAATGAGAACACATTCCGCGCAGAGCTGACCCTCTTCAGCATAGACGCGGCGACGAGCGTGGTGAAGGCAGTGGATAGGCCTACAGTCATGCCTGTGCTCATGAGAATACTCTATGGTTAGTCAAAACTCTCTAGTATTCTCCTCTATGATTCATACTTCCTTTGATGTTAGCGCCGCATTCTTACTCGTTTGTTAAGGCTGGTTCACGCTTGGCCGCGGTGTGTCTAGATTGTCCTCTCAGCGATTATTCCGTCGACTGTGTACCGTGCACTGATGGCATCGCCAAAGCATTGTGAATATGTCGGGAAACATTGCAGCTGTCACAAACTTTCTTGATATTTCGACATGTATTCATTGACAGTCTATACAATGTGTATCACTTTGGTGATGGTAATTGGCTCTCGCAGATTGCTTGATCTACATTTCCCTTCATGACATTTGCTGCCGAATGAGTATTTTATCGTTTCATCGATCGCATTTTATAATGAGAATGTTGTGGACTATTCCGTGATGTAAACCCAGATGAGTTTGTAATAGTCATTCACCGAAGTATTGTGGGATTAACAGTGACACCCTGTGATATAGTGTTTACCAGACTTTAGATTGTACGTGCCAACTTTTGCTGAGCCTGTCACTCAGTGTCATCTATATGTGAAGTCTGATCAGACACGCAGAGCACACTCCGTATTAGTTTAGTTGGTTTAGCCACATCTGTGGGATTATATTTCTATTTTGTAATGTTTAAATTGCCATAAACAGTTTGGTTTAAAATAAAGTTTTAATGCAATTTATAATCAGCAAGATATTTTGTTATATCAGATATGTCCTGCTATGTTTCTTTTACTTTTCATATTTTAGTTAAACCCTTTTGAATGTTATATAATGCTTTTATAATGTTTGCATTATACTCTCATAAAGTCATAACAGGTCTGGTACCAAAGGCTGCTCATGAGAAGTCGTTCTGTGGTTCAGTAATTGATATTAACTTGTTTTTAGAGTTGTGTCACAAAGACCAATAGTTTGTGTTTGATAAAAGACAGTGTTCTTCTATTCGTAAACTAAATATAAGCTGGATAAAGGCCTGAATTCTGAAACATCGACTTTGATACTTACAGATGAACTCGCACAAAATTTTGAGAAATTTTATCAGAAAGTATCGGCATTTTTTATGATTTGTGATTGTTGTATGTTTGAGGTGATCTAACTGCCAGGAAGTTTCAAGGTTGAAATCAACCAACTTGGTCATGGCTTGAATGTTTAGAAGGAAAATATGTGTGAAATGACATCACTAGTTGTTATCATTGCTATAGTTGTTATCATTGCAATAGTTGTTATCATTGCTATAGTTGTTATCATTGCTATAGTTGTTATCATTGCTATAGTTGTTATCATTGCTATAGTTGTTATCATTGCTATAGTTGTTATCATTGCTATAGTTGTTATCATTGCTATAGTTGTTATCATTGCTATAGTTGTTATCATTGCTATAGTTGTTATCATTGCTATAGTTGTTATCATTGCTATAGTTGTTATCATTGCTATAGTTGTTATCATTGCTATAGTTGTTATCATTGCTATAGTTGTTATCATTGCTATAGTTGTTATCATTGCTATAGTTGTTATCATTGCTATAGTTGTTATCATTGCTATAGTTGTTATCATTGCTATAGTTGTTATCATTGCTATAGTTGTTATCATTGCTATAGTTGTTATCATTGCTATAGTTGTTATCATTGCTATAGTTGTTATCATTGCTATAGTTGTTATCATTGCTATAGTTGTTATCATTGCTATAGTTGTTATCATTGCTATAGTTGTTATCATTGCTATAGTTGTTATCATTGCTATAGTTGTTATCATTGCTATAGTTGTTATCATTGCTATAGTTGTTATCATTGCTATAGTTGTTATCATTGCTATAGTTGTTATCATTGCTATAGTTGTTATCATTGCTATAGTTGTTATCATTGCTATAGTTGTTATCATTGCTATAGTTGTTATCATTGTTATAGTTGATATCATTGCTATAGTTGTTATCATTGCTATAGTTGTTATCATTGCTATAGTTGTTATCATTGCTATAGTTGTTATCATTGCTATAGTTGTTATCATTGCTATAGTTGTTATCATTGCTATAGTTGATATCAGATATTGCGTTCAAGTTGCAGCATTACGGGTCTCTATTCTGTTAGTCTCTTTGCAACTATAGACATAATACCATAGACTATAATCACACTCTCGCTTGATCTGAGTGTTTAAATCGCGATCAGGTTTTGTCAATTTTAATCTTGAAACATCCTGGCAATCAGATCACCTCAAACATTAAAAATGATCGCAAATGATAAAAAAATACCGATGATTTCAGATAAATCTACTAAAATTTTGTGAGAGTTCATCTTTAACACTGAGATGTCTCACTATTTTAATGAGACTATAAGAAAAGCTGAATACAGTAATTAGATTTGTATGAATCGCTACAATTGATGGCCAGATAACATGGTCAAAGCTTGTGTTCCTTACAAGACACCTTTTTTCTATTTATAGACTAAAGATAGTCAGGATAAAGCCTTAGTTCCAAACAACTGAATACACATAATGTGGCTCAATCTACTTAGGTTTCCTAAGTCTTTTACAGAAGCTAAGTTTATGAGGCACCAGTTCAAACCAGCAAGATGTTGCTACTTACAAAATAATTGTGTTCTATTTAGGGTTGTAGTAAAAATGGTAAAAGGGGATGAATGATATTACAGACTGAGTATTTGAACTCTGAGGTTAGGCGGTAATGTACTTGTTCCCTCTTCAATGTAGCAGTCGGTATATTTCAACCATAGTTTATGCTAGAGAATGCATAGAGAGCTATAGTTTATGCATAGAGAAGATAACTTCTATTAGGTAACATAACCAGTCAAACAAGTGCTCCGACTGGTTAGATAGACATGATAGGATAATCATTCATATTTGATGTCATCAAAAACGGAGTTTCACACTCTGGTGGTACTGAACATAACATTATTTGTTACTATACTTGCACACGTACCTCTATGTCGTCTGCACAGTTGGCTTCTTCAAAAGGAGCTACCAAACTGTCTTTGACATATTTCTTTTAAATGAAAGAGTTGAATAGAAGATTTTGGCAGTTGATTTAACTTCAACGATATGCACAGCACATTAATGAGAAAAAAGTCTGATTGAAAAACAGGAAACAATTACATTAACAGTATACTTAACGATATGTGTCAATAAAAATCTGGTAGCTAAATCCTTGCTGCTTTCCGATTGTTGATAAGCCAAATAACAACCTTTTACCATTAAGTTTGATTTAGTTTTTTTCTCTATTTTCACGTTTTTCTGCCTTGTAAATATTTTTTTTATCATCTATGCTTTGGTATGCTTTCAAGGTCTGAGAACCCTTGGTTTATAGATTGGTATGTGCATAAATAGCGAGTGAGGGCTGTTCTCTATCGAGCGGGGAAGATTATTCCTGTTTCAGTCTGTGGTTACTGTGAGTTGTGTTGATAGGTCGGATGTTGCACTCAACCGGCAAGGAGACAAAAGGTCGTGGAGGAAGAGGCGATCTCCGGCGTAGTATTGTTATCTCATTCCTGGCTGGTTGTCAGGAAGAAGAGTTGGAAATACTGCTAGACCTTGTAACTGATCCATTTACACCCATCCTTAATCGAGGTCAGTCCTTGTTCGTCTACTTTCAGATTATTTACATATATTGTAGACTAGAATATTTATAACAGGAAATCTGTCATCATGCAATAGTATTGCTTAGTCAAAACAATTTATTCTTTGGTCAAAACAATTTATTCTTTGGTGTCTAAACCGACCATGGTCATGGCTATTTCATGATTCTGTCTGGTTTAAAGACCTCTGCCATTTTCACGTTAGTTTACGAGTTACATGTGTTATTTGTCTGTTGAGATAGCTTTAACATCGCTTCACTTGGTCGTGAGCAGAGTAGAACATAGAAGAGTATAGACAATCATATAAACATCGGTTTATATAAAGCCTAACTTCCGGTGGCGGCGTACGTTCAAAAAATTTGCATACACTTGCATTGAGCTGAATTTTTTTCATGTTTTTTAAGCTTAGAACCATTGCTAAAAAAATAAGTATTAACTGGAGAACTTTTTTATCAGTCTAAACTAACAAAGAAGTCTAAATTCTCTTAATAATTAAAAGAATTATTATTATTCAAAAAACGGACTTTACCAATTATTTGATACACAATTTTGGAGTTTTTTTTAACATTTAGGAAAGGAAAACTTAGTATATAGTAGTCACCAACAAAATAAAGAATGGAAAAGTAGAACTGTTGTGATTAAGTAACCCTAGCTACTTTTTGAAGTGGGTTTTTGGAAGGTGTATCAGTAATATGTTATCAATTGGAGGCGTGGCATTTCCGCTGCCACGGCTAACTAGCTATGATTTCATTGCCTAAACTCTCATAATCATAAACCCAGGTTGTGAGATAGGCGCACGTGCACACACCCAAACCAAAATTTGTACCTTCAGTTAGAATTGCACTGAAAGGTGTTTTTATTCCTACCCTAATCGTAATCTTCAGAATTAATTTGCTCAAGGTAGATACCTTAATGCACAGTTATTACACAGCATAGAGTTGCTACTGATAAGACCCCTCTGTTGGAATGCACTCAGCCATGTAATTAAATAATGGGAATGCTTATCTCATACTTCTAATACATATTATTAAACATGTGGCTAAGCGTAGGATTATTGTTGTAGCTTCTACAATGTCAAACAGTTGTGGCTTGATGGTCTAGGGGTATGATTCTCGCTTTGGGTGCGAGAGGTCCCGGGTTCAAATCCCGGTCAAGCCCAATATTTTTAGAACTATTTTATTTTATAATCATTACCTTTAATAATAAATCATTACCATAATTTATTATTAAAAGTTGGAAAAAGGTTTGCATCAAGCAAGATTCAACTTGTAACGGTCACCTCGGTAGACTGGCACCCTATCAACTTCGTCAACCCATTAATTGAATTGCAGAATAATTGTACAATGCGCCCTTGGGTTATGGTGAAACAATTATACGATTTTTACGCTCTACGATGTAGAACACGGCTTTTTGCCTTCTTCATACAAAACATTTTTTCTCCATATGATTTCAGCAAAAAAATTTGTTACTCCAATTTATCAGTCAATGTGCTAAATACGTCGGAATAACGAAGATGCTGATAAGCTATTTGCCAAAAGTTCTCCTACAACGCATAAAAGAGCTCTTATGCTCGCTCTTTCTTAGTTCAACGTACAAAATTCGTTATTAGTTACAGTGGAAACGAAACCGGAAACAAATAGTTGATAAAATTTTAGCCGATGACGAAGTTGAAGTTTAGTAGAATACATACTAAAACTTAGCTTTAAGTTCATTTAAATTAAATTCAATGTTTATGTTATACGTCTGTCTCGAAGGGAAGAACTTTCTACTGTACCTATGACACATAGCTCATTATAATGTTACATTTTATTGCTGATCATAACCACTAAATGTGTACAATAAATACAATAAGGTTACCATAGGTAACTATAGTTACTAAGGTTTACATACTGTTTTGTTACTAATTTTTAACACTTACAGTATGTATATGAAATTTTGATGGTTTTTACCTAGGGGGTGTTTGCATTAGATAATTGCTATGGGTTTTCTATACCCCTCTATACGACATTCTCACCTTACGATGCCAACACTGGAACGAATAAAAATCGCATGGCAAGGTTCCACTATATTCACAGTTATTACAGCTGATGATCTCTCATGGCGCACTAGATTGCCAGGCTACTCATGCATTTTAATATATGCTTTGTTGTTGCTATGGAAACGCTACTAAAAAGTCAGAGTTTGTTCACAGAGTCTAGCTCTCTGTTTAATTAAGGCTTGATGCGTATGATTCTCGCTTTAGGTACAAGAGGTCTTGGGTTTAAATTCCAGTGAAAGCAAATATTCTTTTTAAGAATGGTCTGATGTTGAAATTCATTTTAATGGCTATTTTGTTGTTGCTATCAAAGAGCAAAGGCTATTAATGGCTATTTTGTTAACAACTATCAAAGATTCAGGGTTTATTTGTTCGCAAAGTCTATATTTCTTATTAATCCAGGTTTGATAGACGTGTAATTCTCGCTTTGGATGTGAGAGGTCTCGGGTTGGAATTCCGGTGAAGCCTAATATTCTTTTTAAGAACAATCTGATTTTAAAACACAGTAGTGGCCTGGTGGTCCGGCGCTCTGCGGGAAATCGTCGTGTGAACTATCTATCTGCACAATATTCTGAGATGAAGCGAGGTGGTTAAGAGACGCAGTTAGTAGTGTGCCTGGTTGATAAAGCAAATGTCTGAACTTTAATCCCATGTGACGCCATCTATTTTCCCAACATCAAGCTGTGGCTTCAAATAGATGGACACGGCTTCTATTGTAGTAAACATTTTAATGCGCTTTGTTGCTATGGAAATGCTACGAAGAAGTCACAGGTTGGTCGCGGCGTTTGGATGCACTATGTATGAAGGCTTGATGGTCTAGGGGTATGATTCTCGCTTTGGGTGTGAGAGGTCCCGGGTTCAAATCCCGGTCAAGCCCAGTAAATTTTATGCATGGTATTTTAAGATTGAATTTTAATAATGTGTCTCCTGTTTTTATTTTGAAAACACCACCAAAAAATTATATCTTAATGTTTGACTTCAGCCACCTCTGCTAACACAAGATTTTGTTCAGTGTTGAGGTTTCTCCTTAATTATGGCTTGATGATTTAATAGTATGTTTGTTCTGAGTGTGAGATAACCTGGTTTAAAATTCTGGTCATGGCAATCATGTGTTTAGTTTATACTTCTATGTTCTTAGTTGACAGTTTCATTATATACATGTATTTTGTTGTCATTATGGAGATTTTGTTCATAAGAGTCCCGGTTTCCTGCTAGCTGTAGCAGTTTAGAGTTCTAATGGTTTAGAGTTCTGATTATCATTTTGGATGCGAGACGCTTTACAATTGTGCTACAATGTTACATAATATGTTCTCAGATGTAGTTAAAATTTTTAATAATTAGGGATATGTCTTTTAGGGATATGATTATCATTTTAGAATTCACGAGTTCTAGAGTTCACATCCTGGTCAAACCCATTGATTTTAGCTGCTCCATTTGATTGTTGATCGCATCATTATTTAAGTGATTTTGTACCAATCCAGAACCTTAATGATGAACTTATATAAAATATTTGTAGATTTTATCAGAAGGTATCACCATTTTTTATCACTTGCGATTTTCTTTTGTTTGTGGTAATTTGACCGTCAGAATGCTTCAAGATTCAAGTTGGTAAAACTTTCTCACGGTTAAAGTACTCATAAAAAAAATATTTGCAAAATAGGTCTTCAGTTGTTATTATTGCGGTAGTTAATATCGGCTATTACCTTAAAGTTGTCGCGTTATGCATCTCTTTTCTGTTGGTCTCTTCGCAACTATAGACATCATAATTGCAGTTTCTTTTATTCTGAGCATTCAGCATTGTATTGTGTTGTTATTCTGAGTTTTGTCGATTTTAATCTTGAAACATCCTGGTAGTCAGATCATCTCAAACATCAAAAACAATCGCAAATGTTAGACAAATACTGATGCTTTCTGCTAAAATCTTTTGCAAGTTTATTTTAAATAACCTGTTGTTATGATTTGCTCTATATAGATTATGCCTCAACACTGGATTTAAGTAAAGCCCTTCCTCCCAAAAGAATTCTGGGTATTCTGAGCACTGTCGTGGTAATAATGGACAAACTTTGTCATCTCTTAACTTCCCATCTCAGCCGAGTCTTCCATCTGCTGGTAAATCTTTTGGAATAATTGTATTATTATGTGTGGCTAAGATGGTTATCATGTAGAAGATATGTATCTGTATATGGTGCTGAAATAAATGCAACCAATCTTTGTAGTTGTGATGGTCTTCATAATGACTCGTCTTGACCAAAAATTCTCTTGTTATGTCGATTTTTGGGTAGGGTGGGGTTCTGATATTTCACATTTTGGACATCCTTGAAGATCTTTAATGTTTTATTGAGATGGTTAGAAACTGAGCGCTGTGGCCTGTGTACCTCACGTACCAACCAGTTGAGCATTATAATTTAGGTCTACATGTGTTAAGGCTTCCATTGTAGGTGAGTGTGCTGCGGTACTGCGTGTGCCTATTGGATGGAAGGAGGGCAGATATTAACTTCAAGTCTGTTAACAGCATGAAGGCTGCTCGGCAAACAGCCATCAAGTGTCTTACACAGGTTTGTCTCCCTCGACTCTCTTCAACCAATGAGTGTCTCCTACATGGTTTGTCTCTTTTCTTTTATTGACTTTACTTATCTTCTTCATAGTTTATGGAGACAAACTCAGACTTTAGTTATTCGGAAACACAAATCACGGAGTTATTTGAAGTAGCAGTATGGCCTCAGCTCCCGCGGTTAACTGTTGAGGGGGCATCGGCACCCACTCCTCTTCTCAGCCTCATCAAGACATGGACCCACTATAGAAGGTTGGCATTATCAGTTTTAATTTTAGAATTTGCTAGCTCACTTTCAGTTTGTCGACCAATTGAAGTTTCTTCACTCTTCCTTTTACCTGTTAGGAATTATCATACTATGATGGGAGAGAATAACTTCAATTATTTCTATTTACTTTCCCAGGATTATATGTTAGCACACAGGGAGATGCGATGTATTGCCTACACTCTTTGGTTATGATTATCATTAGCATTTATATGTTTCCTAGACTCATATCATTCAATTTACTGTTCCGTAATTTCTTAAAGGTATCTTCCGCTGCTACTCAAGTTGACCTCGGCGACCTCTGCTGACACACCGCTTGCAGGAGTGATGAAGTTGCTTGCCGCACCTCTCTGTAAACCTACAGTGGGTTCTCTCATCATGGAAATGGTTGAGAACATTTTAGATTTCAACTCCTCCATTACGGGAGAACCAGTTACTATGGAGGTAGATGATAGGGTAACACTGCCTGCAGGAACCCTTGCTGCAGTGGATGATTCTGGTAAGAAAGATGCCTTTGTTACATTCTATTAATCTCTTAAAGCAGCCAGTAGTAGTTATGGGAATGTTTTTAGTTTATACACAGTTTTTGCAATAGAGTTCATGCTCAACTATTTTGTTGAAATTCTGAAATTTATCTCTTTCTGTTGAGGTGTTAATCGTGCATCTGTTGCACAACTGGCTGCATAGCCTGTGCTCCTAAACTGAGGAACGCTTTACATACTTATCTGCATCAGACAGTCTGTACAATGCACTTTTATAACATTGAAAATTTCAATGTTATAGCTCTTAGCAAAATCACAAAAATTCTTCACAGCTTTGAAATTCTGGGTAACATGTTTTGTGGTTATGTTTGCTATTTTGTGATTGTAGTTGGGAGTTACGAAGTGGCCATGCTAACGCCCTACCTCTTTACTATTATCACCTACATTAAGGATAGGGTGTCTAAGGCTGCACTTAAAGCCACCAACCAGAAAGCCTTTCCCATGCGTGAGCTCAACATACTCTCCGTGTAAGTCCTGTTTAGAGTGTGAAGTGTTTACAAATAACTAATTACGAGTAGCCTGGCAGACCATGCACGTGAGAGATTATGTGTAATAACTATGTGCACAATTATTCCGCCGATGCGGCAAAATGGTTGAGTGGAACAGTTGGTAGTGTGACCGTCTGTTAAGGTGAATATCAGAGTTGGCTTCCTGTATGATGCTGCGGATAAACAGAAGGAAGGTTTATATTATATTAAAGATTATAGCAATGTTATGTAATCTGTTTTGACTCCTTCAATTAGGTCACATCAATGATATACAGCCCAAAAGGATAGCCGACGGCTATCATATGGGCGTGGTTTAATTATGGAGCTCTATTAGGATTGTGCTAGCCTGGGTTTCAAAGCAAACACAACTCTCGCGGGGCGGTCGCGTTGCCTTGTTAGGTTTTAGAAAACACGAATCGCTGTTATCGTTTCATTAGATTATTCAGCCAGTAGACCCCGCGGGTCACAATAGCAAACATTGAATTTCTGCAATGTAGGGGTAATACCTAACCAAAATAATGTATCTAATCAAAATAAAACATTTCAAATTACCTATTTTTAGTAAATTTAAAATTAGTAAAAGTCGTAGTATATGCCTAAAGTTAAATATAATTACCCTAACAACGGCATTTTTTTTCTAGTTTTTGATTAATATTTTGCCACCCCTAATATAAAATGACCAAGTCTTTCATCGGTTTCACATTGTTTTACCTTGCCAATAAGATGGGACAGCAGGCAAAGCTGTGCAGTGTAGTTTTCATACTCAAAATCTAAATGCAAAACCGAATTTGAGCTATTTTACGATTGTGACTATTAATATCACGAATGCTTGTGAATGGCAACTGACTGATCATAACGGTGACAATATTGGGATACTATATTTATTTGACAACAAAATGAATTCAACAGATAAGTAAAATAACCACTATAGTTCATAATATTCGTAAATTTACAAGGTGCTTTATTCAGCATATTTGTTTGTTCGGGTGCCGTGTCCGGGTTAATCCCAACAGAGCTTCATAATTAAACCCCGCCCATATGAGCGCCGTCGGCTATCCTTTGGGGCTGTATATCATTGGTCACATGAAGCTTTTAATTTCCGACTCCAGTTTATTTAGCTAAAAGTTCTCCTACTTTTCCACAAAAGGCACAGCTATATTTTCTATGCAATGATCTCAGTTATATTTTATGATGATGAAGTGAGTATCAATGGTGCGTACTTGCTATAAAAACTACCATCAGGTAGTAGTTCTTTACAGAGAGAAAACATCTTTGGTAGCACTCATGTGAGGAAACAAATAGCACGTCTTGCTCACCCTACTTTTTGAGTAGTTCACTTCCCATTTATGTCGCACATTTTTTAATCAACACATTTTCTAGTTGTCTTTCAACGACCGAAATCGGTTCAAATTCTTAGCAGAGAATGTGGCATTTAGGCTAGGTTGACAAACTCCAACAGTAGGAGTTACAATAAATCTCTTTATTTTACTACTTAGCAACCATGAGGACAGTGCAGAAAATATCTACTATAATGAGGGCCATGTCCGTCGGACTTTTTGTTAGTCTGTCAGTGCTAAACCAATGTTGGAAGTTAAAAAAAGATTGCATCACATGGGATTTGCACTCTTAATATTTGGCTTGGTAGACTGATACTTCGATACTTGCACCAATCAACCACCTTCTGGCTGTTCAGAATAATTGTGCACATGCTTATTTTCCATACTTTATCAGTCCAATGATGATATCTCATAGGACTCTGGACTGCCAGGGTGCTAGCATATGTGAAGAGTAATAGTAATAACATCGAAAAAATGGTGAATCAGAATCAGGGTTTGCATGAATTTGAGCACGAATAAGTTATTATTGTACAAAAGATTGGACAATAATTGTTTAAAGATAATACGATAATTAATACTGTACTTTTCGAACTATAAACCGCACCCTTACATAAGCCGCATCTGCTTCATTTTCCAAAAAATAATAATAAAACAATACATAGGCCGCACCTTTGTATTGGCCCCAGAACTCAGAACGGTGCTTTTTAATACGGCAGCCACATTGCTATTCAAAATGGAACAGTGCCTAACAGCACAGTTTCGTATCAACCGACGCTTTTTAACCTAGTAGTACCTAACGGAACAGTACCGTTAGGCATTGTTTAATATTTTCTTTCACCGCTAGAGGCGCACTAACGCACTAACCGGAGATTCTGGTTAATGCGCCCCAGCGGTGAAAGACAAAGTCACAGAATAGCCACACCCTTATATAAGCGGCATGGCTCAAATCATCAGAAAAAAAGTAGCGGGTAATAGTCCGAAAAGTACGGTACATCTCCTTTAAACTTTGTTATAGTTTACATGAATGTCAGTTAGGCTTTTATCAAACAGGCATAAAAAACTTGACAGACAGTGGAGTATAATCAATTCAGTACTATTACTAGTTCGTCCCAGTGAAAGTGATGTCTTTGTGTCTCATTCATGTGACTATCAAAATTATGTGTGTTTCATAATCTTTTATATGTTGGCTATATACACATAGACATCTAGCTGGTTAATATTAGTAATAAAATGCATCAACTCCAGTGCGTCTATGAGTGATATACCTCTATAGATATAATAGTGATATTGGAAAATGATTTTGCTGAGGTTTTCCTTGGAGAATCAAACTTGTCTATTCCATCTGAATGTGCAGGTGCAGTCAGTATGTAGAAGCGCCTGCATTGTGTACGGCTCTCCTCACTCAGCTGCTGCCATTCCTTACGGGTGGTACCTCACGCCTTTCACCAGAAAAGCAATGTGGAATTCTACAGACTTTAGGAAACTTGGCTAAGAAATCTGATGACATTGATGGGCAGCTGTGGTAAGTGCTGGATACTCATTCTCATGTGATCACATGCTAGTCATTGTTATTCTCTGAGCAAATGTTATTCAGATAATAGAGACCATGTTTATAGCAAGATCATTAATATCCAGATAAAAGCTCATGGAACTGCATCGACTCGAATTGCATCAGCTATAAAAACCAGTCCTAAAGAGTTTCGGAAACCAAACTGAAATTTAATCTTCCTCTTTAGTTCATGCTGTTTAGACTAAATGGGAAACTTCAAATGCATAGATGTAACCTCTCTTATACCGTCTTTATGGATTCCCAGACACATACTCTTATTTATCCACATAATCGAGTTTAAAATGATGCTGCAGCTGAATAGCTCAAGGGAAGGTTAAGTTACTGACACTTGTTAGGAATGTCATCTCCACACATACTCTCAGCTGTAACATCCACTGAACTTGAGATACATTAAAAAGAATAAGGTATCGCAGTATGCCGGAGTTACCCTCTCTGCTAATTTTCGTAGACTCTCACTAGGCTGATGACAACACCGAGGCAACGCAGTTATGTCGGGAAGCATAGCAGCTGTCAAACTTTGCTAAGATTTTGTCATGCATCCGTGCATGACGTCATGCACGGATGCATGACGTCATGCAGTGTGTGCGCTACTTAGGTGATGTTGATTGGCTGTCCCAGATTGCTGCTTCTATATTTTCCTTCATGACATTTGCTAAAGGACTAGTATGTCATCATTTCCGTAATTGCATTATATAGTGAGAATTTTATGCCGCAGACTATTTGCTCATGTAAACGCGGATAGGTTTGTGATAGTGTGAACAATGGTATCGCAGACGATCACCAGTTCGCTGATGTAGTGTGGGATTTTTGCTGATATATTGTGATACAGGTAATTGAACAAAGGCCTCGACTCGCAGGAAGCGATTGTGCGAAAATCAGTTTGGTATAACATGGATACTGTTTAAGTATGCAATGACTGAATGTAAAAGTGCATTCACACCAGGACGATTTGTCGGAGTTGTGTTTTCCTCGACGGGCTAGGAATGGCATATTTGCGAAGACTTTACACCAAACCAACACAAACTCCCAACTATACAAAATAGGTCACCTTTTTTTAACCTTTGAATACAACATCGATATCCATTCCATTTGCCTGTATTTACGGTGATATCAACATTCCAAGATATGATTGATCAATTCCATGTTGTACTTTGACAATGACAGCCATCAAAATTTGGCAAGCATAGTATCCAATATTTCACCGACCCTGTGTCAGTGAAATTTTATATACTATTTTGTGTCACAGGCTGGGATAAAGCCATTTTAGAACCGTTTTACACCAAATAGACTTTGTCGACGTGGAAGCAACTCCCTCAAATCATCCATGTCTAAAGGCACATTAGAAGGCTTCAACTCTCACTGTTTGCAAGTTCGCTTTGATCTGAAAAGTAAATTGCAGTAATCGAAGGCATAACTAAAAGTAGGGTGACCTTCAGTAGCAGGTAGCTATTGCCACTCATTTGCAGGTACTTGTCAAGTGCCATTCATGACAATTTCTAATCTATGGCAGTTGTCATAAAAATATACATGGTTAAATGATCATCAGACTTTTTCATGGATGTGGTTAGTTTAACATGCTTCAACAAGTGTCAGTGGATGGCATGTAGCGATGTGCATGTATATATTTAGTGATGTTCATAGTACCGTTTGTATCGAAAACTAATAAAAGAATTAGAACGCTTTCAAAAGTTATGTTTTAGTGTTATGCTACCTGATATAGACAGTTTGGACCAGCGTCTAAATGCCCTTAATGCCGGGTAGCTAAATGTGTGTTTAGTTATTTGCTTTCTGAAATATTCAAATCGTATCTCCAATATGCCTGACCATCCATTATATTCGTACACATTACACCTTATACAAGACACCAACACCTTAGCAATTTACATTATAGAACAAGCGTAATGCAAAAAAAGCTTGATTTCAATACACATAATTTACTTTATTGTTTTTGTTTCATGGTCTAATTTGTTCAAAACAGCATTGACTGGTGTAAATAAAGTTATAATCTACAGTGGTGTGCATAAACTTGGAATCACCAGTTAAATCTTCAAATATGTATGTTTATATGCTGTTGTCAAAGAAATTCTTTGGAGTTAAGTGCTTCAACCCCATCAATATATATATCATTTGAAAGGGAAAATTCTGAAGAACAAGATGATGCCAAATATTCAAAAATATTCTCAGAGTTTTATTGCTGGGGGTGGATCTACCGAAACGCAGACTTATTGCAGGCTTTTGAATGTTGTTAGTAAAAATTGATAAAATAGGATACAAACAAACTCTTTTATACAAATTGGTGGCCCTGAAAAGGGCCGTAGGGTTATTGTTGGTCTTCAGAAGAACTGGTAAGGTGTCTTGAGCTGAGCATTAGTATTTTATTGGCCAGCCCTTGTTCTTGATCACCATCTGACACCGTCGAGATCTTGCTAATCCGTCGAGATAAAATTGCTAATCTGTTTAAGAGGATTAATATAAATCACTCAGAAATGATTGTGTTAAATCAATCAATGCATTGTTTGAAAGCACATCTTCTGCTGATCAGATTGATATATAATATCTGGCATGGCAT
Source organism: Watersipora subatra (assembly GCF_963576615.1). Lineage (NCBI taxonomy): Eukaryota > Metazoa > Bryozoa > Gymnolaemata > Cheilostomatida > Watersiporidae > Watersipora > Watersipora subatra. The sequence continues at coordinate 17,656,835 of NC_088716.1, forward strand.
CATAATTGGCGGGAAAATAGAAAGCAAATGGAAGATCCATTCGATATTGAGTGAACAAAACAATGTGATTCCAAGTTTATGCACACCACTGTATCTATATATGACTGTTATAGCAAGCTGCTGCCCTTGTGCTCTTCCCTCACCCAACGGATTGTTAGAATGGAGTTGGTGAAGCTTTTCCTTTCTCTCAGAGATTTGTCGGCTGCCTGCAAGGAAGTCGCTGACTTTGTCGAGGAGGTCTGTAAACTCTTTAAGCACATTGCTATCTTTATGCTGATTATTAGTTTATCTAACGATGTTAAAACTTTATTGTTAGGTTTAAACATTTGTGTTTGCTTCTTGTCCAACTGGGTCTAAAAGAACACAGCAAAGGATTGTCCTTTTTGCAAATTGCTTTCTCTTGCAAATATGGCTGCTCTATAATTGTATGTCCTTTATGAAATTGAAATATTCTGTTGCAAGTCATTGTTCAATACTTTTATAAAGGAAATAGTCTCTTTTATAACGGTTCATAATATGAGTATATTTTGCATTGACGTCTACAAGGTTTTTAACTCGGCAGCACTAGTTTGGCATGTGCCTTACTACTTTTTCTATTTTGTCTGGACTGCAATATGGAAGTCAGGCTAGTTTTCAGTTTAAATTTTTGGAAATCGAACACATTGAGGATGAAAATCACAAATTGCTGAGTATTCATTTTAAGCTAATACCCACAATACAAACTTGTCCTAATTGCATGCCAAGGCACATTCTTGAGTTTCCCATCAGATAAAGTGTGGTGCATTTATGTTTTTTTATAAATTTCAGTTCAAATTTCAGGAAATGAAAAACGTTGATGGAGTAGAATGACAAGGTATTTGGTCAATTGTAAAGCCACAATTTATTAATACACAAGCAAAATGCTTGGTGTTGTACCGGTATTAAAAACCAGCTTATAAACAGTGGCGGGTAATGTAGTTTGGCACATTGCCAATGGCTAATTTAAATAAGCTAGTAACCTATTACTAAACTTACTAATAAAAGCTGTGAGAGCAAGCATAAAATGGCATTGCGTCTTAGCGGAGAACCGTATGCGTATTTTCACCTACATAACAATATATATCGCCCAATGAATCCATCAATTTGGTATAGCTCAATGGTTTAGCATTTCATTTGGGGAACGGGAGGTTCTGAGATCAAGTCTTCTGCAATAAGAATTCGTCATTCCAAAGATTGTAATAGCTATAGCTGGACAAACCAGATCACATACAAACTTTGAGATTTATATATATATATAGATTCCTTATTGTTGTGCATAACTTGTAGTATATTTTCTTCCATCGAGATATCGCATGTTTGTAGATGGTAGAATCTGTGTCAACTATTTTAAAATGTGCGCCAAATTCACCCAATGTCACACTGAATATTCTCATTTGCATTTTTTTAAAATTTAGATCTTGACCTTAGTTTGCTTGTTATACTTCTTACTGTTTTTACACTAAGGAGTGTCAGCACGATTCATTTATTCATTATATTTATGCATTGATGTGTTCGACATGTGCTTGTCAGGCATGATCACCTCATTCAGCTCGTTTTGTTTTTGAAGGAGCATTTTCGCATTGGTCGCGTCTTATTAGTTGATTTTATTATGAGCGAGCACGCTTTGCATCTTGGCCAGTTACCACAAAACAGTAAGCCCGCTGCTCTGGGTAATAAAATAACACATATACTGCAATTGTTAGTATTGCAATGGAAACTATCTTTATATATAGAAATCTCAGTTTTGGTCTGTTGGTCTGTCATTCGTGTGTCCAGTTCTAGCAAAAAAGTTCAAGAACGGAAAATTGCACTGGATTTCACACCTATTAAACCTCACAGCCCATTTGCAATTCAATTGAATCGCAAGTATACTTCCTTCTTACATAGGTTAAAATATGCAGTAGCGCATGAGGGCTGGTTTCACAACCTTCACAGTTCGTGGCCTTCACAGCGCACGGCTCTTATTATAGTAAGATTAGCATTAAGTTAATCAAATTTGCTAATCTTGCTATTGGCAAATTAGTGAACTTGGCTAATAGTAACTACTTTATCTATCACTGTTTATAAGCTGTTTTTATTACCCTTGCAAAGCAAATAATTGGACAACTGTGATTCTGTACCGAACATTTTTAACAAAATTCATGTCGACACATTTGATTCGTATATCCATTACCACATTGTCCCAATACCTTATAAATGCATTGTTTAGTTCCCTGAAGTTTGTTACCTGAAGTATCATTCTGTGGAGCACCTTAGGGGTGCCACTCTGATTCAATATGACTCAATATTGCATAATGTTGTTATGCTGTTTGCCTTAGGTCAACGCTTTTGACCGATCCCGTATCGAGGAGCCAGACTATGACAGTAGACTGGGGGCTTTCAGGGAGATAGTCTGGTGGGATTATGGCAAGTGCCCGCTTCCTCTAGTTCTCGCCATGGTCCACAACTGTGCCTACACCCTCAGACACGTGAGTAATTGATACTTGTCTAGTTCATATGTGGAGCATCTTCTTCACTTGTGAGACTCTCCTCTGTATGTCTGAGTCACTTTCTTTACTCCTATTAAACATTTGTATCTCAAGTGATCATCTTCTTTTGTTTTCCTTCCACTTCTGAAATCTTTGTCCTCTCTTTTTCACTCATTTTTCCACTATATCAATCCATATCAGCTTGAAAATTTTATTTGCAAACTTGGTTCCCATCGGTCGCCATTGACTTTTAAAAGGTGCATCATATAACATCGGCTTGGTCAAATGTCGTCGTTCATACCATGTCTTTCATGAGTGAACAGTGGGACCAAGCCTTAGTTGTATACCTCAAGATGGTTACCTGATCTTACAAGACTAGCATTGTAAGCCTGAGTTCTTACAATGTGGTAGAGGCGCCCATGCAATATAAGACGCTCTACCTGAATACATAGCCTGCTCAAAACTAGTTCCAAGGCTTTTTGCTGCTTCAATATTCTGATAATTTATGCATTGATAGCAAATCTAGTTTGTGGATTTTAATTCCATTCAAGTTCCATATATGGTTATCTTTTACTTGGCTGCAGGGACTATTTCGTAGCCATCTCATATACCAACAAACACACAACAACTGAAGTGAGCTAGCCTAAAGGGAAAAAGAATTCCCTTGTATGGAATTTGAACTCACAACTTATTACTAAATTTTATAGTCCTAAATCATGTTATATGCTCTTCTTAACCTGATAACATTAATTTGTATTTTTCTTTTTGTCACAATTGTACACCTTCAGTTGATCTCAGTGTCTTGTTTTCACTAATTTGTGGTTTCTCATCATGTTCTGCTTTTCTTGTGAGTTTGACCATCTTCTCATCCTTGTAAGTCCCTAATCCGCGTTTCATTCTCAGGTTGATGACATGGCTCTGAGAGACAGTGCAGCAGCGTCTCTCCAGACCATTGTGAAGAAGATGCCGGAGCAGTACTATGAGGTGGCAATCAACAGACACCTGCTGCCACTGCTCAG